>NC_079334.1:18896446-19250659 GCF_029582105.1 Oenanthe melanoleuca
AATTCCTTTTCAGTAGATTTCAATTCAATTTCTTTTCCATTTTGTTTCATTTTGTGATAGTAGTGACTTGAAAGGAACAAATTATTAAAAGAAATGCTAATTTAAAGACAGAAATATAATAAGGCATTTTATCTCAATCATACTATAAATATTTTTTGATGTTCAAACTTCAGTGCAAATTCTGCAAATACATCCAGTAAGTTTAGTACAGCAATTGTTTCAGGAACTGCTGATAAGAATCTCCATTGCATCCTTCTTAAATATATATATGCTAAATGAGCAAATTGGCAGGCTGTGGAGAGTTTCACTACTTCCCTCCTTTGAAGAAGTTTTGGAAAAGTATACAAAAAAATCCCTGTTAAAAAAAGTTATCTTGCAAAATACTTAATCTGGCCTAAAGGTGAGATCCTGCCAAATGCCACAGGTCTTCTTTCTCCTACTGCCACCTGCACATTCACATTTTCAGCTCCATGAGTGAGTTCATGGCACCAAAAATTGGTGTTGGTGGTGGGTCATTTCTTTGGGGTTTTTTTGCTATTGTTGCTCTTTAAAAATGGAAAAGACAGCAGTGTGAATTGAGACTATGAGAATGACCCAAAGAACAGAACAAAGCTGAAGAAATGAAGGACATAAAACACAGTATAAATAATGTGCTTGAATGGGCAGCTGGCCTAAGTGCACTTCACACAGTTATACCAACACAGCAGAGGGCAGAGGGAGAAGGGCTTACAGAGGCAGAACTCCAGAAGCACCTTTTTGCTCTTTGCTGTCTGTATTCTACATATGAAGTAACCTCTGTGGGATAAAAATAATGTTTTAAAAACAGTAGGCTGTAAGATTGCCAGGGTATGGAGAGTTTATACAAGCACCAAAGTGAAGTACAAGCTACACCCTGAGGTAGATGAAATACAGATAGATTGAGACAGTTTTAGTGAAAAAACTGATTCTAAAGTGGATGGGAAATTGTGAGTGATCAGTAAGATGCAGCTGAAGGAGGAATTTGGGCAACAAGATGAATGAAAGTGACCAGACAATGCTTCAAACAGATGTACTATGGACAGGAAACTTGCTAAGAAGACACTACTGTTTGGCTGACCACATAATTAATAATGAAGTAAAGATAATTAGTTTACAGCCCCAAGAGCATAGACATGTCTGCAAATTCAGATGCAATTACAAGCTAAGTGAGCAAGCAGGGCATGAATTAACTCCAATGCTGAACTCATGTCAGAAATTTCCTCCTCAAAAGGTAAAGCTGGTCAAAGGGGCACAGTCTTGCTTTTACTTAGAGATGTGTTTGCTGGGGAGCCAGGTAGTGCAAATGTAGGCCAGAGAGGGAAAGACTAATCAGACAAGTGAGTTCCAAATAACTGTTTAGATATACTCTGAATTAATGTTCTCCTTGTGTTCTCACCTAGGATGAGGGTGACAGGACCAAAGGTTGGGTGGCTGAATAGAGTAGGGGTCAATGAAACGGCAAAAGTCAGAATGATCTCTTTCTGAGAGAACTGGCATATAAATTGCAGGTCTAGCAGTAAGCCATCCTCTCTAACAGGTTTCCACAGCTTTGGTTTGGGGTTTTATTTATTTGTTTTCTAGGGATTTTTTTTTAACGTATAAGATTTAAACATAATCTTGTAGCATACCCTTGATAATGTATGATCTATACTGTTTTTATCTTGTACAGGATTGCTTTCTTAGTTTATCCACTGGACATGCAGCCTGTGTTGTGGAAACTTCAGTATCCTTCATCTGTGTGTGTGACAGGGGGATCAGCTCGTGTCTTGGTAACAGCTGCTGGATAATAAGAACCTAGGTCAGGAGTCACAGTGCAGAGAAAGGGTCTGTGGGACCCTTTTCCAAATGTCCCCTGAGAGCTGTGATGCTCACAAATGTGATGGCACTGGTGAGGATGTGGAATTCAGCCACTGGCCGACCCAGACATGTTCTGGATTTGTGATCTAGGAAAAGTCATAAGCTCAATTGAGACAAAGAATTAAAGATCACATTAACTGAAGCAGAAGTGGTGAAGTGTATTCTGACCTTCTTTATTTTATGCCTTCAGTAAGGCACTGGTAGATCTTGGACTTGGTGTATTTTTCACTATGCAATATAAGCATTTTTAATCCTCAGGCCACAAACTGTACCAGTCAGAGACAAATTAAACAATAGGCCAACAAAAACCAAAAGGCAAAGTAATAGACAAAACCATTCATGCCTGACAGTAAAGGCAGTAAGGTTTAAACACAAAATACTGTTAAGAAACAGTAAGAATTCTCAGAAAAATAAGAACAATAAAATCAAACAGAAAACAAGATTGAATGACTAAGGATGATGCTGATAAAGATACAACAGAACATGTCAATTCTTACAGATGAAAGCAATCAATTTCTGTAATGGGCATGACACACGCCAACCTTCACAGGACTGCCAAGGCTATGTCCATTACAGTGTGCATGCAGGCAACAACTCAACAGAATGTGGCAATGACACTTATAAATGATAGAACACTAGGAGACCTTGTATACAAAGCATTGTAATACAATACAATACAAAAATGGAATGTCCTTCAGGGTTACAGCAGCAAAAACTGCTGATAAAATTCAACAGTAGAAATGCAAGGTCATGTACTTATGGGCTAATAATATTTCTGCCAGAAGATGGGAGTGACAGCTAGAAATGAACAAAAGCATAAACAATAGGACACAGCCACTGATCATAAACTGACTGAGAGGTCTAAACCTGACCCTTCTAGGCAAGAAAGTACATAAAACCCTAGAAAGATTCAAGAGCAACATTCCACAAAGACATAGTAAAATCTCATCTGGAGTTATGTACACCTTTGACCAGACATGTACTAGAAAAATTCATTCAAGTAGGAAGAGGCAGAGAGTGGGGGCCTTGCTGGAGAAGAGAAGTTCTGCATTAGGGAGTCTTAGAGAGATACCCAGTGCAGCTATCAGAAATAGCCTAGCCACACTATTAGACTGATCTAATAACTAGTTATTTACACACACACAAAAGATACACAGGCAATCTGGCTTACTTCAACTAGAAAAATGAAGAGATAGAACATCCTCTGAAATGTAAAAAACAGCTATAACAAATATATGAGAAAGAACACACAGAAAAAAACCTAGTTATGCTACATTACAGTGTTAGCACATACAAAAATTAAGCAGACACAAAAAAATCCAAAACAACCTCACCACAACAAAAATAAATAAATTTATTTAGCCAGAAAGCTAAAATAAAAATTTCTTGCAGTTTGATCAACAGAGGTCTGGAATAGCAATGTTACCGATGCTTTATTTTGGTGCCACACTAATGGTCTTAAAAAATGTGTTTAAATTTTATTAGCCTATTTGAAATCCCTCAAGGTCAAAGGGATCTCTCAACCTTACACAGTACACCTGTAAATCTCAAAAATCTGCTTTATCTGTTATGAATGATGCTGGAAGAGACTTTAGAAGTGAAGTTTTGATGTGTGGAGACAAGTGTCTTCTTAACTTTGCCAACTTCACAACAGATTTAAACTGTCCCGTAACAGCCAGAAGAATTCACAAACATAAAGATTTGTTTCCTTTTTGAAGAGTTTTAAACACGTGTCTGAAGAGTGAAGAGGAAGAGAAAGTTACTTACAGCAGTTGACAGCCTGGATGCCAAGGTCATTTCCAAATTTCCTTTGAGACCAAGAAGCGCAGGAACCAATATAAAGACTTCAGTAACATTCTTGAACACATCCCAGTGCTATACAAAGGATACAGTGGGAAACATTTAATTGAAGACCGCCCACAAAGTATTAAAAAAATTCTGTAAATCATAACTTAACCCTCTGGAAAATTTAATATTTTTGTATTAGACCTAAAAGTCTGAAGTCAGAACTGTTACCTATTTAGATAAAACAGATTTATGACTGCATATTACTACTTCAAAGATGAGAAGAGTATAAGCAAGAGATACAAAACTTGGCCTTTTTTTTTTCTTGAAGTAACAGTCTCTTTCCATTGCAACAGATTGAAGCCCAAGTTTCCTTTACTCTCTCAAGATTTTGACTGACAAAGATTGTCACCTCTTCCTCCTATTTTGATTAACTTTGTAAATGCTTTAAACGTAGCTAAAGAAATCCCTAAAGCTGAACAAAGCAAAACCAAACAAAAGGGGGGAAAATCCACAGATTAATTTCTCTATTTTATT
This sequence comes from Oenanthe melanoleuca, assembly GCF_029582105.1. Taxonomy (NCBI): domain Eukaryota; kingdom Metazoa; phylum Chordata; class Aves; order Passeriformes; family Muscicapidae; genus Oenanthe; species Oenanthe melanoleuca. The sequence goes on from NC_079334.1 coordinate 18,900,644, forward strand.
TCTGTTTAAATATTGTGGTTATGTCAAACTTTTTTAATAAGTTCATAGTAGCAGAACCACACCCAGACCTAATTACATCTCAATATTGCAGACATCTACAATGTCACATGTTTGAATTACAGACCTCACACCGACTACCTGTTAAAAAAGTCTTCCAAAGCAAATACCAACCTGTACAATATCCAAAACCATGCCAGCAGAAACAGTTCCAAACCCTGCTAGCAAAAAAGGTACAAGTATCTGCAGTGCCATAATACTACTCGATTCTTTGGGTTGTTTTCTACTTCCTTCCACAATTTCTTCATTACTGTCACTAGAGAGAGCATCATCCTGCAGCATGGCATCTGTTTCTGAAGTGTCCATTCCATCACAGTAAGTATAACTGGTAAAATCATCATATTTAGGGCTACAGCTGGATGGGCTGTGTCCATTGCTACCATGAAAGCTTGGTTCTGAGAAGTGATGGTACTCTGTGTGTTGCTCCGACCTGACATTAAAATTGTGTCCTGCTGGTTGCAATCCATCTTGCCAGACACCATTCACCTTTTTGTGTCTTTCCTCTTGGTTTATTTGGTAAACAACAGGAACCATACTTAAAAGCAGTCTCAAAAATTTATCAGACTGAATTGTATTAAGATTTATGGTCCAGTTTACAAAGCCTTCTCTGTCATGGACTTTGCTATTTGTTTTGGAGATGGTAGATCTGCCTTTACAGTTAGTCATAGTGCTACAGAAGTACAGGTTGAAAAGCACTTCGTTCTTCAGGTGTCAGCCAAGAAATCTTGCAGGTGAGTCACCAAGTGCCACACTTACACGTGGACCAAAATGTTCCTTTTTTGCAAGCAAAAGTGTTTTTTCATTGCTCTCAGATCTTCAACAATTCCATAAGCAAGACTGGATCTGCAAAAAAGTTGAAAGTATATATTTACTTCTAAAACATTTTTATCTCTTCAGAATACATGAGATATTGGTTTAATTTTTCAGAACACAATCTTTTCTCTTTTCTGTTTACCATGATTTAAGGTGAAGTTGTTTCTATTTTGACATTTCCATTATGATAGGAAATTAAACAATGATGTACTGACAATATCAAGTCATTTCATATTCCCTCCATCAGCAGCCACTTTACCTTCCTTTTCCTTAATCTTTATGTTGGTGTAATAATTGTAGTAATTTATTAAAAGAACAGTTCTAATCTGACTCAAAGCTTTGGTGACTTTGGTATTTATTACTAAACTCCATAAATACAAGTAAATTATTATCATAAACAGAGAAACAAAGGTCAGGGTACCTGCACCAGCATCATGTAGGATAACACAATTCCACATGACTTTGAATCTATGCAAAGCTGTGAAAACATTTTACAGACTGCAAGAAATTAAAGTATTTTAGAGCTGGAGGACTTTTAGTCTGCATTTCCTAAGAAACTCGGCCTCCTATGATCATACTTTTTATGTTATGATTCCTCAACTTCCCTCTGTTTCAAAGCTTTTAAGTCATTCAGTATTTCTAGAGCAGTTTCAGATAGACTTTATAGGGAGTGGAGATGTCAAAGCTTTTGGCAACTAATAGCCTTGTAAGGGATCCAAGTTTGTGCCTTTGCTGTTAGGCATCTTCAAACATTAGCAGGGGCAACTCACTCCAATATGGCCAGAGCAAGCCAACTTCAAAATTCCTGCTGCTCACAGAGCTACTAGATTTGGGTTTTTGAATGAAAAGATGACTCAGAAGCAACATGATGATTTTCCCTCTACCACTTGCTTTAGCCAAGGGAGCTCTGACCAAGAAACAAATATTTAAAAATGACGATGAAATTTATGGCTTGATCTAGAAAGAAGCCAAGTTTTGCAAGAAACAGCAATCTTTTTGCCACAAGACCAACAGAGACTTTAAATAACCAAGATTCCTGTAATATCTTCTGCCACTCTGTAGCAGATTGTGCTACGTTGAACCTTTTCATTTCAGCATAAAAAACTCCTAGGCCTCAATTATGGTTTCCATACACTTTAATTAGGAATAACAAAACAACTTTTGCTGCTATGCAGCAGCAGCTCTAACCTCAGGTCAAAATGGTGCTCTGTGAAGTGCTACAGAAAGACAGAACAAGAAGAAGAAATTTCACTCCCAAGGAAAATGCATTGAGAAAATTTTCTGACAGCTTTAACAAGACAGAGTCTGGCTCTCACTGCAGGTCCTCCCATATGTCCTCCAGTCACATCACCAGAGTGCTAGACCAGTGACTCATGGAAATTATTCATTGCTCTGGAACTCTGGCCAAAAATATTTGGGTTAATTATCCATACCTTTTTTAACACATGGATTGTTCTCCTTTTAAATTTTCATATTTTGGTTTTTTAAAGAAACAAATCCTTTGATAAGATTGTGGTTTCATTTAATTTGAGAAAGTATTAACAAATAGATATGGTACTTAAAAGGGGGAAAAAAAAAGGGGAACAGAAAAATTATTTGGTCAAGTTCCAAAAGGAGGAAGAGGCTAGCATGGATGGCTAGCAACTGAAATAGTACAAAGCAGTTTGGATGACTGCCATTTATGTTTTTCCTACCACAAAGACTTAGAATGACAAAATGGAGCTTAAACGCTGGAAAATAAGAATTTAAGAAAATAAAATGAAAAATATAGAATCATAAAATTATTTAGGTTGGAAAAGTATTGTGTAGTAAAATATACAGTAAAGATTAATTGTTCCTTCAGAGCATACAGAGAGAAGATAACTACGAACACTTCTAAATGTAACTATTCATTTCTAAAAACCTCTTCCAACAAAAATTGCCATCTGATGCAATATTTCCATCTTAAGTTACAGGATGCAAATAATTGCTTTATTTTCAGGGCTATTTTGTACCTACAAGATGCAGCAAACCTTGTTGTTCACGTTGCTCAAAGGAACAACAAGAACTTCCCAAGAAGCTTTGTCATTGACAAGAAAAGTGCCTGTGCTGTTGAGTTGTCTAGAAGAGATATGGGAGCTAAAGAAGCAAGCTCTGCTTGAGTAATTCACATGAAGAAAAGGCAATCCAAATCTCAAAAATCTTTCCCAGTCTCTGTAAAAAGAGGAGATAAGTGGTTCTGGTTTCTTGACATATAATCTGGAGGTTACAGAAAAAAGATGAAGTACTGGGGAAAAAAAAAAAAAGAAAGAGACAGACAAAGATCCTTTGAGAAATCAGGAAGCAGCCTCAGATTTATCATACCTGGCATATTATATATGAAATGAAAGAACACTTTGTCCTTGTCCCAACAGGCAAAATAATGAGCTATGCCCCAACTATGAAAATAATAATTCCCTCTTCATTATTGTTTCCTAAGTACCTATTTTTAACAGTTTCTTCTTTTTCTTCATATATTTTATAGCACATAACAATTACTGTGTACTGACCTCTCTCTCTCTCAGTCCTGCAAGCACAAACATAAACAAACAGTTCTGCAAACCTAAACAAATAAGAAATACAGCCATACTCTGCCATTCACTGAAGATATGTTCCTGAAAAATGGCAATCCAAAAGAGAGCAAGCCAATTTACTCATAAGAATTAATACAAATAATGCATTCAGCAATTTAAAAAATACACATGGAGACAGCATATGTGATGGACAGGCAGGAATAAATGCTGTAGAAAATAGGACCACAGGCTGGGAGAGAGTTTGACTTCTGGAAATGCAAAGCTGCTTTGGAAAAATCTCAGGTACTTCAGCTATGAAGCTGAATACCACATCATTATCACATTTTTTCATCCTTCACCTTTGATTGTCTTGATTCATCTGAGAGAGATTAAATGACCAAAAAGATTAAACTGTTCAGGAAGAAGCTCAAAGAACTCTCTTCACTATTGCTCAAAGAATTGTCCACATTGTTTCAGACACACCTATAATGCTGTTCTCAAGAGCATGGGAAAGAAAATGCTTCTTCCATACTTCCCCTTGGTTTAAAGAACATCTAGTATTAGCAGGATTAAGGGACTGGATTCTACAGCTACATTTGATCAGATATATATGAGACTGCCAACAATTCATTTAGAGCGTGAACACAATAAATCATCATGACCTTTTAAGAACCTTCAAAAAAAGGGGAAGGAGGAAGAATCAAGCATGAAATTTCTATAGAGTAAACATTATGACATGTTAAAACAAATACCTACCAAAGTTTAGGTCTAGAGAAATTACTGATTTCTTTCAGAGCTTGGCTAACAAACCCAAAAGATAACATCTATCTAAATAATTCTGAGGGCTTTCATGGCACCCAAATCACACTACAGTCAAAACCTGTTTTTCCTAAAAGTTGCCAACATTTTTTTACAGGTGGTCCTTTAAAGCATTAATAATCTTTACACTGCACTTCCAGGCAGTCCACAATAAAATACAATTGTGTAAACATGCCTGTCTGAGAAATGCCTCTCAGGGCAGGAACAAGCCTTGGAAATGGATTCAGGAAAGTAATATGAAACGCTAATGAAACACTGAACTTTAACATTTTGCCATAATAAGCAAAGATGAAACTAGATTATTCCTTGGCTTGAAAGACTCTTTTTGTGTCTTCAGAGATGAAGCCAGACTCTCCTCACTGAAAGACTGAAGGTAGCAGGCACAAATTGAAACACTAGAAATGGCATTTGAGCATAATAAAAAGCTGGGGGTTTTTACCATGACAGTGGCTCAAACACTGGCTCAAACAGGTTCTGGAGACTCTATCCCTGATGAAACCAAACTGGACATGGTTCCAAGCAACCTGCTCTTCTTGACCCCACACTGAGCAGAGGAGGCTGAATAGAAAATTTCCTGAGACTCCTTCTGACCTCAGCAATTCTGAGATTCTGTGAAGTTGGGTATGTTTTGGGGCATTCTTCAAGTTCAGAATACAGGTGACACAGGGTCTGCATGGTCTCTTCTCCACTGCTGTGCTGTGTATACATACAAATATCAGTGTCACTCTGACACCCTTATCACAGCCATGGCCTATCATTTATATTAGTGTAGTGGGCATATCAGGAGAAAGGGAAAGCTACATCATATCACCTCAGACTCTAGAGAGCAAACAGGCTGTATTATCATTAACCTTTCCCTAGAACCCGGAAATCAATGTGGTACTCTGGGCTAAGATAACTTATACCAGATATTGAGTGTAGAGTGTAAAAGGCTGCAAAACATGCTGAAAATTAACAAATGTTGCATACAAGGCAGATATGAGACCATTACATACCATTTTAAAGTGTTATGCAGTAAACTGGTTAACACTGTGTTTATTTGTGGCAGTTTCTGGTTAAATTAACAGCAAAAGAAACAAATAACAAGAGGGTGGAAACATATTAAAGAATCTCCAGATGCCTTCTTGACAGTTAGACACTGAAAGACCTGCCACCCCCAGGCTCAGTTTCAGACAAGTTTGAGACTGCTGCATTCCACTTCCTGAACACAGCAGCTTTCAATTTTGGCCTCAAGGAAGAGAAAAGCAGCTGTGAGAAAGACTTGGTCTGACTCTGCACTTTTAAGACATCTAGAAAAGACCAAAACAGAGTCAAACACAGCAGCAAGGCTGTGAAATGTGGTTGGTTATAAAGTGACCCAAATGGAATACCAGCATGAAAAATACCAGGCAAATCACATCCTTCAGCCCATCAAAAGCAAGTGGGAAAGTATGAAATGTAAGAGATAATGCAGCCCTCTAGATTAAATAACCAATAAGTACTTACCAGGATGAATCCTAACTACTCTTTGGGATCCTGATTACAGGTCTCTACCGGCATCATCAAGGGGAGATGAATTTACTTATTATCTCAGGCATTAGGATACAGACTTCCCATTGATTTTTGTGGATTATATCATACAGGTATTTGAAAAAAAAAAAATGATACAGTGTTATTTTTCCTCCTGAAGTGTCTACCAGGCATACTGCAGTATTTATGGATCCAGTTTCACAATCTCTTCAGGGCAGTAGATGTAGGGAATGCTGCCAAAACAGGTCATCCTATCTGTTCCCATCTTTTTACCCAGATTACTAAATTGGTAAAGTGAGGATAACTAGGCATGTCTTCTAAAAATTGCTAGGACTCTTCCTAAAGACTAAACAATTATTTCATTTCATATGATCCACATACTGTAGTGTGGTTTATAACCTAGACTCAAACGTGAGTGAAGAAGACACCCAACTATCCTGGACTATAGGCTGGGGGAAGCAGAAACTATAACATTCACTGAAACTAAAGAAATAGCTACAACCTGAAGTTCACTGAGAATTAACAAGTGATTAGAAAGCAAAGTAGAATAAATCACAAAAAGCTCCTACATTTTGTCAGAAAACATACGGAAAAATAATTAATGTGCCATCGGACGTTAATTACAATGCCTGCAAACAAAAAAGAGATGATGGTTGAAGTCTACCCGTGCTGTTCAGGTAGAGGTTCCACGCTTGTCTAGCCCTGCATCTGCGGTGACAGAGTCTGGCACGCTTTTATGGGTGCAAAGGTGGGAACAGAACTGCCTGCACGTACGGATGCAAAGAGTGCCAAGGAACAGGAGCTACTGGGCACTTTGCGCAGGCACAGAGAGACCGAAGCAAAGGGTCATTGTGCAGCTACCTGGAGCGGTGCACAGTGAGGCGCGCACGATGGAGCGCGCTGAGGGCTCTGAGGAGCGCAGGGAACGGGGCGCGGGGCCGAACGCGCGCAGCATCCGCGCCGCGGGGCCGGACACCGGCCCGCCCGGAGAGCGGCGGGGCCCGCCCGGCGCCGGGGGCGGCCGCGGGCTGCGGAGAAGGGCGGCCGGGAGCGCGGGGCCCGCGGCACCGGGAACGCCGGTGCGGGAGAGGGGCGGCACCGAGCGTCCTCAGCCGTGGCAGCCCCGGGCACCCCGGCATCGGGGCGGGCCGGCGCGGCGCTCGCCAGGAAACTTTCCCGCCCCCGGCCCTCGCCGCCTCCCCCGGCCCGGGGCGGCAGGTCCCCGGCCCGCCCGGCCCCGCTGCCCTCGCTCCCCGGGCCGCGCCCTCCCCTCACCTGGGCGAGAGCGGAGCCGGCAGCGGCGCGGGGTCCATGGCTGCGGGGCGGAGCAGCCCGGCGGCGGTGACAGCTCCGCGCTAGGTGAGCGCCGCCGCCACTGAGCAGGCGCGGAAGCGCGCGGCCCCCGCGATGATGTGGCCCGTGATGCGCAGAGCCGCCGCTGCCGCCGCCGCCGCTCCGGGCCCGCCGGGCGGGGAGGGAGGAGCCGAGCGCCGCCGCCCCGCTCCGCCCGAGAGACGGGACGGGACGGGGCGCCGGGCCGGCGGTGGCTCCCAGCCTGGCCCCCGGGCGAGCCCCCGCTGCCTGACACTCGCCGCCCGCGCTGCGGGACCCGCCGGCGTCCCCTGCCCGCTGTGCCCTCCCGGCTGCCCGGCGGCAGCGGGGGCGAAGCTGCATCCCCGCCAGGGCCCGCAGCCCGGGGAAACAAAGCTCCGGGGAGCGGGGCTCCAGCGCTCCCCGGGCGGCTTCCACTGGCAGAAGCTTTCTTGGCGACATAGCTCAGGAATCGCCGTTTTGCAATGCCAGCTACCAGGACATTGTCTCTCTTTCCTGCCACTTGGCCAAAAGCAGCTCTCTCAGGAATCCAATTTTTTAAAGTGTTTGAGTCGGTTGGAATATCCTCGTTCTTGCCCAGCTGGAATGTACCACCGTGCAAACAGCGTGCAAGTCTGTGAGCTCCTCCCTTGACATCAGCTGCCTCTGTTTAACTAAGTATGGAGCCAAGGCCTTGCTGGTCTCCTGTTCTGCAAAACACTTATTATTACCACTTTATATTAATACATTAAAACAGTCAAGCCAGCTAAATCTGTGTGTTTATTATCAGTACTAGTATTATTCCTCAGCTGTTGCTCAACACTTTGAAGTGATGAGGATGGCTTAGCTAGAAGGTGAAAGGGAAGAAAGGAAGAAAGAGATGAAAAGAGAGGATTTAATGATGGTGGCAGCAGCCAAAGCTATGGCATTCCTTTTCCTGTCTACAAAGAGAAAAAAAATCAGCACGGCCAAGTCTGCCATAAACTGGAGCTAGCTGTGGTGAGGATATGTGGAATAGCAGAAACTTAAACACAGGGAAATGTATTAGCAGGACCGGGGCCAAAATATTCTGCACTAGGAGAGTGAAAGATACAGGATCAGCTTGAACACTCATGTCAATACCACCTTAAATGGGTCTCAAGCCCATATTTATTGGGGATTTGTGCTGCAGATACTGTAGCTTCCCTACCCTAGTAGCAACCCTGTATATCAGCGTGTGCACTCAGGTGTTACACAGCATGGTACTTAGCTGGGCAACCCTACAAATCAGATAAAGATCACATCTGCCATTCTTGCCAACAGGTGAGACTGTAAACCTGAGGTTTGAGAATAGCACCTGAGGGTGCTGTTTCTGGATTTTCTAATTGCTTGTCTGGTTATCTTGGGCAATCACTTCATCACTCTCTACTACAGGTTCCTTGACAGCAGTATGCCCCACCCTCCATGGAAATTACATAATACCCATGGATGAAATACACTGCTTGAGATTCACACAATATTATTTTGGGTTGTGTGCAAAGTCAGAAAGACTCACTTTTGAGGCCCAAGGCAAAAACCTCAGCTCTCAAGATTTTTCAGTCATTATAGCTAGCAATGGGATTTTTCTGGGAAATGGAAATTCTGGAGGCTAGTTGGGAAGAAAGGTGCACACTATGTAGCAAATTCAGTGGAATGCACCTGTCACTGTGGATGAGCTGGGGAAATGGCAGAGGACACTTATTTGGGACAGTCTGCCAGGAAAACAGAAGAGTAGTCTCTTGCATGAGGCCTTGCAGAGGTTTGCTTCTTATTGGTGTTAATTCCAAGATACTGGGATCTCAGTGGTTGCATGGTTGGGTTTTTTCTTGTGTCCTTTGCAATGAGGGCCTATAAACACCACTTACCTGATTACTATTTATTCTCATTTTCATCCTGGAATTCCTTGTTTCTTGTTCTTATGAACCATTCAGTTTTGTTTTTGCAGTTTTCACATTGTCTAGATGTGAAAGGACAGAAACTGCAGAAGAGATAAAGACAGATAAGGACAGAAACTGCAGAACAAATCCCGAATAACAGGTTGGCCAGTGTCAGCTGAACTTGGTGGTTGTGTAAGTTTCTTTTCTAAAGGATGACTAAAACTCCCTCAGGCTCTGATATTTAATTTTAGGTTCATTTGTCAAATTTTGAAAATGAAAACTGGAGAGTTTTGAGAGACAAGCAGGCATTCAGGTGATGCTACCTGCTGACAGTTTGGTTCCACAGGTTCATGGCTCTCATGGTGATGGGATAGGCTTTTTGTGCGAAATTATAGGATCAGTCAGGATAGAAGGGAGCATAGTGGATCATCTGGTCCAACCTCCCTTCTTAAGCAGGGTAGTCCTTGAGCACTTTGCACAGAATCGTGTTCAAACAGTCCTTTAACATCTCCAGTATAGGAGAGTCCCCAACATCTCTGGCTAATCTGTTCCAGTGTGTGGTCACCAGAGACCAAAGAACTTCTCCCCCATGTTCAGGTGGAATTTGCTGCGCATCACTTTCTGTCTCTTGTCCTGTTGCTTGGCAGCACCATGAAGAGCCTGGCTCCATCCTCTCGTCACTCTCCCTTTACACACTTACGTACATTGCCGAGATCTCTCTCAGTCATCTCTTTTCGAGGCTAAACAGGCCTCCAGCTCCCTCAGCCTCTCCTCTTTAAGAGATGTTTCAGTTCCTTAATCATCCTTGCTGCCTCCGCTGGACCTGCTCCAGGAGCTCCGTGTCCCTCTTGTCCTGAGGAGCGCAGAACCGGAGAGAGCGCTCCAGACGCGCCTCACCGGGGCTGAGCAGAGGAGCAGGGCACCGACCCCGAGCTGCTGGCAGTGTCCTTCCTAACGCAGCCCAGGGCACCGCTGACTCCGTGCTGTGTTTCGGGGGGTTCAGGCCGTTCCCTGGCGATCCCCGCCGCGCTGCGCCCTCAGTCCCACACGGGCGGCAGCGCCGCTGCTCCTCCCGCCCGCCAGGGGGCGCCCTCCCGCCGAGCGCGCGGGCCGCTCCACTTCCGTGCGGGCGGGCGCATGGCGGGGCCCGCGGCCTCCCGGGAGCTGCTGGAGCCGCGGCGCCGGCCAGGTGAGTGTGGTACCGGCCAGGTGAGCTCGGCACCGGCCCGGTGAGCCTGGCACTCGCCCGAGGGGCCCGGCACCCGCCCGGTGAGTCCGGCCCCGGCCCGAGGCCAGCGGCGCTCGGGCCGCCGGTGACCCACCCGTGCTCGCATCCCGCATGTATAGAAGATGGGCTGTGCTATCCCGGGCAGGGCTATGTTAAAGCGGAGTAAATAAGCGGGGAAATCCACGTTAAACAATCGTAGGGACGTTTTCATGAGACAAAAAGGAAGTGGAAAAGACCGAACGCTGCGCTTTAGTTAGTGATACCGGGCGGATGGTCATGAGGATTAATGCGGATAATTGATACCACACGGTTTGGGTTTGGGTTTTCCGGCGCTGCCGCTGCCCGGTTAGCGGGGTTTCATTGGCACCGGGATTTAATTAAACCAGCGCGACCGGCACCCTCAGCTCCCAGCTCACCTTGCTGTGGGGTGGTAGAGATTGTTCTATGCATTATAATTCTCGCTTAATCAATCTTTGGCTCAAAAATATCTTAAGGAGCTTGAGCTTTAACTTAAGGAGTGTGTGAGAGGTGACCTGCAGCGTGAGACCGCTGGCCCGTGTAGCCCAGTATTTCCTCCAAGAGCAGCAAAAGCAGGTGACGATTACGGAGAGCTTGTCGTTTTAAACACTTCAATATTCATTTGTTTCTTTGCAGGGCTGGAAGACATTTTGCTGATTAATTCAAAATGTAACAACAAGAAGGCCACAACTTTACAGACGGTTAAGGTGCCGAGGAGCAATGGTAAGTGAGGAGGAGTTGTCTCTGGAAAGTGTCAAGTAGTAGGTAACATTTGAGACACAGCTTTTGTTTCAGTACTTTGCCTGAAAAGATAAAGGGAGAAGCTTTTGTGTTCAGTTTCTGCTGGTGGAAAATTCTCCTCCCATTACAGTTCCGGGTCCCACTGGTGAGTCACATAACTGCTGCTGCTGCAAAATTAGATTTTGCAATGCTAGGCATTACAGCTCTAAATTTTAGAGACAGATTGTTTCTTCCCAGTATGGAGTTGTTGTTTGGGCTTCTTAGTAATTTCTCTGTTTGATATATTTATTGTATAAAAGCATTTAATTTAAAAAGGACTCCTATCAAAATATTTTATTGTTTGTTTTGTGATCATGCTGAAATTTTAAAAAAATGTTACATCAAATTCTTTGTTGGATAAAAATCTTTACAAAGATGACAGTGTTTCAAAGGTAGATTATACCTGTTAAACTTTTGTGGAGTTCACCTGGAATAGTAGCTCTTCTTAAAGAAAGAAAACTAGTGTTTGGCTCGTCTGCATGTGTGGAACAGTTTATTTGAGGAAATTCTGGAGGTGAAAGTATTATCTTCCTCCATGGAAAGGATATGAGAATGATTCTCCTAATTCCATTGATTACCTAAAAATTCCTGTGAAGTCCCACAGGACTGAGCTGTAGAGGATAAGTGCTTTATACTTCAACCTGGAGATTCCATCTTTCTTCCACCATCTTAATTTCAGAGTCTCTTTTGTTAATTATGTTGACCTTTCATTAGTCTATCACAGCACCTGCTAAAGCTAATTTTTCCATCTTCTTTGGGACTTTCAGTCTATACTTAATTATTATAGACAGCTGGAAGTTACAGTTGAAGTGGAATCTGGCTCATAACTGAGGTACAAATGTGAACACTAATGAGCATCTCTTTGACTTTAGATATATATATATATAAATGTGATAATTGTTTCTTTTCAGTTTTGGACCGAGTGCAGAGCTTTTTGCCACAGATGGCCCAGGCAAATGATGAGCTCAAAAGAAAAATGGTAACAGCACCTGCTCATCAGTTTGATATTGAACATCTAGACAGTGAAACAGAAAAAGTTATAGAAATGGTAAATATGGTTTTTTATTTTAACATAAATCTAGATGGGATTAAAATAACTGTCTGATCTTAGAATGTGTAATATGATAGATAAAGTGAAATCTTTACCATTTTCTGTGAAATCTACAATAGTCTGTGATCTGTTTCAAAACATAGATATAATGTTATATATAACATGCTTATTTGGTGGAAATCTACATCCTGCTTTTCATACTTACAGCATTTAATCACCGGAAATAAAGTAGTTTAAGTAGAATAAGACATGCTTTTGAATTGACAACTCTGAATCAAAAGTCACAAATTGTATTTTAAATGTCTCCTAGGGGATTTGGTTTAGAAACTGAACAATATAAGGCCTTTTAAGGCATAGCAGAAGGCTTTAGTGTAAGAGTAATAACTGGCTTTCAGCTCTGCTCTGTTGGTATTTTTAGGAATGACTAGAGCTTGGGTTTAGAAAAGTTGTTAGTGTTGTTGTGATCCTTTGCTGCTGGTATTTGTCTGTTTATTTACAGTCACATATGTATTTTATTTCTAGTTTTAGCTGAAGTGCTGTAGCCATATGCTTGTATAAGAAAATTTTATTCTGAAGGTGATATATATCCATGCCTTATCCAAGTGCCTTCTGACTAAGCAGACCTTAAAAATTATGGCTCTGTATATGGATATATGAGATCACTTGAAAAAAAGACCCTGGTGGTTTAAACTACTTGCTGTTTTAGAATCGTTGTAGTGCCCTGAATGCTACTACAATATAAGATATTAACTATATTAATATATATATACACATATGTTTGTATATTTGTTATGACCCTTTATACACTAAGTGATTTAATTTGAATTTTTTACTGAAAAGTAGTTTTGATACCTGCTGCTCATCAGTTTAAATACCTGATTTAGACAATCTGAGTTCAGCTGTTGACTCAGTTCTTTCTCTGATAGTGATATGAATATGGCCTTAGATTTCCTATAGGCCAGTAATATTTAGGAATCTCTTAGAGATATTTGTAAAATCCTAGGAAAATCCAAAGTTTTTTTTATTGTGATAGTGGTTTTCTTATGGTAGTAGGCTGTTTAATGTGTTTTACTCCAGTGATAGAAGTGCTATAGTGTGTGTGTGTGTATATGTATCTAGTATATATGATGTGTTAACCAAGTTGGTTTTTTTTTTCAGAATGTGGCTGTAGTTGAACTGAGTGATTCTGATACAGATGAAGAGTTGCTGTCTTCAGAAGATGACTCAGAATCTGATGAAGATGACTCTGTAACTGATGAAGTGACAGTAGACAACATTAAGTTTCCTAAACAAAAGGGAGAAAAGGGGAAAATAGAAATTTTGGACAGCAAAGCAAATGAGTAAATCCACTTTATTTTACTTAAAAAAAAAAAAACCCAAACCAACCAAATCATGTTTTCTCATTTTGAAGAGTTGGCCCTTAAAACCACTTTATTTCCCAGTGTAGCATCTCTCAGGATCCTTTAAAATGCTATAGTTTACATGGTGGAGAATTCAGGATCCATTCATGACTGGGGAAGGCTGAATTTCTGAAGAACTAAGTGTGATTTGGTTCATCAAATAACAGGGAAATGCACTTCATAGTGCATAGTAGATTACACCAAGAAAACAGCTAGAGTAAGGGGCACTTGAAGGTTAAAAAATCTTGTTCTGTTGCTTTGTTGAAGAAAGACTTTTTTTTTTTTTATAGGAAGATAGAATTTTTTGCTTCAAGGGCAAGAAAGAATTAACTAGGAAAAAAAGCTTTGTTTTTCTATTCCATATCCTGTGCAGTGTTATGTACACTCTCTTCATTAAACATGATCTTTAATACCTCAGAGGTATGTCTACATTGCATTCATGGTGGTGACTGTGGCTGAGCTCATTTCTAGCTGAGCCAGCCTGGGTAAGGAGAGCCACGACCAGAGAATTCAGCAAAGGGTCACTCTTTACTTACCCTGTGTGCCTGCTCTGAGCTCCACACCAGCACAGGGAGGTTACATGTGGGAAATGTTTGTGGCTGTGGTGCAAACACCCTCCATACTCCAAGATCAAGGCTGCCTCTGGGGTGTTATGATAGCTTTAAGCTACACTTTTCATCCCCCAATTTCCCTGCCACATTTCCAATCTCCATTTTGTGAACTGTCACTGAAGGATGAAAATTCAACTTGTACCTAAGTTGGCTTGACACAGTTGTGAAACCAGTATCAGTGAAAGTGTGTCCCATTCATACTTACCTCATATTGATCAAATACAATGGTTTGGGCTATTACATTTACTTCATAGATCAGTTTGCATTTCAGAAGTATCTGTCATGCTCCTGGATGTCATTGTTTCTTAAAGGAACTTTGTATTTTCTACACCATTAAAGTAAAATTTTCTATACTGTGTTTGCTCAAATATTAAACTTAATGTCATGAATTGAAATGTGCAGTTATTTATAGAATTTACTTTGAATCCTGTACCTAAAGTTCTAGTTTTATTACCTGTTTCTGTAGTATTTGTGGTAAGAAATACAAGGATTCTGGTCTGTCTTTAACAACGTGGCTTAAATACAGGATGGAGACATGATTTACTGATTAAACCATGGAATATTTTAGTGAAGGGGGAAGGATGGGGGTCAGAGAATCAGACTGCCACCTTTAATAGCAGCCCACAGATAGATGAAGTTCTGGGTGTTTTTGCATTCTAAGAGCAAGGAGTCTTAACAGGCTTAGTTAAATAAGATCTCAATCTATAGAAAATCTCGTCTAAACTGAAAAAAGTTTGAAAGCCAACATCTGACCTTGGTCATTTTACAAGGGCTTTTTTTCCCACAGTTTAAAAAAAGACCCCAAAAGTGTGAAATACAAAGTAATAATCATGCAGTATGAAACAGTGATTACAGTCCATGTGCACAGACACAAAAAGTGATTTTAATCTGTTAATGTAGCCACCTTTCAAATTGCAGGCAGATCACACATTCTGTATCAACAAAAGGTAGAAAATATTTTCAGTAACTTTAGCTCAATATGCATAGTTTAACACCAATATTGAACTCTGTATGTACTATACAAAGATCATAGTAAGTGCACTTCCTTGCATTGGTTTACTTATGGCACAAAGGTTTTCTGACTGAAAAATCACCAGAGCAGAGTGTTTAATTGCTACCATAAAACCTGAACTGATTTATAGCAAAAATGGCATAATCAGTATATTTTAATTCAACTTTAGAAGCCTAATGATTAATGATTTAAAATGATCATGTAAACATTATGTCACAGAAATATGAAGTAGGTATGTGAGAACTTATTATTCAGTTCTGAACTGAACCATATTCTTGAGGGGTTTTTGGGGGGAGGGTGGGGGGAAACTGTGCTACCAACTGTTGCTGCTGCATCATTTAACTTAAGGGTGATTTTCAAAACCCATTGTCCGTCAGACTAAAATTTGGACCTAATTTATAGAAACTTCTCCATGGAATGAGTATTTTGTTTTGTTTCTTTTGGTTGTAGCACTGCAGACAGCATATCCTAGGTGTGGTATCAAGTGCTTCCTGTAGTCATCAAGATTCAAACTGCTGAAAGTCTGCTTCCCAAGTGAAGCTGTTACTTCAATATTCCACAGTGACAGCTTTGGTTCTGAGATATTCATGAAGAGCTTCTTCACCTGTACAAGCACAATATTAGCCTGTTAGAACAGCAGCTAAATGAATTTTGTCAGACCATAACTATTAAAAAGGAAAAAATTGGAATACTGTAGCCAATCTTAAGCAGCAATGAAAACTAATTAGTTTTCCCACTGTGATTTACAGACCTGGTTTGACAAGAGGCCATACCCAACAGATGAGGAAGAAAAAGGAATTGGAATTTAACAAGCAGCTCCCCAAGCAGCAGCAGATCTTTAAATGGCCACTGGGGGCCCATAGCTGAATTTATGAACTTTGCTTCTCCTCTATTAAAGGCCATAGGTAGAGAAGTTGCATGAAAATCAGTTTTTTTTTTTTCCCTGACGCCATGACTCATTTTGCTTTCAGGAACTGTCTTTGGAGATTCCAAAAGCAAAAATCTGTTGTGTGAATTAAATCTGGTTTTCCGTTTTTCTCTGCCATGAAGTCTCTGTCCAGACTTGTGAAGCTTCTTTGACAGAGTGGACTTCACTTTTCTAGAAAGTTGTTTTGAAAAGAGAATTTTTAAAATGCATCTTTTTTCTGTGACTGTTGGCAAATTTTGGTGACATTTTAAGGTATAAAAAAGTTTTGCATGCTCTTACTTAGAGGAGAAACATAAATTAGCATTCTCTCCGAGGAAAAGAATACTTTGGTCAATACCATTGTTACTTGACAGCCTTTTGTAGCCCATACAGAGCTCTGGACAAGCTGTAATTTATTTGCCTGCTCTCAGAGCTGTTGGAGAGGAATATTCTGTGTTATTTAGCAAATGTACAGGAAAGGCTGAATGGGAGGTATTGAAGTGGGGATATTTAGGGAAGGAAAGGAATTGGATTTTGCAATTGGAGGAACGTAGGAGATGCAGGAAATGCACCCATAGCTCATATTTTACTACACTGTATACATTTATACACTGTAGCCAGGCTTCTTTCATTGATTAGGACTCCGAGACAAGAAATGAGGGAAGGAGACAACTTACCTAAATCTTTCCCAAAGCCAGACAGCTTAAATCCACCAAATGGTGCTGCCACATCAGTTTTGTTGTATGTGTTAATAAAAACTGTCCCAGCTTCTAGCTTTTCACTGATGTAGAGAGCTTTGTTTATGTCTTTTGTGAAAACTCCTGAAGCTAAGCCATATTCTGTGGCATTTGCCCGTTGCAATACTCCATCGACATCCCTATGGGGGAAAGAAATTATTTAATTGTAGCTAGGTAAAATAAACAAGTGTTAGAAACCCTCCACTTTCTATGTCATTGAAGCAACTTTTCTAATGGCCTTTCTTCTCCAGTGAGCTTTTTTAAAGATGACTTATTAAGGACAAATCTGTGTGTCAATCTGACAGATCCATGGAAATTCACACCCTTGCTTCAAGGTTCTGAAGCTCATAACCTCACATTTCAAAGGTTAATATCTATGCTGAGAAATGCCATGGGAAATGTTGCTACTGTGCAACTTGGGAATTAGAGCAATGCCTGTAAAATAGAGCATGGTAGCAGATGATGAATGCTAAAATTTTGTCCACCTTTACAAGTTAATGCAGAATAAAAGCTGGAATTTAAACTGCTATCAAGACACAGCTTTTCAGGCCATTTCCAGAGTGCTATTTTCTATCTGCATCTCATTTACATACAGCTTCAAAAATCAATAGTAGTTTAAAATTTAAAAAATTCAATACAGTCCCTTAAGGCTACAGAGTTTATGGATGTAAAGGGTTATCTACATGGCTGGTTCTTAACTTTATTATCAAACTGCAGAAGATGAAACCTGATGGAAATATTTATGTGAAGTTTCTATGTAGGGTTTTAATCTCATCTGTATGTTAAAGAATTCTTATGATCTGGAATGAAAGATATTAGAAATGACAGATGTCATAAATGTATATTTACAAAATATACAGAGGAGTTTTCATTTGCAACAGTAATGTGTCAGTGTTACACAATACACAACACTGCAGTCTTCTGTAACAGGAAAAACAAGTAATTCCACTGGGAAAAATACACATTTTGTAATTTGATCAAGTTGTTGCAATTACCACACAAACTTCACTAAGACATTTGCACTGAATACTACTGGATATTCAGATTGGTCTAACAAGATTTAACAAAATACTGTCACTTCTTCACTTAGGGTGAAAATGGGAAAATAAAGTTTCTAACAGTAACCAGAGGAGAACATACCCATTTTTAAATTTAGAGATTACCATCACAGGACCAAAGGATTCTTCCTTAGCAATATACATATGGTCTTCAACATCTGTGAATACAGTGGGTTCCATGAAGAAACCTAAAGAGAGGATAGAGCAGCATTTGAGCATGGTAAAAGTGCGTAAGGGTTTGCTGTTGTCCAGGCCATTTCTGCCCCCTGCTTTGAGGTCATAAATAACTTGCAACTTGAAATAGAAAATATATATGAATGAAATATGTATGGAAATGCATGCACTTCAAGAGAAATGGCAGACAAAAGGGTGAAAGAGTGGTCTGTATTTATAGGTGACAACATGTGCTCTTCCCTGCCCTGCATGCCACAGCCCAGGTGACTCCTTGGGGGAAGACCCTGTACCCTAAGACAAGGTTACAGCAAGTCACAGAGGCCACTGTTTTTCTTCCTGCCCAACACAAAGATAGATTGTAAGATCTAAATAAAGATCTCATAACTTATACTTCATTTGCACGGCTTCTCATAACATGAGACTTGAATGCTCTGTGGTATCATGGGCTTACCTGGTACAGTTCCCATACTGCAACTCCACAAAATACAGCTGAGACAATTGTGACAGCTCTTGCATAAAGTGTAAAAGTTCTGAATTCCTCTGGAAAGTATCTTACCTGGTCTACCTACTTGTCTTCCTCCATACACCAGAGTGGCTCCTTCTTTTACTCCAGTTTCACAGTAGTGCAGCAGCTTTTCCAAATGTGCCTTGTGATTTTGTGGACCATGGTCTGTAGATCTGTCAAGTGGGTCACCAATTTTCATCTTTTTAATTTCTTCAACCTATGGGTTACCCAATTAAAATGAAGTTACATAAGACAACAATATTGTTAGAGGGAAAATTGGGAATGCTGTGTTTTTTGGTGCTATGAAGATTGAATCTAAGAAAATACTGTATTCTTAGATATAATGCTTCTTGCTCTTTAAAATGAAGCTTTGTCTTTTGTTTCATAATCTCTAATTACTTCAGAATGTTTTTGATGCTTTGTTCATATGAATATTCTCTTCTGCTATTAAAATAGGTATGTAAAATGTTAAATTTTACTGGTAGTTAATGACTTAAGATAGTGATTTCCTGTTCTTAAGCAAAATAAATGAATTCTCCAGTGGCACATCATGGCAACTATTGGATTTTTAATAGTGATCTTTATATTATTCTAGTTATGCTTCCAATATTCCTTTTTTTTTTCACTTTACAGAAGCCTTCTTCAATCACATTGACCTGAGCTCAGTAATTATTTGCAATCTTATTTTCCCAGTCAAATATGAACTATGACTGAAGGTACAATATCTATTTAACTGTCACTTATCTGTGCATTACTGGTGCAAATATCTCCCTTCAATGCTTCCTTTTAACACTGTAGAGGTTCCTGAGAAATAGCACTGTCTATCATAAGCAATAATGAAATTAAGCAATTGAAAATGAGAAACACAAAACAAACACTATAAAACTAGTGGATCATTCTGCCACAGCAAAACATATGACATATGCTTAAACTTTAGTCCTTGAATATCTTACCACTTTTTTAACAAACTCATCATGAATTGATTCTTCCACAAACAGTCTGCCAGCTGCAATGCAGTTTTCTCCTTTGTTGAAATATACTGCTCCCATACCCTGATCAGAAAAAAAACATTAATATTTATAAGCATTTTGTTCAGTCTCCCTTCCATTCTGTTCCCTTAGGTTGCATGCAGTGTATGTGACCCCAGAAGTTTAATGCTCTATGTAAAAGGATATCACCAATCAATATCTTACTTATGAATTTTGAACACAATATAGCTGGTAGGGAAGGTGAATTATTATGACTGATAATTGATGATTGATTGATTGATTGATTGATTGATTGATGAACTAAAAATGATATGGCAATAGGGAGCTCAATTCTTTATTTTCTTGTCATTTCTAATGTATATTTCTTGTAGTACTGCCTTTCTGGGGCAGCCTGAACAGTTAAATTTGGCTGGCATAAAGAAATATCTGAGTCTGTTTCCTAACAGATATCAAGGTTTTTCATAGAAAGGATCCCTGGTAATTTTTTTTGGCAAGTTAAGAAGAAAATTGCAATACTGTGAGGATGTACTACAAAGGCTTTGAATAAATTTTACTTCAAAGCAACATTACCATTTTTACAGCTCTGTCAAGTTCACAGTCATTGAATATGATCAATGGTGATTTGCCACCAAGTTCGAGAGAAACTTTCTTCAGGTTAGCAGCTGCACTGTAAAAAATAAAAATAGTCATATAAACCCAAAAGAGTCATATAAAACCATTTTAAAATATCTTTTTTTCATTATTTCCTTTGGATCTTAACTAGTGAAAATGTATAAACATATATTGTCTTGTAGTTACTTAGTAGAATTCTACATGATGGTAAATGACCATATGTATTTATGCTTTTCCATTACTGCTACATGCACAATATATCTAGTAAGATACTTCAGAACCATAATAAGCAGGGTTTATTTATGATTCTTTTGCTGAGAGTACCTCTTCATGATCTGTTTGCCAGTTGGTGTTGAACCAGTGAATCCAACTTTGCGAACATCTGGGTGTTCAGAGAGGTGCTGTCCCACCAAGCCACCTATCAGGGTGAGGAAAGCAGTGTAACTGGATGGTACATGGACAATTTTTACTACTCCAGCAGCAGCACTGTAACACAGAAGGAGCTTACACCACAAATCAGATACAGCATCACATCCTTATTTATATTTGTAGCTTTATTTTTTATGACTACGAAAAGCTTGGATCCCATTAGTGTCTCCAAATTCTCCCATCTGTCTGGACTAAAGAGCTTCTTAATATTCCTCTGTAGGTACAATAATCTAATTTGTAAGCCTGCCCCATATAATTACTTTGTCACTTTTCTTCCTTAGGGGAAGGAGGAAAACGGTGACAATCAGGCAACACAGTGTAGACTATGAATAAGCATTTAACCAGCTTGCTCTAGGTCTCACAGTCATATCTGATGACAAAATTAGGAGAAAAAAATGAAGCTTTACAATCAAGTGGATATGTTTCTCTGCAAGACACTCTTTTCCAGTGTTTGTGTGAATTGTGTAAACTTGTAAAGGGTGTAGGCTGACAGCTCCTACCACTAACTAAAGCCAGATTTTCCAATTCTCCTCTGGAAACATGTGAAATTGCTGCATGAAAAGATGCAAGCCTAGTACTTATGGACATACCTACGTAATAGATCTTCAAAATGGTGAAGAAATTCACCAGTTTTAGCTCCTAGAAGAATGATGAGTTGAAATTTTACCTGAACCAGGAAGAATATTTATAACGCCCTTAGGAAATCCAGCTTTAGCTGAGAGTTCTGCAAACTTCAAGGAAGTCAGAGGTGTGACCTAAGTAGAAACATTTAGATTAGGTCTCCTATTTTAATCAAAAGCATGATGATACCTTTTACATTCAATATATCTTAGTTTTGATAAAATATTCACCTTCTTACAGTACTGGCAAACTAGAAGTGATGGCTTCTTGTGGAAAACAATTATTTCTTGAAAATGAGATTAGCATCAGAGCAGAATTGGAGTCAATCAATACTTTGTACCACCATGGCAGTTTGCACTATTACAAAGGCACTTTCAAACCTATGACAGATCAACCTATAGGTGAAATCTGCTGTATTGCCAAAATAATTTTGCCTGAGCAGGGGCATCTGGGCCACCAGTGTATTTCTTTTTGCTCTTACCTGAGCTGGTTTGAGTACGAGGGTGTTGCCTGCAGCCAAGCACGCTGCACTCTTCCATGCAAGCATCATCAGTGGGTAATTCCAGGGGATAATTATTGCACAGACACTTCAGGTAGGGAAAAACAGGGAAAGGTTACATATTTGATGGCAGCTTTTTGATGCCTTTTCTGCATGACAAGGCTGTCACTTGGAAGAAAAAGTGATACTCACCCAATTGGCTCTTTCTTGGTGAATGTTAGATTATGGTTTGGCCGGGCCTGGTTAATTGGAATTGTAGCACCCTAAAAAACAGAGGAGGGAGAAATCTTCATACTGATTTATAATTTTTATTACAAATATATTTGTCATGCAAGTATGTTTCAGAAAGCTACATAGTAGGCTTTGAAACCACAAGCATTTTTGCATCAGGGAAAGAGGCACAGATGCTTCCACTGTATGATTTTCTACCGTGGATATTGCAGTCAAGTCCTGACTGTCAGCTGGATGAAATAACAGCATAGATTAAAAAAAGTATGGGAGAACATAAAGCAAGGGTCTGATGAACAAAAAAACCCAAAAAAACCCAAACAAACAAACAAACAAACAAACAAAAAAGATATTTTTGATTGGTCTTAAAGATACTGGAGGAAATGCTCTTGAATGTGTGCCACATGTTGTACCATCAAGCAATCTCACCAGCCTTGGTCAGACTGTAGCAAAGCACAAATCTCTGCACTTCTCTGCATGATGAGCACAGTGACATTCTGTCCCATGAATAATCAAGAGCTGACCAAGCAAGTATATCCACTGTGACACCTTAGCTGATTTCTTAGATATTTAGACCCACATTCTAAATTCATATCCTACAGCTGGAGGTGGAATATCCTTATTGACCATTCTAGGTAAAATTCTAATTTTGCTTTAGTTTTTGACTCCTCAGTTACTTTTTTCATTTTACTACTTTTTGGCACTGTTTCAGAGGAATAACAACAAAAAAGAAGTGTAGAGAAGCACTGCATTGATAATTTCCTTTATATATTCACTTGCCTGAATTTTGTCACACCATCCAGCAAAGTATCTGAATGTTTGCACAGACATTCCAATATGAGTCTTCAGAGCTAAAGTGTAGACAGCTCCTGAGTCAATAGACTCTATTGTTGCCAACTCCTCTTGATGTTCTTCCATCAGGTCTGCAAGTCTTTAACAAAAATGTTAAAAATCCATTATCAAAGGGAAATGACATCTAACCACTGACAGCCTGGAATTATACTAGGTGTGGCAAAGAAGCATAATCAAAATAGCACTCCCACTAAATTTGGAGGTGGAGCCACTGCTCCTTAACATCAGTAAGGGATTGAACAATTGCCCATTAGTCTGTAAATGCCTTCACACTGGTTGTAAACTGCAAACTCGAGGTGCAAGTAAAACTGTAGGAAGTATTACTAAGTTGATAATAACTATCAAAGTGTCTCAAAAATGTATCTGCACAGATTGATACCTGTATTTATAAGGTACTACTGCTAGTTTTGTGGTCCCCTGCTCAGGTCTGTTTGCATCAGTGATTTTCACATTCAGTCCTTCACATTGTCTCACATGTTTTTCTTCAGTTTCCTTCTGTGATTTGGTGCTCAGACGTCTAATCAATGCTCTTGTGTGATTTTAAGAGCTTAAAAAAGTGTATTTTTGATCCTGTAAAGAGTATTCAAAACTGGGTGTGAAACCTGTGAAATATTTCCATTATGTAAATTCTGGCCATTTAAAGCATTTGCAGAGATGTGGGAAAATGCCCTTTAATGCCTGTTTTAAGTGTATCCTGGAGACCCAGCATTGCTCAGGGCACTGGCAGTGCTGTGTAGAGAATTTGGGCATGTCAGGGACAAAGGAGAAGGTTCCATTTAAAGTGTGCTTAATATCTTCTATTAATGATTCCTTAAGACAAAGCAGCAGAGCTAGGAGCTTTAATGGCACACACATTCATTTTGGTTCAGCACTCAAAATCTCCTTTTTGTACAGAGGCCAGAGAAGAAGGGGCCTTACTTCAATTAAGGTGGTCCAGAGAGAGCTTTTATCCACTGGGAATGGTTTGCAACATAAACACTCTGGTGCTTTATCCTAGAGAATGAGTTCCCTAAGCAAAGCATTTAATCCAGGGATCACCTACACAGTGTAGAGGAACTGTGTTTTCCATATACCTAATTCTTGCAAACCCTCCAAGTGTAAAACAGAGCAGGAGTTTTCACACCTTAAAATTCTCTCTTTAGGGCAGAGTTGACTTGGTCTCTCAAGTACTCTACATTCCCAATACAAATTAAACACAAGTTTATGCATGCTCTGAGTATGTGCACACTTGTGAAAAGCTTAAGTGACCAGGTGTATTTAATGCTCTGTTCTGACTTGCCCATTTTCTCTTGTGATGACTAACTGTGTAAGAGTCCTGCAGGCCTTTTTACATGGCCTGGTCACACACTTTATAAGATAAGCAGAATTTTTGGCTTTGCTTTCATTCTTTTTTGCTGAGATTTCTGCATTTTCTCAGGAGTAGCAACCCGAAAAAGTAGTTTCTTTACTCAAGTCTACTCATTTATTTGCATGTTTAGACCTGAAAAAGCAATGAAAAGCTCACAAAAATGCAAGCTGTCTTGTACATACCTATACAGGAGTCTCCCTCTTTCCCTTGCATTCATCTTTCCCCATTCACCATTCTCAAATGCCTCCTTTGCTGCTGCCACTGCCTTGTCAACATCAGCCAGGGAGGCAGAAGATACACTAGTTATTACCTGTGCAAAGGTAGCATTGTGTTAGCTCAGGAAGAAACATTGGGATGCAGAGTATTTCTCCTTCCTCCCAAACTTCTTGACTGGGTATAAGCAAATACTTAATATCCTCAACTGTGGCACTTATTGTGGGTGAGGCAGGCTGCAAAAAATTCAGACACAACTGAGGCGGCAGAATTTGGAGAACACTGCAGGGACTCAGATTTCTCAAGTTTTCTTCAATGATCTCACCCTCTCTTTCCATATGTAAAACCAATATTACAAAAGCTGCAAGTCTTTTTATGTGGTACCACAATCTAATATCTGAACATGCTAAAACAACTCCCACGTCTTCCATTTCTAAGGAATGGAGCTTCTGTTATCTTAAACCACTATAAACACACAGTATTTTAAGATGATTGTGTTCTATAAACACACACATTGTAAATCCTAATAAAAAATTATTATGGATTTTATTCCATTCTATAATGAGTTTCAGGAAAATTATCAGAGTCTGACTTCTGATGATAATGGAATTTGTGTCATTGATTTCAGCAGACTTTATTTAGTCCAGAATTAAATGGCAACTACATGGACATCAAAATCACTTCTCTTATTTATAATTCACAGTAATGATCTGCTAAATCAATATTGGGTAGCTCAGTACAACAGTATGTATTTTCCCATTGAAAAGTTATTTTTCTTACTGGGAATTTAAAGGGACATTTTAATGTCAAACTTATCCTAAGGTACCAGATTAATAAAAAAAGTTTAAAAAAGATGAAGTTGATTACTGACAGGATATATACTAAAGGACAGGAAAATATCTGACTACTGACAGGAAATATCCTTAAAGAAACACTTCTTTAGCAAATAAATTCCAGCAATTTTGCAAAGCTAAACAAGAATGAAATCAAGGTAAAATATTCAGCTGGGTATGAAAAGTGATGTAATAATTGAAGTGGAAGTAGGTTATTTTTGCTTTGCAGCTTGACTCAAATGGAAAAAAAAATGTAGAATATGCAAAATGTGAAGTAAATTAAAACTGAAAATTATTTCTTGAGGTTGTTCAATTTAGCATAATGTTTTAAAATTAGCAATATGTGGTGATTTGGGTGATACGGGGTGATGTTTTAGATTTTTCAATAGGCAAAAACAATCAAATAAACTGGTATTGATCATATATAGAAATTACTTACTGATCCATCTGCTGGATTTACAGTGTCAAACGTTTTTCCATCATCAGCATCTATAAATTGCCCATTTATGAAACATTGGTATGGCATATTCACAGTCATGTTGTTAATATCTTTTGAAACCTGGATGAAATAAACGACAAATTATTTTTAATTTATAATGACTAATATTTTAACGTAACTTAACAAGCATTTGATGTCTGCAGCCAATATCCAGACACATTTGTGTGTGTATGTGGCTGTTAGAAGTAAAATGTAATGGAAACCAGATACAGTTATATAGAAGTTTGTATAACCAAATATTTGTTTGCTCTCCTACTGCATGAAGCAATCTAATAAAGGCATTGTCTGCCCTCCCCTAGAACTCAAGAAAGGTTAAGCAGTAAGTGCAAAATAAAAGGCCTTACTTACATAATTAACGACCAACTCTTCTTCTTTGTCTTCTCCTCTGAGTTTTCTGACAACCATCTGAATAAAGTCTGCAAACTTAGTGGCCATATACACATCTTCATTCTGTAGCTGAAGTCCACTTTGCTTCTGTTTGATCTCTTCTAGCATTCTAAAGATTTTGAAGAAGGAGTAAGTTTAATTGAAAATGAAATAATTCTCCAGATAGCTGAAACATTAGAAGGTCAAAAGGGATCAAAACTGGGCCTCAGTTTTTATGCATGTGGATATGTGTGTGTGTTTCTCTGACCAGGGCACAGAAGTTATGCATTTTCCTGATATCTGTTGGTTTAATTGTGGATGCTACGAAAAAGAAAAAGTCACTTCTGGAATACTCCTAGGTAAACTTTTGAAAATCAATCACAAGAAGATATTGATATGCCATTGGAAAATAGTATTTGGGATTACTCCAACCAATATATGGAGGACATTGAGACTAGTAAGTAATCAGCACAATAATCAGTTTGTTTGAAAATGCTGTTTTTATATTATGGTCTGTGTTGCAAAAAGAAGGCAAATGAGGTAGCCCAAGCCATGACAAACTCAGTGCATCTTTAAGCATGATCTCAATTCCTTCTGTGAAAAGCTTCTCTTTCCCTCTGGGGAGTTCTTTGCTCAGGTTCCCAGTCAGTGCCCTGGTCTGCAGCTACCTGTGGCTGCACACAGACAGGTTTGAGCATCACCATGCTCCCCTGGGGATGATGATCCTGAAGTTAAGGGGAATTTTCCTCCAGTAGAAAGAGGAGGATTACATCAATATCTCATAACTTTGGGAGAAGAACTGTACGTGTTTTAACAGTACAAGTAAGAAAGGGAATAGTAAGAGTATTGGAAAACATGGAGGGATTATTTTTTTAACACCACTGAATTAAAGGCACCATGGCAACTTTTTTTTTTTTTTTAAATTAACTTTGGCTTTATAATTTTGTTATTTTGAATATTCTTACCTGACAACATGCATAGAGGATGCTCCAGATTTGAAGAAGTCTGTGGAATCCTCAATCACAGGAACATTGCTTAAAATTCCCTTCCAAATTGCCTAACAATACATAACAATAACAGAGGTAATAATGAATAATCCTCTAATAGCAAAAAATATTTATCAAACTGTATTTTCTATGGTATCTGTGCCTACAACATATATTATTTCAAAGGTTTCTAAAACACAAAGTTTTTTTAAGAGGGTCTAAAACAGTCTAGAGACATGATGTCAGACAAGAAATTTTTCAAATTGATCAATGGATGATCAAAATATAATATTTTGTCAATGGCAAATTTTACCCAGTCAGGCAAGAAACCTGAATGGTGCAATGCTAAAAATTTTCAGGCCCATTTTTAAAAGATTTTTTATCCTCCAAATAGTAAGTTCCCATTGCATTACAGAATGTGTTGTTGGTATAGGCAAGGACAGCCTGGGGCACTTCATGAATGGATTGATGGCACTTCAGGCACCTGGCCAGAGCTGAGAAGTAGTTTAAGCTGCATGCATGAGATGGAGAAATAAACAGTCAAACAACTGGTAATGTAATATTTCAATTAATTACAACTGAGTTCCAGGGTTAGCAGGCAGTGTAACCAACTGATGAGTTTATACTTCTTTTCATAATTTTGTCAGTCATTCAATAGCTCCAGGCAGCATTTAGGTTTCTGGCAAGCAGGTTCAAGGTAATCTCAAAGCAGCAGCTTAAAATATTAGTGCAGGAGGCTGCCTGATGTGTGCCAAAAGTTAATAACCCTGCAGCAGAGTTAGCACAAGGGGAAACATCTATGATTCATTTGCTCTGGCACAAAACTTTAATGACAAATGTGGCTTTCAGCTAAGCCCCTGACACGACAGAGGGATGGATTTTGGGAGAGGGCAGAAAAGGTCCTTTGGCCATGAGAGTTTTCTGCTGCAGTTTTTCCCATCCCTCTGGGAGCCTGCCCCTTGTGTGTGATTGTGGCAGAAGAGACAGTGCCCACAGGTACAGAGAGAAAGCTGCTGCTCTTGCTTTCAGGAGGCTGTTCTGAGACTCCCTGAGCTTGTCCCACAGGCCCATTCTGAGCACACCCTAGTGATGAACACCACAGTGAAGAAAGGATTCCAAGAACTGTCCAAGTCTGCCAGTGCTAAAAACCTCACTTCTGTGAGGTGAAGCTCTGTTTTTCCTCATTCCCACCTTCATCATTCCAGACATTTACCATTATTGATCCTGCAATCAGTGTTTTTGTATCATGTGTAACTGAAAGGAAACTTTGTAAAGTGAGACAAGTACACCAGTGAATTCCCAATTCCACCTGAATTAATATCAGTAACTAAAGCTTCACCCCCATATACTTTGAGTACATTTTATCAAAAAATAATTTGCATGACTAAACAAAAGGTATGCCTTTCCAAAAATAAGTATGTAATGCTTTTGTCTGAATAGTATCCCACTAAAGCAGTTTAGTGAATTACTCTGATATCTTCTGCAATCTTTTTCTCCTCTTCTGTAAGTTCCAGGGCAGTTGTTTCATCAGCAGAGAAGTATTTAGATGCAGGGATCATTTTTCCATCCTCAAACTGCAGATTTTTCACTAGTACCTGAAAAATTAGAGCATATGATTTTAAATTGTTTGGGAGGTAGTACATCCTTGGGTGAAGAGTATTTAGGCATTAACAATGATTGAAATAGTGAAATAAATGGCTTGCAGGAAAGCTGATATGATGCAGGCAATTAGCACAGACCACCTGTACCTGTCTTAGATTCTCTCCTTGAAAGGATACATTTTACTCCTTATAGTAAATTATTATGGATTGTATGAAAAGCAAAACATGAATATCTTCTCTATAGGATGGTAAAGGATTGATAAACTCCAAGTGAATTAGCTGTTAGTCATTAACATCTGGATTTATCTAACTTGACAATTCCACACTACTTGCCCTTCTTGCTAAAACTATTCCATCCATGCTTATGTATGCCAGATTGAGCACTTACCATCTTCCCATCATTTCCAAAAACGACTAGACCATTCTTTGTCACAAGTCCTGGTTTTGAAGCACCTTTTATTGCCAGCTCTTGTCCAGCAGGCACTGAAGAATCAAGTAATGATGACCCATAAAAAGTAACCATCTAAAAAAAATGTAATTAAAAGGGCTCAGGTTCTAAACGCAAAAAAAATTTTAACAATTTTATGACACTGTTTTGAAGCTTTAATATAATAGAAATAAAGTATAATTACCTGGAAAACATGTTACAACATTTCTAAATCTCTACAACTCAGAACATGTAAAGCTTTGCAAATTGCCTTAACCTGCAAAGCAGCTGATCTGTAACAATGTGCACGCTGCAATCAGTGCAGGAAAGGGAGCAGCTTCTATCAGTGCATGCCCAGAGTGAGGGACCACTCACTCTATCAAATTTCATAGATTTATTTCTGCAAAGTATCTAGGCCCAAATCTCCTTAAAATGAAACCCTCTGTTATTTCAGCAGCTCTGAGTGTTTCATTTTGCTGTCAATACTGTGATGTTGGCCACTGTACATGGGCTGTATTATACTGTAATGCAAACCTGCTTCCCAAAATGACTGGCACAGTTTGGTTCTAATCTTGGTACCTTTCAACCATGTCTCTCTTTTTTTTTTCCAGATATTGTACTTATCTTTCTTCAATTAAATTAATCTGTGATTAAAAAACTCTTAACTACTGTGTTCTGTATATTTTTTTAGGTGCCTGTTCTAGATATAGTCATCAAATTAGAGCTACTCCAATGTAACAGTCATTTGTATTCACCTGTATGCAGACATTTTTAATTCTATAGTAAAAAAGAGTCAAAAAGAGAGAATAGAGAAGAATATTCTTCAGGTTTTCAGAGCATACCTGTTCATTTATTGTTGTCCATGCTCCAGGCACCTTATCATGCCCTCGAATCCAATTGTGCAAAGCTGCAGCAGGTTGGTCCCAGGAGATCTAGGAAATCAAGACATGCCAGGATGAACCATTGCACCTTCTCAACCACAAACAAGATCATCCAATGCAGTAGGGATGCTTAGACAAAATAATTTTCATATAGGAATTCAGTTAATTTTTTTATCTGTTGTTTATATGGTCTGTGTTATTTTTTGGCACTAGAAGGAAACTAATTCTTCCTAAATTCAAATGTATTTCTAGTAGAGAATTTCACATGGCCTGTAGGCAAACAAAGGGAGTGATCTTGATTCAGTGTTGTATTCACAAGTGCCAGGACTGGGAGATGGGGCTTCAGTAGTGGAAGGGGTGCAAAAAGTAATCCAAGTAAAAAGCCAAAGCCCCAGCAAAAATAAGTCTGTGTGGTTTATTGAAGGCAAAGTGTCCAATCATAGAAGTACAGGGCATTGAAATCTGAAGTCATTGAACCCAGAGTGAGAGTAGTTTATTGAAGTCTGTCTATGTTCTCACAGGTGAGCCTTATATACTGTCAAAAGCAATTACAGCTCTAAGCAGTCACATCTCTAAGTAAATTTTTTCCCACTAGTAGAGAATCAACCTATTGTTTGCATAACTTGGCAGTCTTACAAATCCACACAGTTTCAAAGACTCTCTAGCTGAATATGCTGTCCTTCTTCATACCTACAAGCTCCTGTTCCAGGTCATAATATTTTGTTTTGCAGTGGTTTCTGTTCCATCTCCCATTTGTTTTCCCATAACAAGTATGGTGGCTTATTAAGAATCCACTGAAATTGCAGCTGGCTCTTAGCTGCCTGTACATGATCCCAAACACGACACCAAGTTTCTAAATACATGTAATTGCTGAAAGGAAAATGGAACTTAATCTAGGGCTCCTTTACATGCATCCTAAGAGATATCCCAGGAAAAAGAGGTGAGGAAACAACTCAGTTAAAATTCATGTTAACTTCATATTGATGCTACTTTAATCTGAGTTAATAACTTTTCTAGTGCTACACAAAAAAAAAAACCCCAAAATCAAACAGACAAAAAAAAAAAAAAAAAAAAAAAAAAAAAAAAAAAAAAAACCAAAAAAACAAAACACAAAAACCCCACAGTGTTACTTCACAGTACCTCTGCATTTTCCTTTTTCTGGATCCCTTCATATGTTGCCCCTTCTTCAGGCTGAGGTATACGAGGGGCCTTACCATCAGCAATCAGATTTACAGCTTCCACCTATGTGAAAAACAAAAAAATATATTGCTAGCTTGGTTCACCTTTTTTTCTCAGTCAGACTTAGGAATCACAGCAAAAGTCTTTCTGCCACAAGGTGACTTGGTTTGGGTTTTTTTAAACCTGATATTTCCAAACTCTAAGGGACCAGCGCTGCCCTGATTAAATATTTGTGTTTTCTTGAGCTTCTTTGACAAAAGAAATTTGTCACCCTTCAGAATTTGATGGGAGTACCTAGTCAACAAACTTAGAGCAGCTGTCTGAATTCTCCAGAACAAAAATGTGGCTCAGTTTGAATTGCATTCAACTTTCTTCTTTTACTCTCTGCAAAAAAGTTATTTTTCTGCATTTAAATGGAGGGAGGGGGGAAAATCCTCTAAGGAGCAATGCTGAGTATTTTTTGTGCATTTTCTTTTATTCACTTCAAAAAAATACAAAAAATGATAAGCATAGAGAAACCAAAGCAAATCCACCAGAACTCTGAGCCTCAAACACCACACTAAAAGTCTCAAACCTAATTTTTTTGTTGCTGAGCCTTTAAAGGATTTTATCTCGTAGAAGCATTTAAGAAGCCTATGGAAAGAGCCACATTCCAAACAAATTCATCTTCCTGCCATCTGTGGAAACAGAATATGCTCTGCTTGCTGTCAGCATCAAATACTCTGAGGTCACATCCTCAGCTGTTGTGCAGCCGCACATCTCCAGTGAAATCTAGGATTTGGCTGAGTACCACAACCTCTGTCTTTCCAAATGCATGCATCTTGTCTATATTTCCTTTACTTTCAACCTCTTTTCCTCTTAAAGAGCTGGTATTTAGTACAGCTGTACATACCATAGCCTTTACTCCCTCTGGGAACAGAAACCGGTTGTACAGGTCATCCACGGTATCATTTTGGCCAACATCACATTCTCGCTGCAGAAGTACTGGCCCAGTGTCCAAACCATCATCAGCCCAAAAAATAGTAAATCCTGCTTTCTTATCTCCATGAATTAAAGTCCTGGGCATAAAAAAAAAAATACATACAGTAAATACAGACAAAATGAAAGTAGTTAGGAATATCAACTCATATTTTTCACATTCATTTTCTTCAGGAAGATGGGAAAGAAAATCCTAACAATCTTTGCTATACTTTTCACTTCTCACTTCACAGTCAGGAACTCACAGTTTTGACACTGTGGGTGTGCAGACATATTTATATGTGGTTTCCATAAAGTGACATAGGAAATGCTGCAACTGAACCGAGGCTGTCTCACACAGTTCATCGTGGTAATTATTTTTACAGTATTATTAATGGTAAGACTCAGAGCAAAAGATGTGCAACAGTTATGACAGAATTTGAAAGATACAAGCATCTAACAGAATATTGTAAATCATGATTGTTCACTGTAATTAGCTAAGCCTCATGGCTCATCTGTAGGTCAACAAGGAAAGTACATTTGTCACACAGCTGAAAAGGAGTTAAACTCTGAGTGGAAAATTATGAGTATGCAACTGTTTAAGGAAAAATTATTAAGGGAATTAAGGCTATCCAGCCAGATTCTCAGCTGCTGTGCATGAACATAGCAATGCTTACACTACACCTGTGCTGATTTACTTCAGCTCAGAATCTGCCTCTGCATCTAATGGGAACTTCAGCCACCTAAAATTTTGAAGCTCTACTTTGGCATGTGTCTCAGAATGCTAGAAAATCAGATGAAGTGTGTTTAAGGAACCAGCCAGAAACTATGAGATAAATATTTCCTGCATGGTTTTAGCCATTTGTCTGCATGCAAACACCAATGCTATTTTAAGTAATACATATCTCATGTAAGTATCCCTCAGCAGTCCATGTTGCAACAGGATTGTCTGAGATCTGACTTATACACAGGAAAATTCATTATTAATTATAAGCACTGAAAGCTGCATTATTAAAATGAGTAAAGTACACTGAAGTACATATGGGCTGAAGAAGGGATGAACTCCAAAGACAGCTGGGGAAGTCAGCAAGTCTAACAGAAGGGAAATCTTTCAGAAGTTTGCCTAGCCCATATCAGATCTTTCACATATTTAAGCAGCCTTTCTTTTGTTTTTTATTATGTAAAAATGCCAAAAGAATGAGAAATGGATGACCTCAGCATGGAGAAGAAAGTTTTATGAGCAAATGTCCCTGATGCTGAATAGGTGACAAGGCAACAACTACTGTGTGCCCTCTCCTCTGTCCACCAGCTCCCTCCACAAAGGGCTGCTGATAACAGAGTGGCAGCAGCTGGAAAAGACTGTAAAGGAAGTGAGTGAGGAACCCTCTGTATGCCAGGGCCCTTGTTTGTACCTGGTTATGTTTAGCCATGTTAAACATAATTCCCAAAGGTTTTCTTGGTTATACTGGGGGGGGATTAAGGGTCTTATCAGCACCAGGGCTGTAGCCACAATATGTGAAAGTAGTGATTAGAGCAAGGGATGAGAGGGTGAAACACAAGAACAGCCAGCCAAGGCCAAGCCCTAGTTTAGTTTAAAGGGACAATGGCCTATACTTGAGAAGGACAGGAGCAGATAGATTCCTTTTGCAGAAGGAATATGCAAAATAGAGGAAGATGCAGTGATACCACACTGCAATACCTTCCCATTTCTGCAAACCTTTGACTCAAGGACTTCCTGAAAGAGAGTTTATATTTACAATTCCCTGTGAAATACCTCTTGATTAACTTCTCCTCCATAGAAGCATCCTTTTAGAGCTCTCTAGATATGAGGTCACACAGAGACTGCACAGAGTAAAAGTACCTCCTTTATTTGGAAAAATCCTACTACCTGATGTCTTTGTTGGCCACTCCCTGACTTTTGATTAGAATGAGCAATCCTTCCCTTCACATTTACTCATTTGCACAGAAAGTGTATTCCTTATTACAGATAGAAATCAGAGGCATTGATCTAAAGTTTCCTGGCTTTCTCTTTCTCTTTTTTAAAACTGGTATTGCTTTTGCTATTTCCCAGTCATCTGCATAATCTTACGAAATAGAAACATTGCAGGTCATCTCAAATCTGCAACCTCAAATTTGCTGAAGTCCCATGGTGCTGGCAAAGAAATTCTTATTCCTTCACCAGTTCACTAAAATGTCTTCTACTCACAGTTCAGCTCAAGAGAATTGTTTTGACTTACTCTACACAAAGGAAGACTGTAGGACAGTAACATCTTCTCCAGGCTCCTCCATCCTGAATACCACTGCAGACTTTCTACTTTGATAAATACCTTTGTTAAATCACACACCTCTATTACTTACATACCTCCCACCTTTAACTTATTGGGAGGAATTGCTATTATTACATTTTGTGCCTTAAAAAGTTGCTTCTTTATTTCCTTTCAGTCTCATTTTCCACTGAGTTTATGCTATTTTACTATACACATTTGGACACAACTGACACTTTTGAAAGTCTTTACCTCTCTAATAGTCTCCTTAACACCTCTGTTTAAGTATTTCAGCTTAGTACTTTTTCCAGGAAAAATTAAAATTAACAAAACAAAACTAAGTATGATTTTGCTTTGAATCTACAACACTGTGGATACAGATAATCACCATGCTGCCTGTAAGATTCTTTTAAAAGAGTTTCTTCATATTTAGATAATTTCTTATTGAATTTATACACTAAATAATAATAGAATTATTATTTTATCATATTATTTTATCATATTATTTTTGATAATTTTCTGTCATTTCTGTTGTTACAGGACTGCCAGATTTGAGTCTCTGGTGACCATTATTGCAGTGTAGCTCTTTCAGGGTGGTGATTTGAACCTACCTTGTGCATAGAGAGATATAATTTTATTCTTGTGGGGTCTTCTCCCTTCTACTCAGTGAAATCTTAGTATCAAACCCTCCTGTAATAGTTATCTAGTGTTTGTGAGGATGAGCCACAAGGGCAATGTCCTGCTTATGGAAACTCCAGACTGTCAATTTGTGCATACGAGTAAAATCTATGAATGTACAGATCCACTGGAATTCCCAGAGTAACAGCTGAACTTGCACTGGAAATAATAATGAATCCTAGGTATGAAGTGCAGTTCATGCACCAAATAGTCAGCTGCTCCAGAGAAGTTCCTTCAGAGCAGTTGCAAGTCAACAGAACTCCAGCATCTACAAGAGTAATGGGTGCAGACCAACATCCTAATGTGACAAACACCAAGTTTCAATGCACAGAACTCACCAGTTGATTGCAGAAGCTCCTCGGTGGCGTGGCAGGATGGATGGATGGTAAATAATAGAGCCATGTTTTGGCCAGTTAATAACATCCATGGGGATAAACTGGCTACAGAATGGAAGGACATTCAAGTCTGCACCAACTGATTTGTAGGCTGCAACTACATCCTCGATGGATTTGCCTTTAGCTCTCCATTTGGGGAACTTAAAAACAGGAGTGCCATCCTTCTCTGCTGCCAGTGCTGCAGGGCAAGAACAAGATTATTTTTTTCATTTTGTGTTAAAAATTCAAGACACATCGAGACATATCACATGACAACTCAAGCAGATCATCAAGAATGTGATTGCAGAGTGCCTTTCTTTATACTGTTTAAAAACTTTTGTGCTTGGAAATATTTTATCCATTCTGTCTTTGATTCTCATTCCTACAGTTTATGTCAATCCCAATTTACAGTTCACTCTTATGACTTGGCTAGGATGTACCAATGAAAGCAGAAAAGACATGTATTCTTGCTTTAATTTCTCTTTTTGTCTGTGAAATTGAATCTTGAGCTTGACCTGAAGCATCTTTAGCCTGTTGATTTAAGTCATAAGAAAATACTTATTTAAATGTAATTCTATGCAAGTTAGCGTGTACTGAAGTTGCTTTTAGAAACAAAGACTGGAGCTGTCCTAGAGCACAGAAAACTTAAAAGGACTTGAAACTTAAGCTTTGGAGTCATCTGGAAGTAAAAGGAAGTGAAGTTATCTAGTAATTTAATTTCATTTCCTTTTTTTTCCCCCCAATCCGGAGAGACTGGACTAAACTAATCCCGCAGTTTTAGTTAAAATAAATATATGATTAAAATATTTGAAGATTTATTTAGTTACTGTAACAACTGTATGAGAATAATTTATATAATGTAAACAAGTTATGCTGCATTGTATATAAATTTTTAATATAACATAATCCAACCAGACACGGAAAATCAATTTTTTGTCTTCTAAGCTAATAGTTGCCTTCTCTAGTTCTTCTAAAGTGTGATTAAATCTTTTAATGAGGTAGAGTTAAGAATTACATGCTTGTCTGCGAACACCACAGCACAGGTAAGCAAAATTTGTGCTTGATTCTTCCCTCATGAGACTTTCTGTAAAAACATGTCAGGACTAGACCAAAACAACAACAACAACAACAACAACCCAACCAAAACCAAGAGAGAATTAAAACAGCTCATGGAATGTAGTTTTGATTTCAGATTATCCATAAAAGTACATTCCATTTTGGCACTTCTATTTGCTGATCACATTAACTCACTGTCATTGTGTCACTGAAACAAAAACCAAAGAAAAGTGACAATTTAGATGGTTCCATCTTTAGCTTCTTTGTCATGCTGGGTTCTGAGTACAATAAGTGCAATTCAGAATAAGCAAGACTTCTTTCTTTAGTGAGACTAGAAAATCCTTATGCAACTCGGCAATGGAAAAAGAGAGAGTAAAGCTCCTCCAACCTTTTGGATGTGTTTTCCACAGTCCAGGTGGAAGAGAAATAGGCTCTGCAGGTACACTGCCACATACAAACTTGTCAAAAAGGCAGAAAGCCAGGGATAAACAATCTTATCTCCCTGCCTTGAGTGTCCCAGCCAGCCCAGTGAAGCAGGTGACAAACATTTGCACTTAAATACAGGCTCAGCTATTTGCTGTAAGATACAGATCTATCTCATAATTATTACCTCTAAGGTGTACATTCAAATAAGGTATCCAGTTAACTTTGTTTTTCCAGGATTTTAATAAACAGCCCTGCATGTTTAGAAACTACTTTAAAAACTGCTTTTTTAAAGTAGTGACAAACTGATGAGGTTAAACTGGTTCTGGGACTGGTGTTTGTTAAAGCATAGTTGTTGTACTGGATTTAGTGAAACAAAGGCAATATATGCAAGTCACATTCCCATAGAGATACAGCCTTGTCGTGAAAAGGCAAATCTGTTATGTACACCTATAATTTTAACATTTGGATTCAGGTTACACTTACCCAAAGGATCTGCTTGTCCATTCTTGTCAGGCACGGTGAAGACGCCCACAACTTTATGTCCCTCTTTTCTCAGGTTGTTATAAACTTCTTGTCCAAAAATGCTTTGACCTATAAGGGCTAGCTTCAGCTTATGTTGATAAGCCTGGTAAAGAGAATGAAAACAAAACATGTTCTAGGATGCAAAGAAAGAAAATATGTTGTTGCTTACACTTC
This sequence comes from Oenanthe melanoleuca, assembly GCF_029582105.1. Classification (NCBI taxonomy): domain Eukaryota; kingdom Metazoa; phylum Chordata; class Aves; order Passeriformes; family Muscicapidae; genus Oenanthe; species Oenanthe melanoleuca. The sequence goes on from NC_079334.1 coordinate 18,938,074, forward strand.
TGTCTTGCCTTTTCTTTGTCAATTTTCAGTTCAATTTAAAATTGAGTAGTCTTTTCTAACCTAATGACTTTTGAAGGAATAATAATCAATTTTTTGAGATTAATGACAGGCAACATACAATTCCCAAAGAGTATATTTCACATGAAAGTATCATCTAATACTGCCACTGATGTTTATATGGCTTTTTTAGAATTTTCACTGACAGACCCACTGCTTCTTATGAGAGGCTCCATGATCTTATCCATATTCAGAAATGAAAATACATCTTTTGAAACATACATAAAACACTTTTTCTAGGCATAATTTATGTGGCTGGAACTTGCCCTCTAAATGCCTGTGATTAAACAGAGGTATATTGTTTGTGGTTAACATGTACAGGCTAAAGAAGACAAACTCACATTGCTCCTGCCAAGTTAAAGGTGATGATCATCCACTTGATCCTCCTACAAGCAAATAAAGGTTCTAAAGGTGAGGTTCCCTTGCTGGACTTCTACTGCCTGCTGCATTTGGATCCCAGTACACTGGACATGTGATTTAAGCTTCTTCAGGCTGAGCAGGTGCAAGTAACCACCTCCACTTCTTTTAAAATTTATGATAATAAATAGAATAAATAGAATGATAACACTATGATGATATCAGAATATCAGATATTGCTACGTTTTTTGATTGCTTCCTGAGAAAACTACTTTTTCCTTCAGAGTCCTTTTAGATTTATGTGACAGTTGTGCTCCTCTCCCACCCTACCTCCAATCCCTCACCTCTAACACCTCCTTTACCCCAGTATTCCTGTAGCTGTAAGAACTGCATTAGGGTACTGAAGTAAGCAGGCACTGACATAAAAAACCAGTGGCATATTCTTAGCTGGATCTATTCACTGGTCTAGTTTATAGCACTGCCATGAGTCCTAATGTAGGGCCAGTAGGGGGGCAGGAATGAGCATGGCAGAAGGGTGGAACTGTCTCTATGTGATCTGTCTTTGCATTTTTAGTCAGCCTTTGGAAAATGAAAACTGGAAACCTTTGAAAACAAACGGACTGTCAGACCTGGTTAAAAAGGAAAGGTCTGCACAGAATAAACAGAAAAGTCACCCTCCTCAAAGCTGAATCTGGCACAAACTATTTCTGAACTCAAACCATACAGTTCCCTCCTCTTAGGAGGCCTGAAAGAAAAGTAGGAAATAAATCCAAACACTCCCCACCTTCATTCTTAACTTCATTTTTCACAACTGGACTTTGACTTCCTTATTTTCTGTATGACTCATTAGAGGAATCAAAGCACTGTATGAATGTCTTAGCCACTGATACTTGTTTTGCTTGTAAGCTGGCACTTGTATGTTTATCTCCTTCCTTTTCTTAGGGTGCTGGGACATGAGGATACTTTGACTGAGTGGGTTATTGATTTGGGGATAACAAATGGTCTGCACTGCCCATTGGATCATATGACAAAGAGAAATGCCCTGAAAAACAGGTTACTCAAAACCACAATCCACTGCAATTCATTTCACAGCTGACATACTATGGATGCATTTTTCTGGTTTCAGGTTACACTTTTGTTGTGCAGCTGGCTTTAGAAAAGGGAGTTATGAATTGGTAGTTCCCATTATAGGAATATTGAAGTGTGCTTTTGATTTCTTTTTATATAAAACAAGAGGAAATAATTATTTTTACCAGAGACAATATTTTCCCTGAGAATGAAGCTGCATAGTAAAACTGTCCTGTATTGCAGCATTACTCAGCACTAGTGCCACTGCAGTAGAAACAAGCAGTAAGATGGAAACATGGACATAACTCAGGCCCTTGAAAAATCAGACTGCTATAATTGGCTGGTAAAAAATATCTGTGAGACTGGTGATGATAATATTACTAACCAACACTGCACTGCTGCCAGCTACACCTCACTATTTTGTTTTTAACAAAGACAAGACCTTGTTCTGAATTGCAGCTCATCCTGACAATCCTTATCCAGCAAGGCCAAACAGATGCAGATGGTGCTCATTATCAATGCTTTACGACAGATGTCTTTACCTTTACAGTAGAAATGTTGCTGCACTACAAAAAACAATTATTAGTTTTTCCCAAGTATTTTAACTATAGCAGGCAAATTGGAGAAAGATTAACCTGCTGGATCACTGAACATGTTTAGCATAGTATGACAAACTCTGATTTCTGTACTGTGTCAACTAGTGCTCAACTAGTACATTGAATAAAGGTTAAAAATAGTCCAGATGAGAATTACTTATTCTACTTCTGTCCTTTCATTAACATCTCTCAGTAAGAGCACATGACTGGAAGGCATCTTCTTAGATAATTAATCTTTTCCTCTGCCATCACAAACAATCATGTCATATGATTGTTTTTATAAATCTACCTGACCTCCTTTTCAAAGCACTTTTTAAGTATTCATTGCTGTACTCTGCTGCTTTTCTGATACTTTGACAATCTTCTTGTAATTTTAAGTCCAAATTTATCACCACTTAAAGTTACTTTCTCAAAAAGAGTTTATTCACAAAGTGAATGTTTATTCACAAAGTGTTAATAACATGTGCACACTCCCAAATTTTCAGTTTGTGTTGCTCTGTAAATAAATCTGATTCTCATATTACATGAAATGGCATAGCAGTTCCAGTTCCAAATCACAAGTCCCTGTAAATCAACATACTTTCAGTAAAGCTACATGTTTAATTTCTGCTAGGTGTGGAACTGAATCAACAAATGGTGAGAACCAAACAGAGAACACAGTGCCCAAATGAAGTACAAATAAAAAAACCTCACCAAACCCAAACTGAAACTGGTAAGACTGAGAAGACTGCAGAGTGGGAAAGTCTGTAGTGCACAAAAACATTAGTCTGGCAGTAAATCAGCTTTGCTGTCTCACACTTAGAGAAAGAAACTCAAATGGGGATTGGTGGACTGGTTTCAATCACAAGATTGATCTGGTAACTGTGACCAGTGATTCTTGAGTTCTCTCTCCACTGAATGGTACAAAAGTATGGCATGACATCTGATTAGACTGGTCATGCATTAGCATTCACTGCCATCAGTAGAGGGCAGGAGACAAATCCACAAGTCAGCCATGAACAGGATTTCTACTGTGTAAGAAAGAAAACAGGAAAAAAATCTGTGTGGAAAGGCTTGTATGCTCAGACCACAAGTTCAGTCCTTCATTTTTTGTTTTATTTGAAAAATTACAGTGGAGCAAGTGCATGAAATGTTATAGCCATTCATATTTTCTTTTGGAAACGCTCCTTAAGCATTTTTATCTAAAATGAGTCAGATCAGTGGAAGCGGGAAATTTTTGTAGAAGAATTTAATGTGGGCATAACACCCAATTAAAATGGAAACTTCTATAAGATGACACAGAGAACAAGAATAGTTTGGTGTTTTCTGTCCTACAGAAACAGGACATTTTGGCCAGTGTGCCATCATTAACATTCATCACAAACCTTTAGAAAGAAATTCTGTTAAAGAGCACCAAAACAATCTTAGTTTTGAATAATGTCCTAGATGGATATTCCATCATTATTATTAACCTACACACAGATTAAACTTATTGCTTTTGACAGTGATGTTAAGAGATTATATTAGACTTCTTTTGCAATAGCCTGGCTGACTGTGGAAGTGTAGCATGCATGAACAATGCATATGAAGGTTAATGGTCTTGTAACATCAGAGTGAATCTTTTGCTGCACTTTTGTAAGATTACCCAATTCCTAGTTTCACTAAACAATGCAGCTCAGGTGTCTTAGGGAGATCTGGCCTTTTTTTTAATGGCTAATCATAGAAAAATATAGTTATTCTGGTAATGTTGCCAAAATACAAGATTTTAGAAACTTAGTTTTCACTCCAGCGTAATTCTGTTGATTTCACTGTCGGAACTTTTAATTGCTTCTTTAACCTTCTCTTTTGTTTATAACATAACACAGATTAACAGTGATTATGTTTCTTTGACTCAAGTATTCATGATTTGAATGAAGAAAATAAGATAAAGGATAAAGAATGATAAAATAAAGTATAAAATCTGAGAAGTGTTTGTACAAGCAGTCTTATCTTGAAAGCTCAACGTGTTTAAAAGTTCACCCTTGTTTCACCACCTCAATACAAAATCATGGATTTAAGTTTAACGTCTGTATTTTAAAATTCTGTCCATATAATCTCTTAATACCATGTTGGAATTTATTTTAAAATAGCTCATTAAAATTAAACAGTATTTTAATATTTGATTCCATTCTTGCTCTCTTTTTTCTCTGAAGCACTTAAACAGAAATAAAACTAACAAACAGAATTAAGTACTGCATAGATGGCAGCCTGACAAACTACCTTGTCAAGTTCTAGTTCCTAGAAATGGGAGATAAGTCCAACATCATCATTTTCTTCTCTAAGAAGTGTCTAAATTACAAAATCTCTCCACGTGAGAATATTTATTTTTTGATAAAAATAATTTTCTTTTACTGTCCCTTTTGTACGTGCATCTAAGCTTCAATTGGTTATCAGCTTCTAATTAAATTTTCTGAAAATTAAGATGTAGTAACTGTTACTCTGGGTACAAACCTTACTATCAAAAAAATTACAATATTTTATTTCGTTTCCGTAAGAATTCAGTAAAGCTAAAAATATTTGAATGTTACATTTCTTTAAAAATATCCTAGAAAAGTGTTCTTTTGAAAAGCAGTACTGCAACTTTATTGAGATCCCCCTATACGTGCTAAATTCCAGTGCCTGCAAATAGAAACCAATAGTAGAGCCCCGCCCCCGTCTACATACACATCCAGGGCAATGTGCTCCCACCGTTCATTCATTCCCACTTTTTTGGCACTGCTGGTTACATTTCCAGAAGGCTTGTGTTAAATCTCCTTGTTCTAACGCCTTCCATGCAGATACCTTGGGAGGATTGCTGTCCTCACACAAAACTGAGCAGCCAAACACGAAACAATGAACAATCTCTAGGGAAGAAAACAATCCCCCAAGCCTCATTCAACTTGCCAGATCTGCACATCTGGACGATTTGGACTGGACAAGGCTTTCGGGGAGTTCTGCAATCTATATATGTAACGAGACATAAAGAGGATGGCTTGAAACAGATGGTCAGAGCTGTAAAAGACTAAACCGTGGGGTGCAGAGGAATTTAGGCCATCAACTTCAACCCGGAGCAGCCCCCACCATCCCCGAGCTATGACCTGGCGATGAGACGGTCACAAACGGAACAGGCTAGAGCGGGGGCTTCTCTCTGGAGCTGGGAACCAGCATGGTCCCTTCTAAGCGAGAAGACAGCCTTCAGCTTCTTGCAGGGCAACCCCGGCATGAGGGAGGCAGAGAACGGCCGCATCACATTGTCATGACACACGATTACGGGGCACTGCCAGAGCATCGCTGTGCAGCGCCAGGCACATCCCCGAGATGCAGCGCCCAGATGATGGCTGCGAACAGCCGGGCAAGCCGCAGCCTCTGCACCCGCACCGAGCCCTTCCCGACCCCGCCGCGCCTCTACGCGCTTTGCTAAACCCTCGGCACAGACAATACTCATCACATCCCGGAAAATACCCGCTCCCGCCGTCCCCCTCCTCGCTCGGCCCCCGGTTGCCCCTGAGCGGGTCTCTCCCGGGCTCGGCTCGGCGGGACCCGAACCGGGACCGAGACCGGGTCGGCGGCCGCCCGCCCCGCGCTACTCACCGCGGCAGTGGTGCAGATGGTCCGCAGCGCACGGGGGGCTGCCCGCAGCAGCCGGGGGGCTGTCCACAGCATCCTGCGGCCGTCCTGCCAGCACCGAGCGGGCTCCGCGGCCGCGGCGAGCGCCTCGTCTGATGCAACCCGCGCCGCTGCCGATGCCGCTGGCGCCGGGCCCGCGCCTGGATCCGCGGCGGCGCAACCGCGCCCGGGCCCGCGGGGAGCGGGGCCGCCCGCACCTGCCGGGGAGCGCCGGGGAGCGCGGCCGGGCGGGAGCGGCTGCCAGGCACCAGCGGGGGGCTCCCGGCCCTTAGCACGGGAGTCACAGAATCACAGACCCCTCAGGTTTGGAAGGGATCTCTGGAGATGAGCCAGTCCAGCCCCCCTGCCGAGGCAGCGGCAGCTAGAACAGATCACACAGGAGCTTGTCCAGGTGGATTGTGAACGTCTCCAGGTGAAAAGATAAGAACTGGGCACTGCACGGTTCAATATGGATCAAGCTTTATTGCTCTCTTCTAACCCTAATATACAGTTCTTCTACCCCTACACACGATCACACAACTCATGATTGGTAAAAGCCTTCCTGCTCAAGGCAAACACGTGAGCTTTTCCATTTTTCATTGGCTTCAGAGTTTCTCGCCTTTCACCTATCACATTCAGCTCTTTTTGTCTCACCTCTTATTTTCTTGATAAGCAGCTGCTGTCATTCTTCTTATCTCTCAGGGTAACTTCAAGGGCCTAGCTTGGCCTCATAAAGTGCTCTTATCTCTTTCCTGGCTTGTTCACTACATGTCCAGTTTCCTCTAAAAACATTCCCACATCCATGGAGAGACCCTTCCTGGGCAGCCTGTTCGAGTGCTCTGCCACCCTCAACGTACAGATGTTCTTCCTCACGTTGAGGTGAAACTTCTTGTGGCTTAGTTAATGGCCATTGCTCCTTGCTGCTGGGTACCACTGAGGAGAGTCTGGAACCACTCTGTAAGTGCCTGTCTTTGAGGTACTTAAGAGCATTAATGAGATCCCCTCTCAGCCTTCTCTAGACTGAAGCAGATCCCCACAGCTCTTGTAAGAAAAATGCTCCAGACCCCTCATCATCTCTGTGGCTCTCCACTGCACCCTCTCCAGTAACTCCTTGTCTTTAGTGTAGTCAGGGTCACCCAGGCCACCCAGGTGGCATTTTGTGGTCTGAGATGTGTGCAGTGTCCCCAGGGTTGCTCTGGCCGTTTACAGCTTGGGGGTACAGAACTGTGCACCCTTAACTTTGCCCTCTCTACCAAGGTGGTTGGCAAAGCATTCCCTTGACTTTGCTGTGGCAGTCAAAGATCATGTAGATTATCAGCATTAATTTTTAATTTATTGCATGCCAGTTGGGGTTAAAAAATGTTAAGAACGTACTAGAAATCCATATCATCGCCTCTGCCAAGTATTATTAAAGCAGCTCACTCCACTCAACCATTTCTTAAAAATCTGCCTCTTGAGTTCTATTGGTAAAAGTGTTAAAATTTCAATATTATTTGGAAGCTACAACAAAAAATCTTCTTGTCAGAGGTGTGGAGAAGAGCACAAATACAAACTCAAGGTGCTAAAAAGACCAGAAAGCAAGTGAAAATTACCCCAAAAAGGACAGGAATAGCAAAAGCAAGAGGAGGTAGCATGGCAGTAATATAAGCATCATTGCAAATTAGGTCAGGTTTAAACCCCAGCAACACAAAGAACATGGGTGTGTAATAAACTGAAATACATAATGTCCTTGTCATGAAAACAAGGAAGACAAAAATGGAAAAAAACTTATAGCCAAGTTTTGGACTATGTCAGAGAGGTCAGAGGCCTCTGATTAGGCCAAAGTTATGACCTACAGTTACCTTGCTACTGTTGAAAAGAGAGTAAACATGCAAACATTCATCTCTCAATGAGAGATGATATCATATCTCTCTGATATCATACCTCTTTTTCATGCTTAGCTGCAAAAGAACTGCAATATTAATAACCAAGGTTTAACTCCCAGGCCCCCAGCCTCTTCCTCAGGGTATTTCAAATGCTGAGTAGTACCTCAAGGACAAGGACTGCTGCAGTACTGCTGCTCCATCCCTGTTCAGGGGGCACAGGAAGGAGAGGTGCTGCAAGAGGTAAATTCTGCCATTCCCCAGGAAGTCAGGTTGGCACGACACAATCCTCCTGCAGAGTAAAGTTACACAAGGGCTTGCACTATGACTGCTTGCATTACTCATTCCCTGATTTAGTCCTGTGTAGCAAAATTATATCCTGTCCTTTATTCAGGGCTCTTGGTGGTACTTTTAAGTGTAGATGGCACTGAGTGGAATGAACAGAAATTAAAACAAAAACTTAGCCATTACAGCAAACCGCTGTATTTCTGTTTTGCAAAGAAGTTCTACAAAGAAAAATCACTAATCAGTTCTTATAATTTCTTTTCTATGGGGTGAAAAAGCTACAGGAGCACTTCTCCACTTCAGTAAAAATTCTTCTAGTGATGGTGTCAAGTGGAGTGTGTAGTGGTTTATTAGATTATGGAATAATCAACCAATGGAGTTAGTGACTTTCTTTGTTCTGGAGTATTAAAAACTAAACAAGTAAAATTGATCAAAAAGTTCTGTTAACAAAGTGGGATGTTTACACAAATGGTTCCTTCTCTAGTATCCGTGGTACTGTGGGTTTAAAAAGAATGGTGCATGGTAATTCCAGATTTCATTAAGAAAGCTAAAAGACCCTGCTTTGTGGCTCATTCTTACTTCCACGCATATGCAGCCTCTTATTTTCCAATTATCTCATAGAAAATCTACAAAATTTCATAACTAAAGTTCTTTAAAATACTCTCTTTAAATTGTACAATAAAACAATTAAAACTCATAATTTTGTTGGACTAAAATGCATCATTTAACTACTGCAGAAGCTGTTGGTCTGAAATGCCTGCTGTTAGTATCTTGTTTTCCTTTTGGAATTGGCAGTTTCTTTCGGAAAGATTAGCTGCCTAGTTTGATAGGTCAGGTTGTAGCAATACAAGGATTATACAGGTTCATACACAGCTCAGTTTGTAGCTGAGCAAATCCATGATCTGCTCAAACAAGAAGTATTGATAGTCCTCACTAAAGAAATGATAACACTATCTCTGACAGGAGGAGAAATGAATGTGTGTGCAGTATTCCCATTACTTGATGGAAGCTGCACAAATTCCATACAACAGGATGCAATCAACTTCTACTATATCAACTACTATTAACAGCTGGCATCAAAATGGTCCTATAATGCAAGGTTTGGAACTGGATTAAAGCATTGCTTAAGATCATGGAACTTCAAATCTTCGTTCATGGTCCAAAATCCTCTCCAACTAGAACACTGTATGTGACACTTAACCACTGCCACACAAGCTTTTGGCAAAATGCCTGGTTTTCCCGGGTAAGTAATTTGTAATAACCTGTGGCTCTATTCCCTGTACATACACAACATAGACAATACAATAATGCAAGTGTAAAACACCCAGGTTTACTTAGTTGGCACACCTTCATCTCCAAACACAATTCCTAAGCTAGTCAGAAAATAATAGACCTCCATTTATTTCACAGACTACTAAAATGTTAGCTGACAAAAGGGAAAAATCACAAGAGGATTGTGTCTGCTGTCAGTATCTAAGAGCTATATAAAGAAGAGCTGGGTAGGAAGACATGGGCTTTATTTTAGATTTAATAGCAATAAGAGGGGCAGGGACATGAATGGCTGTGAAGGTGTGCTAAAACACAGACAAGGATGGTATCTTCATACTGTCAGCTTCACAGTTATAATCAAGAGTGATGAATTCACACAAAAGGGTTTTAACCATCACTTAACAAATTACCTATGTAGAATTTCAAGTGCAAACAGTTGCAATCAAGATTTTTGGTATCCAGAAAATTATTAGGCTGATCTTTGAGATAGGTCTTGTACGACCAAGTAAACTCCAACATCAGTGTGAAATATCGTAACAGTCACAGTGCATTCCTCTGGGCTTTATGTTGTTGGAAAAGGTGACACAAAGTATTACTCATTAGTTTTTGTACCCCAGCCTCAGAAGTACCTTGCAAATTATTAATCCCTTTGTCATCTGGGGAAAAAAAATCCTAGTGCAAGTGCTTACGTTGCTTGGAGCACATTTTATACATTAAGTTTCCTTTTCTGATTATTTCCTCCTTCCAGTTCTGATCCTTTTTCATAAAGCCAAAGTTTAGCTTTGGAAAAAAACCCCTGCAATTACTCATAGTAAACTTTTCAGCATGTTTTGTTTTACCAAATTTTCAAGAGATGTATGTCAGCAAATTACAAAAAACTGATGGAAAATGTGTTTACAAAAGCTATTCAGGAGTTAAACATGCTTGTACAATATAATAACAAAGCAAAATGTGCAAAATGTGTTTGCACATGCAGAAATGTACTGAACAAATATCAGAGGCAGAGGAATGTTTTAAATCCTTATTGATTTCTGTGAAGCAGAAGCTACTCAGTGTCTTTGAAGGCATCATCAAGACTTGGCAAGATCATTAGGAAAGACTGTTCCACACAGCATGCATATACCAAAGGGCTTGGCAAACAGCTTGGAATCTTCCAGGATTTGCTTTCTTTCAAAAACCATGCCCTGGGACCCAGTAATCAACTAAATCAGCTCTGCATAGGCTTTTTGTTGTTGGAAATCAGCCTTGATGGGGCTTTTCACATTGATTAAAGATTTGGTCGTAGTTCAGACTCAAATTCCTCAGGAGTACTTTAGAGTTCACCCAGTTTTAAAGATTGAGTAATTAAAAAAAATAAAGTAAGGCTTTGTATGGTTGTTCACTAAGTATGGTAATTGCAAGACAAGTTTCAACTAAAATTTTATACAATAAAAACATTTCATGTTTTTCCACCTGCTGAAGCAAGATTTTATGGGAAAGTTACTTTGTCTGTTATGTCTGCAACATTTATATTTAAACTTGTAGTTTTTTCCCCCCAGAAGGTTTTAAATAGACATTAACCATTTAAAACCTTACACTTGACATTCCATTTTTCCAGACTAACCAAAAAGAGGCATATATTTGATGAGGAAAGGAGATTATTTCACCAATTTAACAACTGGCAAGAACTATCACGTGCAGATGCCTTACATGGATAAATTGAAGTCTCTCAGATTCCATATGATAGAGTAGAAACTACATCTGCAAAAGTTGTTGCTATCTTAGTGGAGTGGAGCTGCAAAGAGCAGATATCAGATGGTAAATCCTTTCTGGGAATTCTGCCACAAAAACTTTGGGCAAGATCCTTATTTTATTTAAAATGTTCAGAGCTAAGCATCAAACATTCCACAGACAAGGAACATAAAGAATAGTTTGGTTTCTGCACATATAGCAAGACAAAAATTCTTTCTTCTATAAGTAATTACAATTCTAGGAATTACTAACTGTCAATCTTGGTGGAGCTTTGCCTGTATACCTGAGAAGCAATATCTGCTCTGGGTGCTTTTCTACCCTTTTTTTTTTTTTTGTTGTTGTTGTTGTTTTTGGATTGGTGTTTTTGGTTTTTTTGGTTTGTTTTGTTTGTTTGGTTTGTTTTGTTTTGTTTTTTGGGTGGGGGGGTTTGTGGTTTTTTGGGTTTTTTTAATGGCTTCTGTTTAGATGGTTAAAATATCAGATGGATGGTTTCAAATATGAGAAAAATACTGTTTAAAATACCAGGCAACTGTATTGTCCATTGTAGTATGATATTTCCAATTGGGATTATTTCAAAGGAAAAAGGATTTTTAATATGTCACTGAATCAGGCCCCTGTCAATTTAAACAAACAAACAAACAAACAAACAAACAAACAAACAAACAAACAAACAAACAAACAAAATAGCCATAGCACCATATTAATTCTGCTACATTTTGGATATTATTTTCTCATCTACCCCTTCTAGTACTCAAGTGTAACAAGTAATTTCAGCTGGAATATATTTGTGTTCACAATTTACTCAGTTCCTGTGAAAGTCCATTATGAAATTTCATTTCATGATCATTTTGGCATGACCAAAAGAAAAGATTGTTTTATCAATTATGTCTGTGTTCAGCAATGATCAGCTTAAAAATCACTGTCTATTAATTTCTTACTACTCTGTTTCCTGAAGGTTCTAACAGATATCTGAGCAATCTTAGCAATTCCTATGAGTTTGTACCACATAAAAGCTTCCTGGTAGAAATGGAAGCTCTGTCACCTAACTTTCAGAAATTATATTTATAAAATGTCAGTAATTTCACATGAGTGAACAGCAGAAAGCTATTCATTGATAGGACAGCCCAACAAACTTATCAATCAAATCCAAGCCAGTCTCACTGCCAGTGAGCTTCAAGATAAAGTCCAAATCAGATATTCACAGAAAACAGAAATTCGAGCAGAATCTACAAATGGCCTAAATAACTGCAGTGTGAGCAATAAAACACTGCCACCTAGGGAGTCAAAGGAAAAGTCAATTATCAGTCATTTAAATAAATGGACCATGAATGGCAGCATAAATTTAACAGGCATAGTTAATTGAGTATAATTGTGATTTTTTTTTCTTTTCATTTATGGAGCCTTCTGCTGCATTAAAAAAAATAATTTAAAATTAGTTATATTTCAATGTATTTTCTTTTGAAATAATTTTTTTTTCAATATTTAAAATAAGGGCTACATCACTTATGCTGTGGGGATCACAGTGCCCCCTTGGGTGTGGCCACTGCACAGACCAGCCAGTTGGATTACCTTGCATCCAGTTTTGATGATCTCACAACCTTGCAATAAGCAATGCTGCAATATTTACTTTACAAATTCAGTTTAGATATGGGAAGTGAGGGCTCTACCAAATGCCAGCTTTGCAGGTTTCTCCTTTGTACCATCCTGCAGAATTGAAGGACATATTTTCCTGAGACAGAGAGCAAAAGGCCTGATAACTACTTTTTAAGGAGTCTGAAAGCCTCTGTGTGCAGTCTTACACAGCTGAAAGAAACAATGTTGGTTTCAAAGAAAGTTTGTAAAGAAACCTCGTCTATTTATTGTTTCATTTTTCAAAATTGGAAGACATACATTGGCTTTGAATAAATGTATAGCAGCTATACTGAGTTCAAGTAAAGCTGCACAGACAGAATGAAATACTTAAAAAGTAGCATAAATTGTGTTTTCATTTTGTGTGATATTCATCATCTCCTTAGAGACACTTGCGTTCAGTGCCAGCTGTCAATGTCCTGCACAATTAAACTCCTATTTCCATTAAAACCTAATGTGAACACCTTCAGTTTGCATAAGAGCCAATGAGTGGAGGAGATGTATTGACATATTTACATCATGATTATTTGACAACATGTTCCAAATCAGAGTTCTCCCCAGTAGAAAAAAACCCAACACAACAAACAAACAACTTACTCCAAACATTGTTTATTTCATTTCACAAAAAGCTAAATTTGATCTCTTCTTTCCCAGGGTGGCCTCTTAGAACGCACTTTAAATAAGAAAAACACATTAAACATGATCTTTCAACCAACCAGATTTTTCCTCCCTAAAAACTTTAAAATCAATAGATTCCAAAGGATGGCTTCCTTTTAATCATAAAGCAAACAGAAAGTAGGTGCTATTTCCAGAGCTGTTGCATTACCGAGTTAGCTTTTATGGATGGTCCTGCACTTACTGATACATCTCTCATCCGGATTGCTATTTTTATTGCTCTTTCCCCACTGACATTGCTGATGCTCCTGGTGATACTCCTTTTGAAAGCCATTTCCTTTTCTGCTGATGCTACAGATTCTGCTGGGCTAATGAAATTGCTGCGGTCGCTGCTAATGGCCCTGAATGGCTACCTCTCCCTATCCCAAGTACTTCTATTTTTAACATGATTTTACAACCCCCGGGGTGCCGAGCCCCAAGGAAAAGCAGGAGAGTTCCCAAAGCCCGTGTCACAGGGACTGGGCCGGGGTGCCGAGCCCCAGGGAACTGCAGGAGAGTTCCCAAAGCCCCGGTGCTACAGGGACTGGGCCGGGGTGCCGAGCCCAGGGAAAAGCAGGAGAGTTCCCAGAGCCCCGGTGCCACAGGGACTGGGCCGGGGTGCCGAGCTCCAGGGAACTGCAGGAGAATTCCCAAAGCCCCGGTGCCACAGGGATTGGGCCGGGGTGCTGAGCTCCAGGGAACAGCAGGAGAGTTCCCAGAGCCGGTGTCACAGGGACTGGGCCGGGGTGCCGAGCTCCAGGGAACAGCAGGAGAGTTCCCAGAGCCGGTGCCACAGGGACTGGGCCGGGGTGCCGAGCTCCAGGGAACAGCAGGAGAGTTCCCAGAGCCGGTGCCACAGGGATTGGGCCGGGGTGCCGAGCCGCAGGGGAAAGCAGGAGAATTCCCAAAGCCCCGGTGCCACAGGGACTGGGCCGGGGTGCCGAGCCTCAGGGAAAAGCAGGAGAGTTCCCAGAGCCCCGGTGCCTCCGAGGCCGGCTCTGCCGCACCCAGCTCGGCCGGCTCAAGCTGCCGGGGGTCTGAGGAAGGAGCGGGGAGCGAAGTCCCTTCTCGCCGCGGGCACCCGGGCAGCGCCTCCCGCCCCGCGGGACCTCCCCCGCTCTCTCCCGCAGCCCCGACGGTGCCGACCCCCGGGCAGCGGGAGGATGGAGGGAGCGGAGGGAGGGATGCAGGGAGGGGCGGCGGAGCGGCGCCAGCGCTGTCCCGCCTCCTCCCCGGAGCCCAGGCTCCCCCTCCGCCTCCATTTCCCGGCGTGCGGCGCGGGCGCGGGGCAGGAAGTCCCGTGCGCCTGAGTCAGGGGCGGCCGGGCGGCCGCTGCCGGGGTCGGCGGCGATGGCGCTGGAGACCCTGTCCCCGGACTGGGAGTTCGATCGGCTGGACGACGGCTCGCAGAGTGAGCGCCCGCGGAGGGCGGGCCGGGCGGGGCGGGGCCGGCGGGGTGCGGCGGGAGCCGCCTCGGGAGCCGCCTGGGAGCGGGGGGAGGCGCGGGCTGGGCAGCCCCTGCTCCCCCCGGACCGCCCCGCTGCACCCCGCCGGGAACGGGAGGAGGGACGGAGCAGGGAGGAGGGAGCAGAGCGGGAGCTGAGCGGGGTCGCCTCAGCGGGTCCCCCTGCCCCGCGCCCGGCCGCCAGCCCAGCGCTGATCCCTGCGGCCGGGCCTGCGGGGGTGGGCGGCCGCCGTGACCTTCCTTGCTCCCACCACCTCCCCGTAGCTGTCGGGGTTGTTTTGGGGTGGGGGAGTGGCTTTTCCGGCCCTTCATGCTCTGCTCCCTCAGTGCCCCCCGTGCGGCGGGCAGGGCCAGGCTCCTTGTGCCACCCTCTCTTTTCTTGCACGGACCGTGCTTCTTCCCTTCCCGGGCCTTTCTCGTAGCTCACAAATTTTCGCAGTGGCTTCCTTGGTTATCCAGAGAAGTCACATCAAGATATGTTGTAAGCAGTTAGTTGTACTCAGCTTTCAGTGGTAAAGGCTCCCTGTCACGGGAGGCGGGCGGTCACTTGCAGTTTCACCTTTAAAATATGATTGAATAAGATCTTGTGATGCTGGAGTGTTTCGTGGTGGGCTCGTGTGCCCGTCAAAATCCACGTTTTACTCAGCCTGTGGAGGTGACCTAGTTTCTAAACAGGGAACTTGTATGGTTGTCACACTGTAATATACACTGTAAATTGAACTGTGCCAAATTAATTATACCAGGTGTTGCTGTGAAAGTATGTCACTCATGGACCAACTGTTTCACATATAATATTATCCCAAGGGATGATGCTGTTTATGCCATGTCCGTTTAGCCTGGATTTCAGTGGAAACTGAAACTGTCCTGAGCAGAGCTTTTTATCAATTCTGTAGTTGTGGAAAGTGTAGCTCTTACTCAAAGTGCCAGATCTCCGCTAGTTTGACCAAGACATGAAGTGCAACTCCAAAAAATTTACGTGTCTTAATATGCCCCATTATCACCATCTCAAGGGTGAAGAAACAGGCTGATCTTCCATCCAGAACAGCACACAGCATTCTAGAGATAATCCAAAGAAAAATCTTGTTGTTTGAAAGGCATTTTTTGTTCTTGTCTGCTTTCACTTTGTATCACTAACATTTAGCAATTAAAAATTTCTCAGCTGAGGACATAAGATACTAAGTTTGTTACATCTCTGTCCTAGATATGTAAGGCTATGGCACTTGCAAATCCTGCTGCCAAGAAGTTCACTGAATATTGATATAAAGAAGCTAAGATTAAGTTGAGAGATCTGTGCTGCTGAGTTGATCTCTTGCACTTTTCCAGCTATAATGCTTTAGTTTTATCACCTGAGTAGAAACTAAATTAAAATTTATTGTAAACACATTATACCTTATGAAGTATGTATGCTTGTCTGAAGAAAAGGATGAAAGCTGCTTTCTATGATTTAATTTTCTTCCTCTATGCGAGTCAGTTTATTTAGGAAAAATGTTCTGTATCTTGGAAAGCTTCCCTCATCTGCAAGTAATTTTTTATCTGTGCAACTCTGCCTGTCTCTGGCTAGCTAAGAGCTTCCACTCTCCTGTCTCACTAAGAAAGTGAGAAATTATTCCTACCTCATATTTTATAGATGATCAGTACAAGGTAGCAAATTGATGGCTATCAATGATTAAGTATTTGGAAGTATTTAATGAATTGTAGTGTTGATCAAATCCATCATTTGTCTGCTGGAAAGGTGACAGTCTGTGGTTCTCTAGCAGAGTGCTGTTGTGAGGTTTTGTTTTGAGAATGCACAATGTTTTTGTTCCATAGGGAACTGATTTGAGCAGCAGTGCCAATTTCCTACTCTGGTATGTCTTTGAAGTTTTTTCTGTTCTTCCTGTAAAGCCCCAGTGTCTGTCTGTTTTTTGTTAATAGTTTGTCTTTTTGTGTGAAGGCAGGAGATGTGATTGGGGAAGTACCAGAGCATACCTCCTTGGTGTCTCCCCCACTCCAGATTTTCTAGCAGTAAAGCACTGAAGCTGATGTGGTAGCTGGTTAAAAACCAGTGTTTTACTGGTTTGCTGCAGCAGAGCTTACAGAAGATGCACTGGAAAGAGCCTGAAGGATGAGATGGATTTGATGGAATAGAGTAGTATGATGATACAACTTAAGAGCTACCCATCAGTGCCTGGAATGCTGCTGATGAAGAGTGTTTTGTTCACTTGCTTCTTCTCCTACATGAAATTCAGTCTCCTGGTCTTGACAATGTCTGTGCACTGTCTAGGCTGCAGGTATTGCCAGAACTCAATGGCACTAATGCCATTAATGTGGGAGAGTGTGCTGTGCTCCTTAGGTAGGCTTTGCAGTCTGTGTGCCTTTATGGTTGGCATTACTGCTGCTTTCAAAGTACTATCTTAAAATTAATTCAGTCTTCATTGCAGTCATTTCTCCTTCTCAATCTTAACCTCCCTGTACATAGTCCTTATCAAATTGTCTTTATTCATTCCTCCCTTTCTCAAAAATCTCAACTGCCTGGTGCAGTTTCTCAGTCAGGTGCTTTCTTTCTGCAAAAAATGTTTCAATGATAATTGATTTGGCAGTGTTCTCCCACTGAAGTAGCCATCAGCTACCATTTGACTCTGTTGTTTGCCACAAGGATGAGTAAGTGGTTGAATGTGCAGAATAAAAGATTATATATTATTTTTAACTTTCTAGGCCAGTCTACTTGCTGAAAAGTGAAAAGGGCACATATAAAGCTATGTGACAGCTGAATTCTTGTGTAAGAAAAGTTCAGTTATTCAGCTGACCTTCATTCTCTGACTTTTTTTAGATAATTCTATTTTCAACAAATAAAAGAAGATCACAAGTTGTTAGATTTGTTATCTAATTATGGGGAAGACACTTTAGTCTTCTCCTGAAAAAGGATTGTACTTCCTGAATGTAGAAGGCTTGAGCTGTAATCATTTACTATGTGGTTCAGATTGTGCAGCTAAGTCAGTAATTGTGTATAATTTGGGGGGGAGTGGGGAGCATCTTAATATGGGAAATAAAAAAGATCAAGATAGAGAACATGAAACTTTTTTTGCACCAACTGCCTTTAGATTTCCTTTGCTAAGTAAGACCACTGTTGCTGGTGTTTGACCAGCTGAATGTTAACCTTTGAACCTATTTGTCCCTTTGAATTTCTTGCCCCTGACACTAACAGGACAGCTGTGCATTTCAATGTCCAGCAAACAAAAAATTCTGCCTGAGAAGGGTGAATTTGAAAGTGGAAGGGAATGGCTAAAAGCCATAAGCTTTCCATGTAATGCTGAAATAACTCACTGAGAAGTACCAGGGAGAAATGGAAAAAGGATTGCTGGAAATTCAACTGCTACTCAGGCTGAAATGATTAGACCCATTGCTTCAAAATTCTTATATAAGTGTATATGTACTGGTTCAGCTGATGGGAAGGGACACCTGCTGTGTTACAATTTCTACAGTAATTTCTTTGCTTAGCACCTCATGTGATTGTTAATGTCTTAGTTTAACAATACTTTTAAAAAATAGTTTTCTGCGTACTGCTTAGATGTTTGATACTCTTCAAGTTGTATTTCAATTTTTTTTAGACCAACACTAAGTTATAAGATTTTTTTTTAAACGAATAAGAACTTTGTATTAAATCTGCATTTTATTAAAGAAAAATGCCACAGCAAAATAAGGAATACAGGACTAAAGCTTAATAGCAGCGGGTTAAATGTTTTTAAATAACATTTTTTGATGTTGCAGTTTATTGAATTGTCCGTAAAACTGTACAAATGTTATCAATTCTCAGAAATTCATGCTGAAGTGCAGTTGAAGAATTATGGCAAATTTCTTGAGGAATATACATCTCAGCTGAAGAGAATTGAAGATGCATTGGATGACTCTGTTGGAGATGTTTGGGACTTCAGTCTGGATCCCATTGCTTTGAAGGTCTTCATGTATTTGATATACATTGCAACTGTTACTTTCCTAGTTTGTCCATTTGTTCAAAACCTCAGAAGTAAAAGCTTGATGTATTTGCGCTCTTAAAATTTTGACTTTTGTGTTTAAGAAACCTATCCAATACTATTTTAATTACTAAATAATTAATAGAATTGGTGCATATCATATGAGAAGAAATTTTCATATTATTTTCTAGTCTTATGGATACTAGCAGAAGTAAATGAGATTCTAATTCTTTATATGTTGGGAAGGCTGGTTTCAGCAGACTTTTTCCCTGTGACTGTTAGTGTTTTTATCTGGGGGCTGGGGTTCCAGGAGGGCTCACTAATAGTTGTAAAACTGCAGAGTGAACTGTGTGTGTATTTATAGGTTGTGTTTTTACCTAATGGCCTTGGTACAGAATTGGCTGTTTTCTTGGTCACAAATTCTCTATCCTCTGTGGAGCATTAGCTTTTCCTCTTCACTGAATTTGCAGACATATTTTAAAAGCGCTTTTGTTGCCATATAAAACTTGTCTGTGCTGAAGATGCACTCTCAAGCAACCATCTGTCTGAATAATTTGAATAAATTATGTGTAGGGCCACCACAGTACTGCATGTTTATGGACTAGTCAAAATCAGGCTGACTTAAGTACAAATTGTCAGTGCCTGCATACAGATGTATTTTCTGCTTCCTGTTTCTGGCATTTGGGATTATTAATTCATATCTTAGTTTTCCTGAGCTGTTTTTCTCCTACATATGCCATAATGACCACACTTTTGCTTTTCAAGTGTTGTAAGTAAATTGTTGTAAAGGCTATGTAATGTATTTGCTATTATATTTCCATGTGAAGGTGAAGAGTGAAGGATTTTTGCAGTACAGGTTGCCAGTAATGTGCAATTGTCTCTCTCTCTCTCTACTGACCCTATTTGAGATTAAACTGGGGAGAATACTTGCTTAGTTGGATAAGTGTATTTTTGACTAATGTTTTCTAAAGTTGCTGATTTGTTGTTTCTGTTTGGTTGTTTTGTGATGTTTTTTGTTTGCTTTTTATTTTAATTTTAGCTTTTGCCATATGAACAGTCCTCCCTACTGGAGCTCATAAAGACAGAAAACAAGGTAAGCACTTTATGCTTAAAGGAAAAAAGAAGTTATTCAACCTCAACCCAAGCCCTCTAAATGTGAACTTGTTTGTAATCTGTGTGAATTTTTTTCCTCACTTTGAGTCTAGGTTCTAAACAAAGTTATAACTGTGTATGCTGCTCTTTGCTGTGAAATCAAGAAGTTAAAATATGAGGTAAGTTCAGCTGACTTTTATTATTGTATATGAAAAGGTTTGCAGTATACAAATTTATTTTTATCAGTAAAGAAACAAAATATGTCTAAATAATTTTTTAAGATTGATTACATATATCCTATTTATTAAAAAACAAATTTCTGCTTTTGTTGTTAGGCAGAAACTAAATTTTATAATGGCCTCTTGTTTTATGGAGAAGGAGGTGAGTAGCTCCCTTTACTGTAAAAGTATGTAGTTTTGTGTTATTGCTTCAGGTTATATTATATGCTACAATAACTGTAATTTTATTACATGGATACTTGTTTTCTCTGTGATACTCACCAAATAGAGACCTTTGAGGGTGTGGGGATTTATGTTAGTGTCTTGTAGCTGTCCTGAGTTTGCATAAGATGATAAGGTTTATCTGTGAAGCCCTGCAGTAAGTATTCTTACATTAATAGGAAATTTTGTTGCAGCCTTAATTACATTGGAAGTAGGGAGTGTGAGCTGCTGAGGTTGTATTAAATGTCTTACAGCTTGTCTACTGCAGCAGCTGTTTTGCAAGGTATGCCATTGAAAACGTTTTTCATACATAAACACATCCTAAACCAACTTACTTCTTTTTGGGACTACAGTTGACATTGGTTGTAGTAAAACAATAAATCTGATGATTTATTGTAGTGAATGATTTAATTGTAGTAAAACAATGAAACCATTAATAAATAACTTGACCCAAATCCTGCCCTCTTCACTTTCGCAATTGTTACTCCAGGATAAGTTGGAGGTGTTGATGATACCTTCCAGTGCAGGTAACTCACACTACATGTTTAGACAGTGGCATAAGATGGGCACAAGTAATTGTAAGTCAGTTCACAAATCATGAGATATTCCTTTAGGTGAAAGCTGGTTTTTGTCTTGGAGTTAAACTGGTAATTCCTGAATGACTGGCATTAAGCTTCCACCGTAAGGGATACTGGTGTGGGAATAAGCACAGATCTTGGTCCTAAGGATTTAATATATTCAAGAGTTGTTTCAGAGACCTATCACCCAACTTTGTGTCTATTCCAATAATTTGAAAGAGAGGAAAAGCCTTTCCACAGTAGTATTATAAAAGGGCATTCTTAAAGCTTTTCAAGAGATGAGAGGGTGTGATGGAAATATCAGGGAATGTGAAATCTTTGAACTTGGGACTGTTTATCATTCTTTTAAGTGCTATATAAGATAACTGTTGTGGATTAAGGAGCATGGAAAAGTGGGGGATTTGTTAGCTTGCCATGTGTGAAGTTTTTTGGTGTGTTTTCTTTTTTTTCCTTTTTTTTCTTAACTGACTTGTATATCTTATCAGATATAGTTTTAAATATTTTAAAGTCATATGCTACCAAAATGATACCGGGAGATCCCTCAAAATTTGCCATATCTCTAGCATGAAAAAATCAGACTGTAGCAGATTAATATACTAGAGCAGCAGTTTGTTCCTGATAGGTATTGTGCAGGGAATGCTTGGAAATGGCAGGAACAGAGAGGTCGGCCTTCTGAGGGTTAGGTAGGAATGCAGAAATTATGTTCTGAATTTCCATATCCCTACTTGTAGCATTTTCTTTGATAACAGCAAGCTTGCTTACTTTAAACAACTGGCAAAGTTACTGACTCAAGGATGGTTGAAATCTAAACAAATACTATGCTGGCTTTTTCCATCTGTGTAAAGAAAAATTTTTTCCCCATCTTGTCTTTGCAATGGCTAGGACTAGTCTAGAAACTTCAGGTAGTTGGATAGGGTTTTTTTGGGACATACATTAAGGAGATTAAAGAGATAAAATGTGTGAAGGGGAAGCAATGCAATGTTTAGTATCCTGTCCCAGCGCTCCATGTTAGAGAAGTATAAAGACTCCTTTAGTCTCTAACAGCTGTAAAAGAACATGTGTTTTTAGCAAGAAGACAGGCAAACTTGTAATTTTAAGTGAGCTTTTCTTCCTCAGAGTGACCCAGAAGAAAAATCTCAAGTCTATAGCATCTATCTGCTGTCACTTTGAAAAGACAGTATTTTGTCAGGTGATGTTCAGACTGCTCCAGATGACTGAAACGGTTTGGCATGGCTGATGCAATTACTGTATTTCTGTGTTCTGTGCCATGCAGATAATGCTGTGAAGCTATGGTGGTAAGCCTGTTCTTTTGTGCAGAAGGATATGTAGGAAAAAGAAAATGAATTAATCATGTAGTATATTCTTTCAGTAAAAAGCATCTGGATGTTTCTTGCAAGATAAATACCTACTATTTTCATGCAAATTTTCTAAAAAATGGAAGTATATGAAGTTACATAATACATGTGCTCTTAAAGAATTATGGGGTTTATTCTCTTTCTTTCAGAGGAAGGAGACTTTTCCCAGCTTTATCTCTAATTTATAAACTGTGTAATTTTTAATGAAAAAGAAATTCCAAAAATAAGTCCACCTTAAGAAAGCAAAATTAGGAGGTTTTGAGGCTCCATCAGTGCACTTATAATAGTGCACTCTACTAGCATGAAAAATAAATGGCTTGGAGGGCAAGCTTCAATGTTAGTTTAACAGGTACAACACAAGCTTAAGAAAATGTTGACAAATGTTTCTCTTTTAAGCCACAGACTCCAGCATGGTGGAGGGAGATTGCCAAATACAGATGGGAAGATTTGTTTCTTTCTTACAGGTAGAGTATGTTTTGATTGTTTGACAACAATTATAATCTTAATTTTACTTTCAAAATGGATTTAACAGTCTGCCATATCCTGTTTGCATTTTGCTGAAAGGCATAGCAGTCATTTGATATGTTACTATGTTTCGCCTGCAGACCTGTCACAAGCAGCTGACATATCACACATTGTTTGGGGATTTTTTTATACTTCTTTCTGGAAATCTAGTGAGAGAAGGGATTAGAATTTACTTTGAAAGGTTTCAGTAGGAGAAGAAAAATTGAGATTGCTTTTATCTGATGTTAAAGATAGCTGATTTTATGAGTTTGTTTAGTAAGTTTCAGTGTTCATTGAACATTGGAAATGGGTTGTTTTATATGTTGGGGTTTTTTTTAGCTGGTAGAAGAAAGCAAAATCAAAATATGTACCTGAAATTGCTTGTGTCTCCTTCAAACATTTTTGGAAGAACACTTATTTCTTATACAGTTTGGTTGTTCAGGATCCTTTGCATGAAAACAGGATCTGTTTTTATTCTGAGGATTTCCTGTGCTCTTGTGTTTCAGTCTATTGTGGAGTTTTTTGTCTTTAATATAACTTAAATGACTGTCCCATTCCCAAAAATATTTCTATTTTCATGCAATATTGCTTTAAATGGAGTAGCTGTGGTGAAGTAGAGAATATAGAGGAAGCTTCCAGATTGTTTAAACAAATTGTTTAAACAAAAAGAGTTAAAATTCCTGTTCTGATTGTGTAGTATGGCACTAATCATTTTCTGTGTCATGACAAGACAAATGCTATAGGAAGTCATTTCTCAACTTCCTTTACCATGCTGAAGTGCACTGAATTGTTAGGATCTCTCGGGTTTTCTTTCCCATTTTCCAAGCTCTTTGTCTTACCAACTTTGTAGGTTTCATCTTTCATTCTCTGTTTTGCTTATGAAGTTTGTTTTTCTTCAGCAGTTGGATTCTCTGAAATCCATTCAGTGTTCTACATTGTTAGATTAGGAAATGCTGTTCTGGTCAGTGTTATAAGCACATCCCCAGGGGTAGTGTGAAAATATGAAGTTGACAAAAAGGTGAAAAGGTGCTTTAATAGAGCTAATGTCCATGTATTGGTTTATTGGCTCTTGCAGGCTTTCTGGATTAGCTAGATACAGTAGCCTCAAACTTGCTAGGTCAATAAATTTTTAAAAAATAATTCTCGGAAACATTAGTTTAAAATTACAATCTTGTCTTTATTATGTAGCTTCTAATATGCATGTGCTGTTGAATTGGACTGCTTTCCAGAAATTTTAAAATGGCAGCTGGTGCTGCCTTGCCAGGAGGCATGATCTCAGCTGTCTATTAATCCATTCCTCTGGAATCTCTTGGCTTATTTCAGCTGCATTTGTTAGAGCAGTACAAGTATAAGAAGTAATGTTTTGTGAAAATTGGTGACTAATAGAAGGCAGAAGCCCAAATAAGATCTATTTTTGATGGAGAGGAAGACAGAATTCAGCTGTTAGCCAGTCTCCTGGCAGGCTCACTGTTCAGCCAGCGTGAGTTGTCTGCTGTAAAGCCATCTGTGTGCAGACTGGCTAGACTCATCACACACACTGACATTTCCCTGATGGGATTTATAAGGTAAATTAATGAACAGATATTACTTCAGTTAAGGGAAACTCAGATTAATTTATCCTGTTGTTCAATGAATGCCATGTTACAATCCATTATAGAAATTAAGATTCTTCTTTGCTCGGTCAGAGTTGACATGTTCTTTCTCATTTTGTGTTACCTAACCAAGCCTAAGTTCTGTCTTCATCAGGCAAACCTTTCAAAGACATTGACTTTCTTTGTTCTAAAGCAGTATTCTGTGGCTTATCACTCTTACAGTAGGTACAGGCTTCTGTGGTAAATTCTAATTTGAATTTGGCTATTACCAGCATCCAGAGTGTGACTCTTGAATCTAGTGGGGAAAAAGCACAGCCTTTGCTACCAGGGATATTGTCCCTGAAAGTACTTGGGCTCTGTTGTCAAATTCTTGCTGTCTTTGATAACTTGAACCAATAATATAAATTGTCAGAGTTGTACTGAAGTCTTGTGTTTGGTAGTTCCTTAGCTTAGTCCCAGATCCTTTTTCAGAGCTGTTAGTAGGATGTTTTCCATGCTGCTGCAGATCTGTCCACTGACTTGGGTTGGGGATATAGTTGGAGCTTCAGCTGCATACTCTGTAGTTGATGTTCAGTGTTTTTGGTGTAATGACAACTTGTGTATGAGGAGGATCTATAGATTTATATGCATTTTATTTTCTTGTATTTCAGGAGCTGTCTTGCTTTGTTACCCGATGTTACGAAGTGGTGGTGAATGTAGTGCATCAGCTGGCAGTTCTGTATACCAGCAACAAGTAATTATTACCTAAAATGCTGTATTGTTACTATGTAGAGTTTAATGTATAAAATATGAATGTTGCATTTATGGCATCATCATTTTTGGAATTTTGTTGTCTAGAGATATAGTGCTTTGCTATGTGAGTTTGGGCTTCACATATGGTTATGGAAGGATGTGGTTTTGTTTTATTTTCAGAAAAAATAGTGCTTGTATATTTTTAGATGCAAGGATGTTATTGTTTGTCATTTTTAGTCTTTATGTTTGAGAAATATTGCTAATTTTTCATCCTTGCTGTATTTGAGAGGCTCCTCCTATTGCTTGATACATAAGTTAAAAATCAGATCATTTCTACAGTATATTTTGAAAATGTAAATCTTGGCATATATTCTTTATGGAACAGCCATGGTTTTAACACCTGAAGTTTAGCTTAGTAAGGGCTGTTTGGTGTAGCTCCTTTGAAAACTCTGAGGAAAGTTTAGTTCTGAATAGGATTGTTGGAGTTAGATTTGAATACCTCTGCAGGACTCCCAGTTGCTTCCCCATCCCCCAGTAGCATAGCATCATTCTTCTCAGTTTTATTTGTTGTTTTTATTTATGTCTTATACCACAGCACAGCACAAGGCAGACTTCCTGTGTGATGCTGGATGTGTAGCTTGGACATGGCTTGATTAAATACAAAGTGATTTTATTCTCTGGGTTTGTCAAGGCTATTTGCATAACTGAATTGGGAACTGCTGACACACCTGTGCACTGAATACACTGGGTGGTTTCAACCAGTCATATGCTGTATCTTTAAAAATATAGTATTAGATTTGATCAGAGCATACAGATTTCATGTAGCATATACTTTTAATCAGGTTTTGATGTTTTTGTTTCCTGAAGTTACTATGTTGATGAAGAAAAATCTACCCCAGGAAACAGAACACACCATGATTCAGAACTAATAAATATGCTCTGTTCTGTGGATTAAAAAGACATTAAAATACTGATTTTATTTACAGGAATGCACCTAAGATTATAGAGACATCTGGAGTTCATTTTCAGGTGGGAATGATTTGGAAATCTTTTGCTTGTTTTAATATATATATATAGGTCTTGATGATTAATCCTGAGAAAAACAGCATGAAAGTGACTTTTGAGTACAGCTTTCAATTTAAAGGTTTTATTTTACTAATCAGCTTTTTATGGCATTTATATGGGAAGGCTTGTTGTGTCCATATCTGTCATATTCTAAATTTCTCAGCAGCAAAAGTGTTTGCATGCTCCTTTATTGCAATGTGTGCCTCTGCATATAGGCAATTTTAAAAATTGTGTCTTCAGTGTTCAGATAGATCAAGGAAATTAGTTTGTGTGCAGATACTCCTTTGATATTTCTTAAGTCACTACAAGTAAAATGTTTAAGCTGCCAAACCACAAATTCTCCTGTTTAACTCTAGCTGATACCTTGTTGGCTAAAAATATGTTGAAAGGAGCTGAAATTTTATGTGCCACATATGACTGCACTAAACTTTGTAATAACTGCAGTCCTTTTTTTTTTTTTTTTCCTTCACAAACAGGCAATGTATGAGCATCTAGGAGAGTTGCTCACAATCTTGATCACTCTGGATGAGATAATTGACAATCATGCCACACTGAAAGATCACTGGACCATGTACAAGAGGTGTGTCTCTGGTGTGAAAAATATTCCTACAACCTAAAAGATAAAAACATATGCATCTGTGTATGTTCCAAGGAAGTCAGTGTGGGAACATGGATTTTGGTAATCTCTGCAGAAATTTTGATGAAGAGCAGGGCTAAGCTCCCACAGTGTCCTAAGGGCACCAGTAAATATTTTGTGTGAGTATGAAATTTTCAGTGCAGGGTAAGCATCTTGGCAAACACTGTAATAATTGGTGAAGTTTAAAGAATATTCAGTAAAAAATTTAGTTGTCTAAAGAGCTGAACTAAGACTATCCCTGTCCATACTGATCATGGGCATGCAGCTTTAAGAAGGCATAGTACCTTAAGTAAAAGCTGAAGAGTCAACAATTATAAAGGTAGCTGAGGTAGTGGAATATTAACTCAGTCCTTGAAAACCCAAATAAATGGAATAAATTGTTTATACAGACCTAGTGTGTTTTTGTGGATTGTTTGTTTGTTTTTTTATTTTGTTGGTGGTTTTTTTTTACTTTTGGGGTTGTTGCTAAGGGCAAAGGGGGGGAATAAAAATCTCATATCAAAATAGTGCAGGATATGATAAATCTGTGACTATGTCTTAAGTGTGCTGTATGTATGTGTTCCACACTTATCCCTTACAGACTGCTAAAATCTGTCCATCACAACCCTTCTAAGTTTGGGATTCAAGAAGATAAACTAAAGCCATTTGAAAAACTCCTGTTAAAACTGGAATGCCAGTTACTTGATGGAATGATATTTCAGGTAATGAACTTAATATTCCCCAGAATGATAGAGGAAACTTACAGGAAAGCACCACTCTTTTCAGAATGACTGGTTTGTTTGTTTGTATTTTGTTTTTGTTCTGGTTACAGTGATGTGTGAATTTGGCTCTTGTATCTGTGCCTGGGAGAAAAAAGGCTCTGTTGTAAGATCCTTTCTTGCTCTTCTCATGTGCTTGAACTGTGCCAAGCTTTGAATGGTAGCAGTAAATGCTGACTGTTTTGCTGAACTAGAGAAACACACACAGCTTGGCATTAGGACTGTGTATTATCAGAATTCTGCTTTTGTCCACATAATAGGGAGCAGGTTTACATAGCATTGGTCTTTATTTTAGCTGCAAATTAATTAATTTCCTCAGTAATCTTTAGAATATGTGACCTGCTGTCATTAGAGACCACTGTGGTGGGACATACCTCTGAAACATGCAGGGGCACAGGTCAATGAGAAGGATTTTATTACATTTTCAGTACAGTTCAATTAAATGTGTTCATACAAGAAGCCATCTCTTTAGAAAAGTGTACATTACAGACATTGAAATGGGGTGTTGTTGAACCTGGTCAAAGCAGGGTCAGTTGCTCAGGTCTTGCTATAACATCTTAAATGGCATAAGGGAAAAAGGGCTTGTTCTGTAAAAGCCTTCAAAAGGGAAATTGTAGTTAAATAATTAAGCACAGTTTGGCTCATTCTTTCAAAGGACGTTTCTACCAGCTACCCATTTTTCATGTTATATTTCCCTAATGTTGTATAAGTACAAAGACTTCATTGTAGGTTTGAGAGATCAATAGGATTTGGCTGAAATTCATTCAGGCAGTTTCCCCTCCTGTTCTGCAAATGCCTCTTCCCAACAAAAATTCGTTAAAAATATTAAATGCAGTTCTAATAAATACTTTTCTAACCTCTTTGGAAAGTATTAAATGCATGTCTATTTTTTGACTCTCATGAGGTTTTGGGAGCTTTTTTAAGCTGCCAGGAGTAGTGTGTGATTTTATTCTGCAAGGTTGTGAGCCACATCCTACAAGTGAGTTGTGTGTTAATCTTGCTCAAGGTACAATTAGTAACATATTATAATGTGATAATACAAATATGCATCTAGTCTCTTAGCACTAGCTCATCAAATAGCTTCTTTAAAAATGCTCCTTAAAGGAAATGGAAAAATAAATAAAATGGGGGTTTGAATGTCAAGTGTAAGAGTGTTTTGGTATTTTCTGGTTTTGTACTTAAAAATGTAAGCATAGTTAAGAATCTGTGTGTTGTAGAAGGTTAAGGCTTATTTTAGGTTAGTCTTAAATCAGTGTGCTCTTCCAGTATTCTCTTGAAAACCTGTACTCTTTCACTCTTTCGAGGTCCAAAACACATGGCATTATCATGTTATATTGATATTTTTCCTTCTTTTTATTCAGGCCTGTATAGAGCAACAATTTGATTCTTTAAATGGTGGAGTGTCAGTGTCAAAGAACAGCACATTTGCTGAAGAATTTGCTCATACTCTTCGTGCAGCTTTCACAAACGTGGAAGCCAAACTTGGTAATGCAAGCTCATGCTTTTCCTGTCAGCTTCACCATTTCTAAAATTGTTTGTATTGTCTGTGTGGGAGTAAAATTCACAAAGGTATTTTTTTTCAGGTGAACCTTCAGAAATTGACCAGAGAGATAAATACGTGGGCATCTGTGGCCTCTTTGTACTGCATTTTCAGATTTTTCGGACTGTAGACAAGAAATTTTATAAGTCACTGTTGGATGTCTGTAAAAAGGTGAATGCTTTATTCTTTTGTCTTTCAGTAATGAAGCAGACAATTTCCTGAGTTGCACAGTGTAGCACAGACGCTAAGAAAGAACACAAGAGTCTGAAAACAGAGTTAAGAATTTTCTACTTTTTGTAATTCCCCTTTGCCATTTT
This sequence comes from Oenanthe melanoleuca, assembly GCF_029582105.1. Taxonomy (NCBI): domain Eukaryota; kingdom Metazoa; phylum Chordata; class Aves; order Passeriformes; family Muscicapidae; genus Oenanthe; species Oenanthe melanoleuca. The sequence goes on from NC_079334.1 coordinate 18,967,210, forward strand.
CTTTTAAAGGTGGTCTAAAATTTGTGCACTCACATAGCAAGGTAAAACAACCTTGCCATTTCTGTTAAAATATTTTTTCTCAAGATTAATATGGTATTGAAGACAAAAAACTGTTTGAGTTATGAATATCTGGTGCTGAATAAATGCCGTGGGTTTTGACCATGGCTATAAACATTTGTTTTGGAAGACTTCTAAGTGCAAAGTTGATTGGGACATTTTCATATTGGATGGCATGAAGAAATAAGTTCTCTAATATTGTTTAGAATCACTGAGAGTGATTATAATTTTGGCCATGATGCCCCTGGTGAGCATCTAGAGAAACTTTGTTAACATCAATGTAAAACTGTAGAAAACAGTTACACAGAAATAAACTGAACTGTGTTAATCGTGTTTATTGCTACTTGGTATTATTTCCCCCTCCTGTTTTTTTCTTCCCAGGTTCCAGCCATTACATTAACAGCTAACATTATCTGGTTTGCTGACAACTTTCTGATTCAGAAGGTTCCAGCTGCTGCCAAACTACTGGACAAGAAAAGTATTCATATAGTTAAAACACAAAGGGAGAACTTTCTACAGCAGAGGGCACAGAACCTTACCAAGTATGCTTGCTAAATACTTCCTCATGATGCTGTTTGGCAGATAGTTTTTAAGCACGTGGGCTTTTCCATTCAGTGTAGTAGCATGTTGTGTGGTGTCTGTCAGTGGTGTTAGTCACTTGTTCCACTTCACTGCAGCAGAGTGTGTGTGTGTGTTAGTGTTGCTGCAAAAATTTTGGTCAAAACTAAGCTGCTTTTCATGTCACGCTTTCAGAAAAATAGATATTATTACTCCAAAATTACACTGTTCCTTGCAGTTTTTAATATTTTTTTCAGTTACTTCTGTTTTCATATTTTCAAATTCCCTTTTGTTTTTTTTAAACTAGTGTCTAGTAACCTGGGCTGCTTTGTTTTCTATTAGGGCTCTCTGCTTTCTATGTGTTTATGGAGGTAAGTTGCTAGTAGGCTTATAGTGGAGCTTTCATCTGCTTGGTGATGATACTTTCTTTGCAAGCATTTCTTTCTTTGTGACTGTTTTTATTGCTTGTTTAATGGTCTTTGAAATTATCTGTATTTGAAGAAAGCCTGTCTTGTTTTGTGTTCTGCATATAGTGTGCAGCTCACTTCTTTCTCTTCTAAAATACACCTAAAGCTGAGATGGAATATTTTGAGCTATTAGTCTTAAGAGCAAGTGTCCTGCATAGGAAGATAACAGGGCTAAGGTTTATATGTTTCAGAACAAAACAAGAAAGTAGAAACTGGGGTCTGTGGAATGGTGGTAAAAACTTAGATTTTGCACGTTGTCTTCCAACCCGATAAGTAAGCTGACAGAACTGGGGAGGTGGGAAGGAGAAAAAGCAGCTCTGTGCCTGATTCCCTGACAGATTATTTTTACTTCTGCCCTGTTTCTTTTTCAATCCACTTTTTCCTGGTCCTGATTCTTTCCTGGGCTTTAATTCCTCGGTAGGGCATAATTGCACTGCTGTCTTGGGCAGTGGTACAAGTCTTAAGATTAAGAAAAAGTTCAGAAAAACATCTTGGTATTTGCATAGATTTCATAGAAACACAGATTCATTTAACTTGGAGAAGGCCTGAGGGATCACCAGTTGTAATTCAGCAGTGCCAAGTTCACCCCTAAACCATGTCCCCAAGGCCCACATCTTCACATCTTTTAAATACCTCCTGCAATGGTGACCTAGTCCCCTCCCTGGACAGCTTGTTTCAGTGCTTGACAGCCTGTTTGGTGAAGAAATTTTCCTAATATTAAATCTACACCTCCTGTTGTGCAATTTGGTCACTTGGGAGAAGAGATCAGACCCCACCTCACTAAAATGTCCTTTCAGGGAGTTGTAGAGAGCAGTGAGGTCTCCCTGGGCCTCCTTTCTCCAGGCTGAACACCCTCATCTCCCTTCAGGCCTTATGCTCTTTCCCCAGCTTTGTTGCCCTACTTCATACACACAATTTTGAAGATATTGTAATAAAATCCAGATTTTTGCATCTGCTGATTTAAATCATGCAATTAACTTTTTCTTGCTTGTTTACAAATCCTTGCACTGCCTTTGTTAATTTAGGACTGTTCCCTAAATATGAGGACTCTTTTTTAAAAGTGCAATTTTTGGTAACAGGATCAATGCCCTAAATACTTTCCTGCTACAGCTGTTGGAAGAAGTTGTATTACAGTGTCACAATTCTCTATTTAACTCTACTTAACCATTTAATTGCAACTAGTGCAATTCAAACAGATAAACTTCTGTAGAATTATGTTACTTAAGAGCAGTCCAGTCTGGCATTGATGTATTGACAAGTTATATTTGTTTGTGTATGTTTGTGTGTGTGTGTAAGCAACAGAAATTCAAACTGGGATGAAAAAAGTAGCACCAGTGTTGGACTTTTCTGTCTAGTGTTTAAAAGCATTTTCTAACAGTTTTATATAGCCTCTTAATTTAAGGAAGTATAGTTATGCACTGCTAAGAGGGCCATGTGTTCTCTTGAAAAGTAGATGATTTTTGACTCATTTTACAGGTATAATTAGCAGACTAACTAGTCCTTACCTGTAGAGGATGAAAATGTAAATGAGTATAGGGTTCTGATACTTTTTGGGAAGGTGAGTTATTCTTTTGGGGACTGAAGGTTTAAAATATTTTCTGTGCAAGATTTAAAGTTTGGGAAAGAAATAAGAAAATCTTCATAATCTTCTTACTTGAAGTGAGCAACATTCTCTGTATCTTTCCCCAGAGATATGCAGTCATACTATGTTTTTGTGAGCTCGTGGATGACAAAAATGGAATCTATCTTGTCCAAGGAGCAACGCTCAGCAAAGTTCTCTGAAGATCTTTCTAACCGCTGCAATGTCTTCATCCAGGTATGCAGTCTTTTAAAGTGGTGATGCAGCAAACTGATGTTTTGGTTAAACATTAAAAGTTGTTGAACATTAAAAGAAGTCACAGGAGTTCTGTGATCTTTAGTGTGTTATTTCACAGTTTTGCAATTCTTATAAAGCTTTTAATGCCCAGTACTCGTCCAAGAAAATCTGTAAAAGGTCTTTTGATAAAGAATGTTGGGAAAGGGAATCTAAATGTTCAGTAGCTAGAATTTTGGATTTTTCTCTTTACTCAGGAAATCAAGAAAGTTTTATCTTCTCTGTGGTAAAGGCTTTGATTTTCTTTCCTTTTGAGTCATGAAGTACTTACAGAGTAACTGAACCAGTGTCTATTTAGTTTTATTTAGGACAGTACATACTCCCAGTATAGGTTTTGTGTTGTTTCATTCTGCTTTGCCCAGCAATGGTACTTTGCAAAAATCTTACTGTGTTCTGAGACAGCTGGTTTTTCTTTGGGCTACTAGCAGCATGTAGTCTTAATGTAAGATGCATCCTATTTCTGAATTTAATTTTTGCTGGTTTTTGTAAGTATCTGGCTACCTGACAGAAATTTGATGAGAAAAGGTGTGTGAAAGAAGCATGATCCTGAATATTCTTTAGCCAGAGATAGGCGTGTTCTAGGATCTGTGGTTTTTACATTTGAATTAGTTACAGTGGACTTAAAAATTTGCTCTTTACTGAATTGAGTTTCCTACACCACTTGCTGTCTTTTCCTAGTCTCTTTTTTCCTTTTTTTTTTTTATTGTTACTACTTTTTCTTTGAAGTAAGTTTAATAATTGCTTGTCATGTTGTATATAATCAACATTGTATTTAAAAGCTTAGCATATATTGATGTAGAAATGATTGATATCTTTATTGTGGGATGGACATCTGTATTTAGAAAGTGTAAACTGTGGTAATACTGACAGTGTATTTGTTCCACAGAATCTGGAAGATTTAGATTGTTTTTGTGACGGGATGTTTCCTGGGGAGATGGGAATTGTTTGATGGGTTGGTTTACAATAGACTGAAATTATTAGACCTTTGAGGCTCTGTGATTATTTAACTCACTAACCTGTGTTGAATTGCAATGGCTTTAGAAGAGGTTAATCAGATGATCAAATGAGTCATAGTGTCTGCTAGTAAAGGGGTCTCATTCAGCTTTGGGATTCTAGGTTTGCTTCGTGTAGTGGAGTGGTAGGTTCTCTGTTCTGCAGGGGCAAAGGTTAGCTGTCTGTCATGTATGGAACAAAACAAAGAGCACTTATTTTATTGATGTGAAATTATTGGTTACTAATTTTTCTTCCCCTTGTATTTATCTTATTTTTAGGGTTTTCTTTATGCATACAGTCTTAGCACCACCATTAAAACTACAATGAATCTTTACATGACAATGCAAAAACCTATGACCAAAACCTCAGTAAAAGCCTTGTGCAGACTTGTGGAACTTCTGAAGGTAGGTCACTGGATGAAAATTATTTTATTTCGTGTAGGAATTACAGAGAACATTGACCAAACATCACATATTTAACAAAAAAAACCAGCTGTGAAGGAGTGCTTTTGCATGTGTGGCTTCTTGTTTGAGAGTGGTTTGGTTAGAGAAGACATGGAAGGCTGGATTGGGTTTGTTTGTTTGTTTTGGGTTTTTTTTTCATAGCTTCTAACTGGCTTCGTTAGTTGATGCCATGGAATGGTTGAGGTTGGAGGAGATCTCTGGAGATCATTGGTCCAGACTATCCCTGCTCAAGCAGAGACTCCTGGAGCCAGTTGTCCAGAACTGTGTCCAGATTACTTTTGCATTTCTCCCAGGGTGGAGACTCCTCAACCTTTCTGGGCAGCCAGGCTGTGACAGTGCTTGGTTACCCTCACAGTAAGAAAATGTTTCCTGATGTTCAGAGGGAAACTCCTGTGTTTCTGTTTGTGCTCATTGCCCCTTGTTCTGTTCCTGGGCTCCTCTGACAAGAGCCTGGCTCCATCTTCTTTGCACTCTCCCTCCAAGTATTTATGTACAGTGATAAGATCCCCCTCCAAGCCTTTTCTTCTCTGGCTGAACAGCCCCAGCTCTCCCAGCCTTTCCTCACATGTGAGATGCTCCAGTCTGTGAATTATCTTCATGGCCCTTCCTCACATGTGAGATGCTCCAGTCTGTGAGTTATCTTCACGGCCCTTGACTGGACTCTCTCCATGTCTCTTTTATACTGAGGAGCCTACAACTGGATCCAGGACTCTCCAGGTGTGGCCTCTCCAGTGCTGAATAGAGGGAGGGTCACCTCCCTTGAGCTGCCAGCAAAGTGTTGTCCAGAGGAGCCAAAGCTACCTTTGGCCTTCTTTGGGACAAGAGCACATTTCTGCCTTGTACTCAACCTGCTGTCCACCAGGACCCCCCAGGTCCTTTCCCTCTAAGCTGCTTTCCAGTTGGGTGATTCCTGGTAAATACAGGTGTATGGGGGATTGTTCCTCCCCAGATGCAGCATTTCACATTTCTCTGGGTATTTTTTCCAAAAGGAAGATACTCTTTTTTAGGATAACTTCAGAAAGCAGTGGTGAACGAAACTGGAAAAACTCAAACCAAAAAACGAACCTTAAATTAGTCCTGAAACTTTTGAATGCTCCTGAATAGTTTGATTTTCTTGGTTTCTAAGGATTAATTGTAACTGCTAGTAACAGCATATTCCAAAATGGAAAGAGTCTGTATTTGCAGTGTGGGTGAGTCACAGAGCATAAAGCAGATTCTAAAGGCAGCAATTTTGGCATGAACTAATGTGTTTTGGGGTTGACTTTAGGCAATAGAACACATGTTTTACCGAAGAAGCATGGTTGTGGCAGACTCTGTGACACACATCACTCAGCATCTACAGTATCAGGCTCTTCACTCTATCTCTGTGGCCAAGGTAAGTAATCCAGTTTCTAGTAATTAATCTCCCTATTGAAGTATTTTTAAAAATATTAAGTTTAAATTAAAGTATTTTTCATATTTTTTTCAGAATTGGTAGTGTAATGCTCTGTCATAATCCAGAGATATAGAAACTTCCCAGTAATTCCAAGCTTTTTCCTATAAAACTGTACAGCATAGATGGTTACCTGTTTTTTGACCAAGAATGGTTCCCCTCTTCCCCTAAACTGCTGCATCTCTTGTCATCTTCTTCTTCTGTTCTTTTTAGATTTTATTTCTAGGGAATTTTCACAAACTGACCTTTGCTTACCTCTTTTCTGATGCACATTCATAAAGCAGTCTGTTGCAAGTCTAAGCAAACAGGCTGTTATTTAAATCTTTGTCTTCTTGGCAAAATAGCAGTACATGATGACTTAGAGGAGCCTGCTGTGGGCATAAATTCTCTGTTTCACTGGGGAATAAAATGACTTCTTTTGCTTGTCAAACCTTGAATCTCAGAATTCAGGGCAAAGGGGAAAATGAGACTTTAGTATGCCTGTTCTGATGTATTACTGTCTGGTTTTATTCTTTCATCACATTCAGTAGCAGAGTTACAAAAGATGTATGCTATTGTTGCTGGTGCAGCTATTAAATTTCTGTTTTGTTTGGCTGTAATCTCAATTTATGTATCTGTCATCTCTATATTTTCTACAGTAAGCAAATAAAATAGTTTTACTTATTAAAAAAATATATACCTATATATATATATATGTAGCAGGCGTAGCATGAACTGAAGAGATTCTAGACGTCAGAGTCACTAAGAAAAACTGTGTATCTTCAAACACTTCACATACATATAAAACTTTAATAAACTTTTCAAATTATATTTGTAGTTATATTATTATTTTCAAATGAATAAAAATAAACTAAAACTTTTGTATTGAAGGATATAGAAAAGAACACTTGTGCAAACAGTTCTTGATATTTTGACTGCTTATCAGAAAATATGTAAAAAGGCAAATGTGGGTAAATAGAAGGATCCACTAGTATGACTTAACCTATGTTCATATTGGCTGCACATATTCCAAGAGTATAGACAGGTAATATCACTGAACTGGCAGAGTAAGTGAATCTGGATTCAGTGAACTCTGTCCACAAAACAACTTGTTTGCAGAAATACTCAATTTATGACAAGTCCACAGGCTTTGGGAAGAAGTAGTAAGCTATTGCCTTTGGGCTTAGGTAACTTTTTTCTAAATTTCTGTGTCTTTTTGTCATCAAGAAAAGGGTAATCTCTGATAAAAAGTACAGTGAGCAGCGCCTGGATGTCCTCTCTGCTTTGGTGTTGGCTGAGAACACCCTCAATGGGCCGAGTACAAAACAGAGGAGACTGATTGTTTCCCTTGCACTGAGTGTGGGAACACAGATGGTAAGTGCCATGATTGTTCCAGCCCTTCATTTGTTTGGTGGAGTGTCTTATGCAAAAATATCTCCTCGTGATCTCATGTTTATTTTTTTTTCTTCGTTTCTACAGAAAACATTTAAAGATGAAGAACTTATTCCCCTTCAGTTAGTTCTGAAAAAACTGGACTTGATCAGTGAACTTACAGAGAGGTAAGCAGTGACAGCAGTACATAGAAGGCAGCACAGTGCCTTGGGGGAGATGGATCCTCATTGTGTGAATGGCAAAATCTGGTCTCTGCATGTAATTTTTGCATGTTTTATAGACCAGGAATGGACAGAAAGAATTCCAGAGTAAGCTGGAAGCTCATTTGTCTTTGGGCAAGTCATATTTCACCTGATTGTTGCTTGTTTAGAAATTCTGTCACTTTCTTGGATGACTTGGTTTTATGATAAGCTGAAGTGTTCCCCTTAACCCAACCCCAAAATTTCTGAGTTAGTACCATTCTGTTTGGGAGATTGGGCTGCTGTTTTACATTAAACCATGTTATACTGCTGCTGTAGTTTCAGTGCACACTCAGGTTGCATCATGCTGGCCGTTTTTAAGCCAGGTGAATATCTGGGTTCCATGCAGTTTTTAGCAGAGAGACAAACACCTTTAGTGGTTGACTCATGAGATACAATCTGTCTGCATTTATCCCAGGATTTTATCAGGAGAGGCCTTTTTCTCCTTTGGCTTACCAGAGAAATTTAGAATATATGTTTGATCTCTAAGCTACTAATTTGCATGTAGTAAGAAAACAGTTATTTAGGACTTTGCTGTAATGTAAGATTTAAGTCTTTGAGAGACTGAGTAAACCTTTTCTCTAAAGCAAGTACCTTTTATTTATAAATAAACTAGTGGGAAAAAAAAAGAAAAAGTTCTTTAATAAAGAACTTCCTTCTAAAGGTCAGTGCATCTGCATTAAAGTAATGACATAAAACTTAGGCTTGAAATGCACTTTAGTTTAAACACACTTCCTGTGTTAGAAGAATGGTTTCTTCCAAATCTATGTCTAACAATTAATCTTTTATTCCAGAGTTCGAGCACAATGTGACTGTTGTTTCTTATACTGGCATCGAGCCGTCTTTCCAATCTATTTAGATGATGTCTATGAAAATGCAGTGGATTCTGCTAGACTACATGTAAGTGATGTTACAACTTACTAACTGTTGTGACAGATTCAGATGAAGAGATGATAAACACTAGGCTGGAGCTCCTAAAGTAAAAGCTCAAAAAGCAGATCCCTGACTACTACTGAGTACTATATTTCTTCTCATTCTGGAGGATATAAAAGCAATCTTTGTTCTAAATCTATCTATTAGATTTCTTTTAAAAATATCAGGTTGCTATTGTTAACTCTGTGTCTGTCTGTCTCTTTGTTCCTCTCTTCATTCTAATTTGAAATGAACACCTGCTAGACTTGAACATTAAAAGCCTTTGTTGTTTTTCTTTGTGGTTACATATTTGTAAAGCAGATATCACTATGTTCAGTGATTCTGTGTTGGATAGTTGTCCTGTAGCTTTTTCCAGTCCTCATTTCCTCTCCCCTTGTTGAAGTACTGTGTATTTGCTGCAGATGTGAGTCATGCTTTGGCATGATAATCCTGATGAAAATCAAAGTTTCAGGGTTGTACAGTACTGAAATGAATAAAGTGCAAGTAATTTCTGATGAAATAGCTAATAATTAGGATCTTCCAATCAGTAGCAAATAATACCTCAGATTAAGGACAGGACACTTCAATAGGGTTTATGAAGTCCATTTTTAATAAAAATGGGAATACTAGTGATTCTGATTTTTGTTAGCTTTGAGCACTATTTGAGGTGCTGGTGACATATCTGTCTGTTAATAATATATATCTTTTTAATAAGTATATGTTTAGTGCACTACGGGACTGTGTGCCTGCTATGATGCATGCAAGACACTTGGAATCTTATGAGGTGCTTCTGGAATGCTATGACAAAGAAATCATGGAAGTGCTCAATGAGGTAATTTGTTGTGGTTGGGAATTAAACACACTAATGTGCTTGAAATATCTTTAGCTCAGATTAACATCTATTGCAGCAAAGCTGATATGATCTGTAAAAATAGCACAGAGAACTTCAGTGTGAAGTATTTGAATAAATAAGAAAATGTTTGGATTTTGGTTGTTTAAGACTTGTTTTTAGTGCTATCTGTGCTGTCTGGGAACATGAAAATACTGCACTCTAAATTATGTAAGTCAACAGAACCTCAGTTAACAAATTTGGCTGTGCAGACAGAGGAGTGCTTTTTGTCAGATTAGCTTCTGTTTGGACGAATGCCTAAAATAAATGCTGCTGTTCTTAGTGTGCATGCATGGCTTTTAGTCGTGAAGGGTGTGCAAATACAGATGACCTCTGACTAAATTATTATCTAGAATTAAGAAAGAGGTTTGACAAAGAAAATGCAAATTTGGATTTCCTGAGTCTTAGTTTTTAACCTTTGAACTATGCTTTTTATTTTACTAGTTCAAGACAAAACATTACATATTATTCAGAAAATCAGACCAAATTTTTTATTGCAAGGCTCTTCTTCACTGAATTTATTCTTACTATTTAGAGTGATAGCCCTAAGCTTAGTTCCCCTTAAAATGAGAAGTGAGAATACTTGAGTGTAAGTTGTGTAAGTTGTAACTCCTGTGTGGAAGTTTTAGTCATGTAAAAAGTGGCATTAGGTAGACAAACGTTTGGGTTTTCTCAACTGTGTAGCTTTTTCTACAGAGCATTGTAAATGGACACTGAACGTGACTTTTTTTTGTGGTTTGTTTTTTTGTGTGTTTGTTTGGGGTTTTGGTGGGTTTTCTTTTTTTTTTTTACTTTCTTGAATAGCACTTGCTGGACAAATTGTGTAAAGAGATTGAAAAGGATCTGCGCTTATCAGTTCACACACACCTGAAGCTGGATGACAGAAACCCCTTCAGAGTTGGCATGAAGGACCTGGCTCACTTCTTCTTTCTGAACCCAATACGTTTTTTCAATCGGTTCATTGACATAAAAGGTGAGGAGTTATACATTTGCTGGGTTCTGCTTTCTTCATCTCTTATACTTTGGCTTTGTATATCTCTTCACTACTTTCCACACTTTCCTAGCTAAATAGGTAGCATTAATTTAGGTCATCCTTTTTGTTCACAGCTTATGTAACTCATTATTTGGACAAGACCTTCTACAACTTAACAACTGTAGCTCTTCATGACTGGGCCACCTACAGTGAGATGAGAAACTTGGCAACCCAGCGCTATGGTTTAAGTATGACTGAGGCTCACCTTCCCAGCCAGACTCTGGAGCAGGTACAGTGCCCAGGAATAGAATTTAAACCATTCCACTGTCGTAGGACTGAGCCACTGAAATTAAGGTATCCAAGAGCAGAGAACTGTTTGGGAAAAGTGACCTTTAATTTCTGGTCAAATTTCTGGTGAGGCAGAATCTTTATCACCCTTTGGAGATCACACTAAAATCAGTTAATACCATGTTGGACTTGTATTATTCATTTTTTTAACATAATTAATTGAGTATGCAAAATCAGAGAATGTTTTCTTGAAAATTCAGTGTCAGCAATTTGGCAAGCAGTAGATCCAGACAACTGTTACAAGTCTGGAATGACCTTTGAGTGGTAGGTCTTTTTCGCTGGTTTATTTCTAGCTTTTCAGCAGATTCTGCTTAGTGATCATCAAGAGAAACTATTTCACAGGCTGGACACAGTGGACTTTGGGACACCTGTGAATTAGATTCTAGGAGAGTGACTTAGAGCCTCCTAAAGGCTGCTAAACATGTTGACATTCAGAATGAAGTTGTAGTGTCATCAAGTTAATGGTGAAGATACTCACTGTTGCAGGGTATACAGATTGCATAGTTCTGAAGACTTTCCTCCTAGAGTTTTAATGTCTTGGGTATTTTTGGCAGTTTGCTTCATTTCCTCATTTGGGTTAACACATTTATGAAAGCTCTTAGAAATACACCCACGTTGTTTCTAATGTTCATGATGGCTGTGTCTTCCTAAGTTGAAAGATTTGAGAACTTAAGCTGTTTCTTTGGCATAAAAGTACTGTAGATCAGTTTCTGTTTCCAACTTTGGTTTCCTGTTGGCCATGTTTGATCAGGACATTGTTACAAAGAATTAAACAATTTCACAACATTGGTTTAATTGCATTAATTCTGGTATGAGCTTTACTTCAAAACAAAGACACCCCATACTTCCTAACCCCTCCCCAGCCTCAAAAGCCAGATAAAATCCCTGGCATAACTGAATATAAGGTATATGAATTAAATAGCTTCATCTCTAGGCACAATGATAATTAAGGGACTACTTAAGAGGAAAAGTGTAAACAATTGTAAAATTTATATTGTAAATAGCAAACCTCAGTCTTTTATACAGGTTGTGTTAATAATATTGAAAATCAGCTAGTTGCTTATTTCTCTGTAGACATCTATATGTCTGTAGGAATCCCTAAGGCAAGATTCTATATTTTAGAATCTGCAAACAGATAAATCTCGATATTTAATTTTTTAAAATTGTTTAATTGTGCCTTGTGGAATAGGCTGGAGAATTCCTTACTATCAGGGGAAGCTGGGAAAAAACCAGGCAGGAATGCAAATGCTAAAACATAGGTTGAGCTACTTTTTTCACCTCTAAGCATTATACAGACACCAAACAAAAATTTTTAAGAGGTTCTTCATTTTGCAAAGTAAAACACTGCTTTCTAAAATACCTCAAGTAACTGCAGAAACAGTATTTCTGCACCTTAGCAGTTAGGTGTGTCAGTAGTTCTTGAGAAGCTTTATCATAGTAATTCTCAATAAATAATACTCTTTCAGGGTCTGGATGTTTTGGAAATCATGAGAAATATTCATGTTTTTGTGTCCCGCTACCTCTACAATCTGAATAATCAGGTAAGGTATATCCTGGCATTTGGCTCCAGTTTGAAGGGATTGCAAAATGCAGAGTGGAGTACATGTAAGAAAAGTCCAGGCTGCACATGCATAGTGAGAGGCTATAACATAGTATTGGTGCTCTAGAAAAACATTTTGGGGGATGCTGTGGCTTGATCTTGGACAATGTTGTGTAGCATATTTTGGACATGTTATGCCAGTAGCATCACTGCATATCAATTTTCCAGTGAAGCTAGAAGGCAGCAAGAATAATTGATTGCTGTATAAGAACATACTAAGTATGTGATTTTTGAGCTTGAAAAATGTGTGTCTGAAGATGGGTTACTGGATAGATGAAGCAGTGAATGACATGGAGAACGTGGACAGGGAATAAACCTTTGGGGTTTCTCATAATGTGAGAATGAGGTGCTCACTACAAAAACGAGCGATTCTTGGAAGAAAAAAGTACTTTTTTTCAAGCTTATAATTCAATAGTGGAACTCATTGCTGTAGTATATGTGGGGTCAAAAGTGCAAACAAGTGCCAAAAGAGTTTAGACCAGTTAATGTAGGTTATAATCTCAAATATGGGAGTCTTTAGTGCAACTTCTGCCTTAGAATTGCTGAATCACAGCTGTGTAGAAATCAGAAGAATTTACCAGATAAAGTTCGTTGTATCCATGCTGTATTTTCTTGGTTCTTTCCCTAATCACCAGTTATCAGCTGCTTTCAGAAATAAGATATAGGCTATTTAGATCAATAATTTATCACAGAACCAGTTTTGGGTAATAAACTTTATTTTTCTGTTCCTGCCTCCCAGATCTTCATTGAAAGAACAAGTAATAACAAACACTTGAACACCATCAATATCCGACACATCGCTAATTCAATTCGAACTCATGGAACAGGAATCATGAACACAACAGTGAGTATCTTGCATGTTGCTGTTGGACTGTTTGTGATTGTGCACAAAATCCTCCTCCTTGCATCTCCTAATAGTTTATTTGGTTATGCAGTTTTAATAATGCAGTAATAATGTTCTGTGTAAATTAATAAAACAAATCAGTTCTTGGATGTGGCACAAATCAATATCACAATCTTTTGAGAGTGTTATCACTTCCATTTACATAAATGTTAAGGAAGAGATCTAAAACTACATCAGAGGAGAGATAGATGTTCTGATTGGACTGTTCTGGACAGTGTGCCCTGATTTTTCTCCTTATTGACACTTAGCAGACAGATACTTTTGCTGTAGTTAAAGGAAATCTTGACAAAATGCAATGCTAATTTTTTAAGTTCTTCTTGTAAGTGTTAGAAATATCAGCTTAAGAAATATCCGCTTTTCAATTTGCAAAATAAGGCTAGAGATCTTGGATCACTTTTTGGAAAAATCAATCCTTATTGCAAGGCTTTTAATGATGTCTGAGGTGTAGGTGGCCTCTTTAACCAGCCAAAGGTATTTGCCTCTTGGCAAGGTACATGCAAAGAGATGCATTGTGTCTGCTACAGCAGGAGTTTATCACTGGGATTCTCAGGTTTGGATACAGTGATAAAGATGTTTTCAGGTCAGTGCTTTCCAGTCTGCTGCTTAAGTTCCACCTTGTTGCAGTTTCCTTTTTTCTCTTCTTCTGTCTCTATTTTAAAAACAAAAAAAAAAAAAGGAAAAAAAAGAAAGGGACTTCTTGAAGTACTGCACCCACACTCAAGTAATTATTTTGGAAGTGGAAATAAATAAAAAAATGTTTTAATGATTTCTTCCACTTCTGAGAGTGAGATGGTGGGGACAGTCTCAAAAAATGCTGCTAATCACATTATTTTTTGGTGATGTAGTTTTATTCACTTCTGATTGTGAGTTATTTTTGAAGAGATGGGAAGTATTGAGATATGTAGGGCAGAAGTTTCTGCTCTATGAGAAAGTATTTTAGAAAACTTTGAGGAAGTGAAAAATTTGTGTCAGGAGGTTATGCACATTCTACTGAGGAAGTTGATCATGTCTGCCAGTTTCAACTTGAAGCTTGTATTGTTTCAAAAGGACAGTTACAGGATATTCCAGATAATGGCTTTGTAGAGTAGGTGATCAACTGAAATACTGACCTTGTCCCTTGGTCTGTCTGCCTTTCCTGGAGGAGATAAACTAATGCTGTGTAGGGCAGGTGATCAACTGAAATACTGACATTGTCCCTTGGACCCTCTGCGTTTCCTGGAGGAGATAAACTAATGGCTGTATAGGGCAGGTGATCAACTGAAATACTGACCTTGTCCCTTGGTCCCTCTGCCTTTCCTCAAAGAGAGTAGGCCTTCCAGGAGAATGTTTTTTCATTGTGCCTTATTCTTTTAAAACAGTGAAATTAAACTAAGTTTAAAACATGCATTACAAGTTACTCAGGCATGTGGTGAAAACAGGTTGTTAGATGTCTTTGTTACTTTGCTAACTTTCTTGATTTGACTGGTTTTTTACTTTTTGCCTTCTAGGTAAATTTCACTTACCAATTCTTGAGGAAAAAGTTTTACATTTTTAGCCAGTTCATGTATGATGAACATATCAAATCCAGACTTATCAAAGACATCAGATTCTTCAGGGAAGTCAAGGATCAAAATGATCACAAGGTATAGTAGTTTCTGAAGGCTCAAGAGTAACTTGCTAAAAGAAGTGCTGCTTTCATGTGACTGAAGGTGCACCCAACCATAACACTCCTATTATTTACATTTGTATTCCCTGACAAAGAGACAGCTTTTGTCCTGCAAAATGAAGTGTTACCAATGTCTGTATTCAGGAGAACTTCGTTTCATTCTGTCTACTCTGTAAATATGGAGTTGGCTAAAGTCATCCTGTCAGTGACTTCAGGATGATTTGATGGAGTTGTTATCTCTTGGAAGTTCTAAACTTCTTGTTCAACTTGTGCATAACAGTTTTCAGTTTTGAATAATAAGCTTACTTGAATGGAATCCAAAATAATGTGATCATGTAGCACTCATTCCAGTATGTCAGGATTTGGCAATGAGGGTCTGGTTTTCCATGCTAGAAAATTGTCTCAAAAATGGGAGAGACAATGTGTTTAGTAAAATAGGCTGCTAGCTTCTTTGCGTGTCAAGTGCTTATTTGTTTTAGGAATACTTTCTTTTTCACAGTAAAACTGTGTTTTCACAGTCACTTCTCAACTTGCAGAAGTGACTCAGTAAAATGACTCTTGTGAACTAATACAGACAAGCAGGTGTTTAATTTATAAAAAAATAAAGCTGTAAATGTGCTGCAAAAGTACATTACAAATAGAATTTTACTGATGTGATGAAAAGTTTATTTTTTCTAAGGGTAGGTAGGTATTGCAAATAATTTTAATTTTTTTTTCTAGTATCCCTTTGAAAGAGCAGATAAATTCAACCGTGGCATTAGAAAACTTGGAATAACCCCGGATGGCCAGAGCTATCTTGACCAGTTCAGACAACTCATAAGTCAAATTGGTATGAAATGCTATCTAACATGTTATAAATGTTATTAAATGGAAGAGATCTTCATCATCTAGTAACTGACCTTTTAGCTCAAGCTAAAGCTAGATTTAATTACAGTCAGATAGTTCACTCATAGCCCATGCTAAGTACATGCTCTCATCTAATAACACAGAAATGGCCTTTCCATATATTAATCTAAAATAGAGTTATAGCTTGCATAGATTCCTGTTCCCTTTTCAGTTCTTTTCTGTGTTATGGAACTGACTTTTAGCCATATTGATTATATTTCCTAGTAAAAACCTATTATTGCTAAGTTAATGTATTTCAAAAATTGGCCATATAACCAGCTGAAGTATCCTTGGATGATGCACGATGTGACAATGATATTTTCAGCCACTGATGCTGTAAATGTGCAGAACTGATCTGAACTTCAATTGTTTAATGAGAGTTTTTATTTATCTATGTAGACTTTAGATGGCAGGGTTCAATCTAACTTTTATAACTTTGGCTTTCAGAGCCAAGTTCTGTGCCAGAACTACATGGCAGAACTTTAACTTATGTTTCAGAGCCTATAGGAGCTGTAAAAAGTGTGTGTGTATTTAAGTAATTATAAATTGCTTGTTTTCTCTTGTTTTTAAAGGCAACGCTATGGGTTACGTACGAATGATAAGATCTGGTGGACTTCACTGCTGCAGTAGTGCCATTAGGTATTTCCACAAATATTTCATTTTTCTCTTTGCTCCTTCTCTTACCCTGGCTCTCTATTCTTGCTGATATTCCCTATGCCTTTGCCTATTCCCCATAAATCTTGAAAAGCTCCATTTATATGCTTTCATTTAAGTGGAATTATTGTGGACAGTGCTGGGATTCAGCACGGTACAATCATGGACATAAATCACTAAAAATAAAACAAATTCTAAAAGAGTTAATAGAATGTACACATTAGAAAGATGTTAGTCCACAAGGCAGCAATTTGTCATGTTAAATAATTTCAAGGGTGCATTAAGGAAAAATAATACAAACCTTGAAGAACTGGAAAAACACATTCCTTTCGTACTTTCTTCTGTATAGATTTTGTCTATCAAAGAACATTAAAACATAGAAACTTCTACATAATAAGAAATAGTTGGTTTCTTGAAAATAATAGTAAACTTAGAGTTACCAAGAGTATCAAGTTTTAGAGAGAGGAGATGATAGTCCAGTAAAAACAGAAATACAAATAATGATGTGTATGTGTTTAGAAATGAAGTTAATAATGCCTGGATGAGAATGTGTGACAAATATGACATAATTTGAACTAAGTAGTTCAAGCCCAGAAGATTAAATTAATTAAATTATATATTAGGGTAGATACTTCAATGAACACAGACAGTTGAGCATAACCCTAACAAACAGTAAGTTTTCAGGTTCGTTCCTGATTTGGAAGATATTGTTAACTTTGAAGAGCTGGTGAAAGAAGAAGGACTCTCAGAAGAAACACAAAAAGCAGCAAGGTACACTAACATCATACTTTTGAGGCCTGGGGCAGGGGTGGGATGAGAGAATTGTCATTTTGTGTTTATAAATGCAGCTGTTAGTTATTTGTGTCTCTGTTTGTATTAAAAGTTCTGCTACCTTTATGCAAAAATATTTGTTTCAAAGAAAAGTAAATAGAAGCAGTTGTTTTCAAGATGTGAAGTACCATTGATAGTAATAGACCTAGAATCTGATTTTGTGAAGAAATCCTTGTTTAAAAGCTAACAAGCTTTCCCCACTGTGTGCCTGAGCTCTGCTTTTAAAATTTTCAGGGTCTTAGGTAAAAAATATGCAAGTATTCTATTCATATGCTTTTTTTGAGACAAATCAAGAAACACTATTCAAATGGGCTGTAGAGGAAGGGTACTCTCCCAAATCCTGGACTGTGGGCATAGGCAAAGGGCCAAGAGAGGGTTGTTATCCCAAGAGGTGGGTAAGCAAAGGGATTTTCAGCAGAACCAGGTAAGTCACTGCTCACCCCTTGCAGGCAGCTGGACTCTGTGCTCAGTGACCTGACCCGGAACTTTGCAGAAGGAACAGAGTACTTCAAGATGCTGGTGGATGTGTTTGCTCCCGAATTCCGCAGCCCAAAGAACATGCATCTGCGGAACTTCTACATCATTGTTCCCCCCCTGGTGAGCCTCTGCACTTCAGAAAGGTCTTGTCAGATCAGGGCTGTGATTGTTTTGTGTTAGTCTGTAGTGGTGTACATGACAATGCCATGTGGCATTGGTGAGTCTCTTTGTGATTCCAAGACAGCCTTTCGTTCTTTCAGACCCTTAATTTTGTAGAGCATTCAATCAGTTGCAAGGAGAAATTGAATAAGAAGAACAAAAGTGGAGCAGCTTTCACTGATGATGGGTTTGCCATGGGTAAGTTTCAGCACCCTCACTGGCCTTTGGGTAAGCCAACATAATGGACATTTGCAAGAAAAGTTTTGTTTATACTTTGTCTGTTCCCATAATTAAAAATTCCGTAATTTATTTGGATTTGTCTTTGCTTCAGCAAAATGGATTTGAGAGTTATGGTTGCGTTTCAGAATTTCCTAAACATAGAATAGCTGCGTATGGGAGCAGACAGTTTTAACATATATTGGTGCTTCCAAATTTCTTTCCAACCTTGTGGTTCTCATCCAGATGAGAGGGAATGCAAATATTTGAAGAAGTGATGTTTTAAAAAATTTTAAGTGCATTCTATATTGTGATTTTTCCTGATAGATTAATTGTAAGTTAATAACAATTTAAATTATGCATGGAATTATCATTAGGCTCATCCATTAAAGACATTCACAAAATGTTTTGCAAATTGCATGTTGACTTTAGTACATGGTTTGTCACTGACTAGGTGTGGCTTACATTCTGAAGCTTTTGGATCAGTACCAGGAGTTTGATTCTCTGCACTGGTTCCAGTCTGTTAGAGAGAAGTATGTGAAGGAAATAAGAGCAGTAGCTAAGCAACAGAATGTGCAGTCCACTAATCAAGATGAAAAACTACTACAGACTATGAACCTTACCCACAAGCGACTGGAAGTTTGTTTACAGGTACAGCACAGGCCTGGTCACATAGATTGTTCTGGTAAATTGTGTAAATTGTTCTGGTAACAATTTCTGTTCTGTATTGGGTTCAGCACTTACTCATCACAAATCATGTAACTGTATTTTGATCGAGCTCATTGAGAGCAAAATCCAGAGCATTGTCTACAGCAACATTGCAAAAAGAGCATAAAGACTTGAGGTGTATGACCTGAAGGGAATGCCATCAGTTTTTGTCATATTTGAAGACCTGGTTCATTGGAATTCTTTGTCCCATGCAACTAAACCTTAAATGCTTAAATAGGAGAGAGTATCTTTTGGTTAAACTTATAACAAAAATTGCACATAATGCTGTGAACCCTCAGAATTGCCTCTGTGTTAATTCTGAGCTGCTAAACTAAAGGATACATTAGGTGTCAAAGAGAGGAAAGGTGCATTTGACTTTTGTAGCACAGCAGCTCAGGTTTCATCTGTGGTGTGGTGCTTTCTCTCTCTTTATTGGAGAAGCTTATGGGACAAATCTGTCAATGACTGTTTTTACCTCCCATGATTACATTCTGTAATGTCTTGTTGGAATAGATTAGGCCCTGTATTCCCTCACAGTTCCCAGGAGTGTGCGCTGTGTTTGGTCCTCTGTGTTAAAAAAACCACATCACTGAATCTCATTCAGACACTGATCAAGCTTGTGGTTGTTTAAATTATTGGCTTGCATGGTTTTCCATGGGCGAGTTGCTCTAAGTTCTCCCAGTGCCAGATTTATTGCAGTAATGCTGCTTTGCTTAAGTTGCCCTTTAATGTAATTTGACATTTGCTTTGTAAAATGCATGTGAATTAAGGTATGAAAGGAGGAAGATTTTCAAAAGCATTTAAGTGATTTGGAACTGAAATCCAGGTGCCTAAGATGCTCATAAAAAATCCCATTGATATTTGTCTACAAATTTGTGATACACTGATGCTCCTCTTCTTTATCTTTTCCCTTAGGAATTTGAACTCCTTTATTTCTCACTAAGTAGTGCAAGAATTTTTTTCAGAGCAGATAAAACTGCAGCAGAAGAAAGCCAGGAAAAGAAAGAAAAAGAAGGTGAGTGAATCCTATATGTAGAACATTTTGGCTAATGAGATTGTGTGCCTTAGTAGAGGTTTTTTTCATAGCTGCTTTCTTGCTCATAGGTTGATTGAGTATTCCAGAGAGAGGTTTATGTGGTCATGGGTGATTGAGACTCAGCAATAGCTCAAGAACTCCTTTTCTGAAATAGGTGAATTTCAAGCTGAGCTTCTGGGGTGTCAGGAAAAAAAGCAACACCACAGAAGACCCAACTGACAAAAAAAAACCCGGGACAGGGAGAATTGCATACTTGCAGTAATATTACATTCAGTAACTTCAGCATCATACTTACCTCTTCAATTACCAATGTTGACAATGGCAACCTTAGGTGATGCTAAATAAAGGGGTTTTCACCTGTTGTACCAGCTGGTTTTCAACTTACACAGCAGATGATGCAGTTACTATAGAGATTCAGATGTTTATGATATGCTTGGTCTCCCATTGAATTCTGTATTCAAAGGGTAAGATCTAAATTTGTGGTGTGGTTTCTTGACTTAATACCATTGGTGTTTTGCAGTTCTATTCCTGGTTGTATATTCTCCCTCGTGAATTCTGAAAGATTCTCTTGGGAAAATTCTTTCCAAAGAAATGAGAATGCTCCTAAAGATCAAGATATAGAAATCCAGTTCAGTTACAAGTTACTTAAAAAATCAGGCAATAGCATCTTAAAAGCTGAATTGGTAAATAATTCTCCACTGTAGTTCTGACCTGGGAGATTATAGTCGTTGGAGAAAAAGATTTGTTTTCTTCTGCACTAGAAAAAAAAGTTTGTAAAGAAAAATTCTTTTAGCATGAATTTACAGTTGATCATATTCAGTGAAGATAAATATTCAGTGCAAGAAAAAAAAGAAACAAATCCAAAGGATTCTGAGCATTGTGGGTAGACATGCTGCTCTGGAGTCTGTAGGAAACCATTCTGGAGAACATCAGTTAATTATATTTTAGGTTAAATATTCTCTGTTGTGGTACCTGTTCAGACAATGTGTTGTGTGGTGAGAAAAGCTGGAAATGCATACCAGGGTGGAAAGTTTTCAACATGGTAACAATATCTATGCCCTCTACCCTGATATTTGGACTTGGACTCTGAAAAATGTGTGAGCATTGTACATGTCATTTTAGACAAGTACTGCTGATTGAAGAACCTTTCATCCTAAGTACGAATTTCTTCATAGGGCCAGGGCTTCCTGTGTTGCCAGGTCAGGTTGCATATGCATACACTACATGAGATGTTGCTGTGATGCCAGCATCTCATAAATATATATATATGCTAGGATTTGAGAGGTTTTGTTTCGAACAGAGTGTTAAACATGCTCCATGTCTTTTTTATTTTTGTAGAAGAATCTGGTAAAACAAGCAATGGAGATCTTTCCAACTCTACGCCTGCAGAGCCTGTTGTGAAATGATGTGGCTGGTATGGGTGATGATTACTTACTCAAATAACTCATGTCCTTGTCTTCATCAGTAACACTCTATAGGGGTTAAAGCTCTAGATTTGATTACTTGCTCTGTTAAATCCAAGAGAAAATGTACAGTAGTATACTAGCAGCCATTGAGGCTAGATCTGTGTTTGTCTATATTTCCTGTAAAAACTCCTATTTTTCAGGAGTTTGCATTATTTACAGCACTTTCTTTAGATTGAAAATAATTGAATAAAATGTTGACCTTGGAGGTAGTTATTTTAAAGTACAGATGTGCAGATAAAAAAATCCTTATTAATTTCTAGATGCATTCTCGCATCTCTATCATAGCATTTAAAAAAACCCAAACTCATAGGCTGTTGGTCCAAGATTTGAACTGGCATCTCTTCAACCAGAAAAAAACCTGAATCCAGATACTGGGTTTATCTATTGTCCAAAAAATAATTGAGACATGTCATTGAGCAGTCCTGTTGCATTTAATGCAGTCACAGATTACACTGTGGGTGTAACAGTGTATGTCAAATCTATGACACAAAATGAAAGTGCTTATTACTGTTTTATTCCAAACCCCCCTTGTTACTATTATAGACAGTATTTGTACTGTGGGAGCTTAGGATGCAATCAAACATTTATTTTCCCCTCTTTGTGCCCCCTTATCAAAGAATAGGAAAACAAGAAAAATGAACATAAAGAATTACTTCTCATTTCATACTGAAGGTCTGATTTGCATCCACAGAAGTAAGGAAATCCAGAGCCAAGACAGAACCACAATCAGCTCTTCCTTTTATGACCAGACACTGTGATGGGTGTCTGTAACTATTAAGTGATCTTACAGTTCATGGATATGTTGTGCCTAATATCAAGTTTCAGCCTCAATTCTGTATTTCCTAGCCTTTGTAGGTCTGTTGTACCATGTGTTGTTCATACAGTCTTACATGCCTGATTATTAACAATAATTGCACTGCAGGCTCAGAAGCTGCTGAACACTGTGAGAACTTATTATATAATACCTGTCCATGCCTGCAAGTAGAGGTTCTAGGTTGTGCAAGACTTACTTGGATTCCTAACTTAAGTAGCTACACTTAGCTTAAAAGAAAACACTACTTTTATTAAAATATAGAGGTGTGTTTTAATCTCCCAGAACATAGCACCCTTCTAGTTCTTACCAGAATAAACTACTCCATTCAGTCCAGCTGCGAAAACTACCCCTGGGGGTTTTTTTGGCACTCTTAAGCAGTATTTTTAAACCAAACTTGCTTTAATACTTGTTTTAATGGTTCAAATTGTTCCACCCACTCTTGGGTCACTGGTTAGAACAATTCCTGACATACTTCTGATTCGCCCTTTCCTGCCAGTCACTTCAGCATTCAGACAGCAAGGATGAATGTTTTGTCGCAACTGGAAAGACCAGACTGATACAAACGTTCCATCTGTTGGTTCTGAGAACGTGACACGCAAGCTTCAATGGACTGTTAAAATCAGCTGGGCTCATTAAAGTTTTTATTTTGAATTCATTATAACTGCCCTAAAGAATGCTGCATTACTTGATTTATACTTTTGCTTTTTTACTTTGATACAGGGTTTTTTTTTAATTTGTGTACACTTTTTTTGACCAAACTGTGCCCGCACTGAACGCTCAGCAGCACTGCCGAGATCAGCATTCTTGCTGCTGCCTCCCATCCTGCTGCAGTTGCTGTGCACATCCTTCCACGTTCCCATCTCTGCTGAAGTCACGTAAGTTTGTGGAGTGGAATGGCCAAGTGCTGCATTTCCTTCTTCCACAGCAACGGCAGAATCACCTATAGATGGTGTTCCTTTCCCCAGGATGACCTTGCTAGGGAGCTGTGTACAATCAAGACACTGCCCACACTCTAGTCTGCACTTGTATTTTCCCTTCTCCATTTTTTTTTTCTTTTGGAAAGACATTATCTTGCTAAGGTAAGACTCTGCAGTTGAACATCACGTGAACTGAGCACTGTCTGTGTATGGTGGTTAATAAATTCACGTGGTTCTGGTGATGGAAATCTTGAGGAAAGACATAGCCTATTTTTATATATGCCTGTTTAATCTGGGAGAACTGAATGTATACTCTGTGGCAAAAATATATACATACACAAATGTGTACAGTGGTAATAGAGCTGTTCTTGCTAATACAGGACTGTAGTTTGTATTTCTTTCTTTCTCTTTGTCATGTAGCAGCATAGACATGCAGAAAGATTTTTCTCATCTGAAATCCAAGGTGGGTCCTGGGTTTGGGTGTCACATGTGACACTGAGTTGCATTAAATCTGTTTTTCTCCCCACAAGCATATGGAAGGGGGGCAAAATTCATGTTGTGGTGCTACTACTCTTTCTGTTGCTTTTGGCCTCCTGTTGCAATTACAGGAACCAAATGGACCCTAAACTGGTTGTCTGGAGATGAGACAATGGAGCTAAAACAAATCCCCTAAACTAAACCAAACGTGATCACTCAGAAATTCCCAGGGGTGACAGAAGTGATGATGGTGAATGTGCTGTAGGGACATTAAACATGTCCAGGGGCTTCTTCCTTCAGGACAGGGTTGGGACAGGCTGAAGGCCAGGCTCTCACCCCCAGCAGGCAGCTGCCACCACTGCCCTCAGGTGTTCAGCCTTGTGCCAAGGCTGCTGGAAGTGGCAGCAGCTGCTCTCCCAGGGGTTGTGGACACCCAGCTCCCTGTCAGCCCTGCCAGCAAGGCTCCAGCAGCACCCAGCTTCTGTAAACTCCTGGTGCTGAGGGGCACATTCTGCAGGTCCTAATGCAGCCTGGAACCAGAAGGAAATTTGAGTTGCATCAGACGTCCATCAACAGCTGTTTTCAGCTTCTCAGGTACAAAGGACCAAATGTAATACTTAATGTTTCCTAACTCATTGTACAAAAGGGTATTTTATTACTCCAGTCTCTTTGGTTTGTGAGTAGAGAACATTATGTACATAAAACTGTGTTAATAAATGCAATTTTGAGAACCTCATTCCCAGTGTTTTCAGTACCACCAGTTCAGTGGGTGTTAATTTTTTAATAAGACAGCTGCATCTTTTATTTACAAAGCAGGTTTTGTATCAGTTACTAACAGTCTTTTACTACAGTACTTTTAAACATTCAATAACCAGTTAAATTTAGATTTATTCCACATCAAACACTTCCAGTCTGGGATATTTCAAATACTGTTGCACAGATTCTGCTTTTCTAAGTACCTTACTCTGATTAATAAATTATACTACAGATTACACCCCTACCCCCACTAACAGCTCTTTGTCTATTTTGTTTGTTCTTGCAAAGTAATGTTGCTGATGTTTTCAGGATGGAAAAAAAGTAAACTTATTAGCCAAATTTCTCTAGTGTCTTAATTTCAGGAAGGTACTATGAGACTTGTCAATACATTGTAGACTTGTAGTCTAACATTTTATTGCTCAATTTCTTAAAACCAAAGGTTGCTGGTAGACTCAACAATGTTAAAAATACAAAGAATTCTTACTATAAAAGTACTTATTTGTCCTACTATTGCCATCTCTGGCAAGAAACCTGACCATAGAAAAACTGCACACAGCTAACATGCCACATTCATTGCCTACTTCTGAGGTTTGTATATCAGTGGTATTTAGAGTAATAAATCAAGGAGGTACATTTTGCCCATTATTTAATTACAGAATGTGAGAGTGTGGTCCCCTGGAAGGTAAGAGTAGGCACTTAGATTTGTTTTGTAAGCATAGATGCAATATAAAAATAGATTATATTAATAGGAAAAATTTAGTGTTTAACAAATTGTTTTGTAAATAGGCTAAACACAAAAGGTAAATCTTGTTACACATAAACTAGACTAAAAATAACTTCATCTGAAATAAAGTAAATAGTGCATTTTTAACCTTCATTCAGATGCACATAATCATGCAAACTATGAAAATTGACTATGGTAGGAAATTTGAGGCCTGATATTTGTCAGAGGAGCTGGCAGCTCACATGAATTTCAGTGGAATGAGAGGCTGCTGGCCCTGAAAATGTAAGAAATGCCATTACCCCTCGTGGCTGACAGCTGTGCTCTCCTGCCCACACCAGCAGCTCCGGGCTCCCGAGGAAACACTGCTCAGGATTGTCAGCTCCCCAGACACAGCTCCACCCTGCACCTTCACAAATACAAAATGCCTCGAGGGCACAGTCCTGCTGTGCTTCCACTGTAAATCCAGAGGGACCCTGCTGCACAGGCACCACTGCTCTCCAGCAGGAAAGGGCAGCTGGCCTCAGGTGTGCACAGGTGACTGAAAACCAGAGATCCTTGCAAACTGCTTTTGCTGCTCCCACACAGGCTGCAGAAGTGACAGGAGTGGCTTATGCTTCTGATTCCTCCCCTCCTTCATGCGTGGTTCCATCCTCTTCTGACATGTCATTCAGAAGCATGAACTTCCCATCATTTGTCAATGGCACAGACTTCATTAGCTGAGCTAATGCTTCTGGATCCTGAAGAAACAGAAGAGAGGGTAGCAAGCTGCAGCAGCCTTTGAGGAACACACGCTTCCCAGTACTTCTTGCTAAGCTTGTTTTTTTAAACAAGCATTAGAATAAAGATTTGAAACATAAATGGTATCTTTTGGTTAAGTAAAGACAACCCTTGGGTGTTTAAGAAAAAAAAAAAAAATTAATTTTGAGCCTGTATTTTGCTGATCTTTAGTTACTGAAAAGCAAGGAGAAAAGTAACTGTCTCAAGAATTTATTATACACTTGCTTAGTGGTTGTGACTAAAAGCCTATTCCCCACCTTCTTCCCCCTATCCTATAATCTTAGCAGAAAAAATATACAGCAAATAATAATGTTACATCTATATAGATAAATCTGTCTACAAGGGACAGGGTAACTCTGCCATTCATTTTAAGTGGAAAAACACTTACATTTTTTCTGATTTTCATCCCTAGGTGAGGAAAGAATGCAAGTTTCTAAAAGTGAAACTGCAGTGTGTGTGATTTACACATCATCCCAAAGAGTTATTTTGGTTTTATGAAAGCTTTGCTCACAGCTTTCAGACATGAACATTTGGATCTGTGTAATTTTGACTTTGGATTAGGGTGGCACATTTTATCTCCGATCACATTACTGGGAAATCAAACTCAGTTCATTTTTGCTGTGTTAAATAATGTCTGCAAAACTTTGTCCTTAGGAGGAGTAGCAGTTCTTTTTTCTTATGCACACCAGAGGTACCTGGACAGTGCAGCTGAAAAGCAGAACATGATGTATCACAGTGATGTGGGAATGAAACAAACTTACCTTCTGTGCCTCAATAATTTCTTTTCCCAAGCTAATGGCATAGCAAATCTACAAAGAAGAAATACATGTAAAGTTCCATTCAGTTCTGGCTTGGTTTTTTGTTCCTTAATTAAGAGTAAACCACACAATTGTCAGTGCAGACAGTCTTAAAACCAGGCCTAAAAGCAGAGGTGGAATACCAATTTGCTATGCTAACTACTGATAAAAAAAAACTATCTCAGGTTCAGCTTCAAAGTGCACAGAGGCTGGTAAATCTTGGTACTCAGCTCAGTTTTAGTCACCAGACTTTATTCCCACACTTGGGGGAATGTGTCTAAATGTTTGTAGGGACAGAAGTTCTTCAACAGTTTTCTGTTACAGCAGGCAGCAGCCAGTGGCTGCCTTGTCTGTGAAAGCTTCACAGCTGTACATGTCTCAGCTGACTCATTTTCTTAGTGCTACTGCTGGACAGCACTCTCCCATCTCTCTTAATGCTGGCATTAGCAATCCCATCCTTTTCTCCTTATGCATGCTGCTGCATTTGGTCCTTTTTAGACATAAGCCAGTAAAGGCTTGCATATTAATGCACATTTTTATTAATGCCAGAAATTGAGCTGCTCTTGTTTCTATAGCACTGTTTCCAGATGTGTAAGGCAAGAAGCCACAGACCTGTTTTCTAAATAAAGAATTTTATTAAATGTTACACAAACCTTTTCCCCTTCTGTGTTGCTCTCAAAAACATATGCACTCATGGATTCTTCTCCCAGAGTCTCACTGAGGTGGATCACAAAGCCAATCAGCCTCCTGTTCTCCTGATGGGCAGCAAACTGTGTCACAGTGGTGAGTTCAAACTGGAAAAGTAAAATAAATAATTTATTTGTTTTAACCAGCTCAAGTTAGCAGGTTAGCTCAGGTTCATGTGACTGAGTAGTCACTGCTGTGATAGAAAAAGTTACTTACACTTGCTCGTGTAACTTGGGTTTGAGGATCTATTAACCTGCAATTATGTGTAG
This sequence comes from Oenanthe melanoleuca, assembly GCF_029582105.1. Taxonomy (NCBI): domain Eukaryota; kingdom Metazoa; phylum Chordata; class Aves; order Passeriformes; family Muscicapidae; genus Oenanthe; species Oenanthe melanoleuca. The sequence continues at coordinate 18,994,585 of NC_079334.1, forward strand.
GGGAAAAAAAAAAAGAAAATTATTTTAGAGTGATTCCTGGTAATTTCAAGGGGATTTATAATAGAAAGGCAGTAACTCCAGCAGTTTTACAGATTAAGAGACATACACACAGAATCAGGTGCTTTAGCTGTGATTGGCAAGGTTCAAATCTAGGCCTTGCTTCTCAGCTGCCTGACAGGTACAGGTCAGAGCACCTTTCTGAGTCACTTGAAAAGGATCCTGAGTGCCTGGGCTAACACAAAATGCAGAGGGACATAAACACACCCCAGCTAAAGGGAATGTCTGATATCAGCATATTCTACAGCAACACTACTGTCAAAGGACATATTTAGGAAACACAATCTTCCAATCCATTGTTTTGCATCTTTTTTTATTATCTTAGCAGGGTCTTACAGCGCCACTGCAGCCCTTAGATTTTGATAGGACATTCCTACAACTTAGTCTGGAGGATCATTTCTAGGTACCACAGAGTAAGAAAAGTGACATTTCTTTCTCGGTAAAGTGACTCTTTGGGATCTTGCTTCCTCAAAGGGTGAGTGTCTTCGAAAAACAAAACCAACCATAAATACTCACAAATTGTGTGGAGATAACAAAATACTGGCAAGGCTTTTGCAGTACCTCAAGTTCTTGCTGGTGACCATGAGGTGGGATTCGGTCATGCGGAAGATATTGTGAATGGCCCGAGCAGCCAGCACTTGTCTCATGGCTTCATAAATCACCTCGCACGTCGCATCCGACTGAACAGCCATGGACCCCAAAAACCGAACCACGAACATCTGCTGCAGCAGGGCATCTGCAAGAGAAAAGCCAGGACCTCCTTCACTGTGCTACCTCAACTCTCCAGTAGCTCAAAGTAGCAACGGAATTATTTTATTCACTTTGGAAATTCAACAGTAAGTCTGTGGTTGGTGACCGTCATGAGCGGTGGCTTTCTGCCATGAGTCACACAGTGCTCTGACCCAGTTTCAAACTGTGTGAACAGGCAGCAGTGTTGGGGTGGGGAAGTAACTTACTGCAGTTGCCTGGAAGCTTTAGAAGTGTGACTGGTCCTTTATGCTTCATTTGATTAGCCAGTGAAATTCCCTTGCCTATTTATCTGTCGGGTGCACATAAACTGTAATGAATTTAGGCTTCCATTAAGCCTTGTACATTCTTCCCTTCTTTCATGTCCTTCTGACCTTCCATACAGCTGGGCCCAGTGAGATTTTCACCAAATCATTCCTTGCTCCTTGACAGTCACCATAAGATTTAATGACAACTAAGCAGTCATTATGCAGCAAAGCCATCACTTGAGCAGGCTCCCTTTATGGCTGGTGGTGAGCAAGGGAAAGCAGGGTGAAGTAGGTACTTCTTTGTTTCTGAGAGCAGTTTTCTGGCAAGGCTATGGGTTCCAGGCACAGGGGAAGAGGAGAACAGCCAGGGCCAAGCCCTGCATGTGCTAGTACCGGAAGATCCCCTTACTATGGATCTGTTACTACTGCTGCACAGTGTCAGGTGCTTTTCTTAAGAGACTCTGGCTAGCTAAAGTCATGACTAATTTCATCCAGAAGCACTGACCTTCCTCCTCATCTCTGCTGCTGTCTTCAGATTCCCCAAATGGGTTTGCACGCCTGTGGAATAAGAATTAAGACTTTAATTACAGTTTCTAGTCATCACCACTTACAGATACTACAATACTTCATCTTGCCTAAATCCACAGTTACAGTGATGGATCACTGTCTCTGGCCATACCTGCCACCTCTGTTTTGGTCCAGAAATTCCATGGCAGGCAGTACGATATCAAACTGAATTGGTGTTCCAGGAGCAATGAGTTGTGTGGAGTCTTGAATGCCAGCTGATTCACTGGGAATTATTTTGTCATTTTCCGTATTCTTTACAGTCTGGCTAAAATGCAAATGTTAAAAAAATTATGTTTCTATCCATCAGTGACACCCTTCCTTTGCTCTGGAAGGGAGATAAGATTATTCAAAAATCCAAAGCTGGACTGAACAACTATGCAGACATGTAAGATATTTTCCTATTTACCTGTTACTGAGGACTCTAATAATTTTTTTTTTTTTTAATCTAGTATTATTTAGGACAGAAGTAAACATTGGTATATTAAACCTGAATGCAGATCAACTCTGAGCGTGGCCTGACTTTCAGCAATAGGTGACCATTTGTCTCCCTGCCCTGTCCATATTCACAGCTACATTACCAGCAGACAGCTGGACTTGTGTCTACACTTCTCAGTGACAATCCCAATGGCTTCTTAAGACCCCTCAGCCCCAGGCTCAGTACAACTGCCCAGAGTCCCTGCTCCATGCAAGGGAGAATGTTACCTGGGGTGCTGAACTTCGTGTTTTTTTCCCAAGCTGGTAATGGGAGTCACTGCTTGCAGGGCTGTCTGATTTAATTTGATTGCAGCTGCCTATGAAAACAAAACAGAACACTCTTCTAGACATGTAGTTTACCTTACTATGTTAAAGAATAACGTGCGAGTAAGTTGAAGAAATGGACTGAAAGATGGAAACAACTCCCACCTCTGGATTGTCGGTGAGATAGATCTGTCTGGAGATGTTGTTGATGGCACATATCCACTGGAAGAGAAAAATGCAATTGAAGTCTTCAGGTTCATTTGTATGCAAGAATAATAACATTAAGAAAATATTTTTACCTCCTCATATTCTTTCTTGCTTTCTGCTTGAAGGGTTATACCCCTAAAAGATAAACACAGTGTGTAAGTGCTAACAGTGGACACCAGGACTGTTTTACTCCAGTGCTTACAATAGTATCATCAAGATTTACATCTATTAACCACCAAAGGAACAAGAATCATGGATAAGCTGCAGCTAAAAGATACTACATGTGCCATTCAGGCACTTGTGGGGGAGGACTGGAAGGAATATGCTTTTAATTTGGAAACACCCTTCTGGAAACCCAGAAAAGCTTACTACTATACCAAGCAAGTTTTACAGGAAAGAGCATCTGAAGGGGTAGGTGTGACAGGCTGTCCTCAAACAAAACCTGTCTCATACGCTTTGCCTGTAGGAGTAGTGATCTGAAAGCAGTATCTTCTGTCTTCACAGTCCACAGCCATAACAGAGCAGTTATCCAGGTCCTGAATCAATCCTCCAGCTACTGCTCCCCTTGGCTGACACATCAAGTTGCCACCTTGAGTGAAGAAATAGAGTCTTTCCCAAGTTGTAGTCACCAGACCTGTTTTACTGATGAGAAGATGCAGTGATAAAGACTCGTTACTGTTCAGAAGTAACTCCAAACAGGTATGAAACTGCAAACATATCCTGATGCTGATTAGAACTTTATGTTCACCCTGGCATTTTTTTAAATAATGGGTCTCTATTATGGAGAAAAAGCAGCACCTGTTTCTAGCAGAAACTAATTCTTAATGGAAGCTGAAAATTTAAATTAATTCCAAACATACAAGTTAAAAATCGTATCTTCAAGTTAAGGAATAAAAGAGTATTGAGTAACTGATATGAAATACTATGAGCAATTTCAGCACAAGGAATCATAATACAAAAAATATCTACTGCCTTGATTTAGGACCCTCAAACATCAATACCTGAGGAATCTTTATGACCCTCCCCCCAAAAAATGTATCCACTAAACAACCCAGCAGGTAACAATCTTCTTACTTTCTAAGATTAAGGTAGCCAGCCTTCTGGATGAGGTTTCTATTGATGACAGGTGAAGTTACATCAGAATCTGGGGTGTAAACAGATTCATTAACTGCAATTAGGTCCTGCTGGGATATTCTCATTTTTTCAGCTTCAGCATCCAGTTCCCCCTGTATGCTAGGAAAAAAAACAAACCCACAACACAAAAAGAAATCCAAAGCCATCATTAGCCATTTGTACCAGGATACATGTAGCATCTGTAAACCAAAATGAACAAAAATACCACCTGAGATTACCTTGGAGGATAGTGAAAAGATGACATCTATTTTTCAAATAGATTTTTTAGGAAATACTCTTTTATAATACTGAAATAAGCACATGAGAAATGTTGAGATGTGCTGAGAAAGAGGAGTTAAGTTTATTTTTTTAAGAGACAGCTTCTAAAAGTAATTCTATGATTTACACTGCTGAACACAGAGAGACATCGCCCTAGTATAATTCACAGTTCAAAACAGGCTGTACTAGAGGATCTCTTGGCTTTCTCAGAACTTAGTCTAAGGCCTCCAAGTCTGTAACACCCAGGAATTCCTGCCTTGACACCACCTATTAACTGGTCATGGATTTTCATTAATTCAGAACAGTACAGTAACAAAGCCTATAGCTCAAGTCTCACATTAGCTGTAATTTTTTTGTTTGTAATACGGTGTTCTGCTTTGGCGTGATTCAGAAAATACCAGATCTGAATTAAATTAGACCATATTTTGCAAGCTAATGCCTTCCCACTCCATCACTGAAAGTCAGAATAAGAATTATATAAATTCCATTTTTAAATACAATGGAACTATACTTGGTGTTACTTCAATGAATCTTTTGATCATCTTTTGATGTCATCTTTTGATGGTCAATTTTATTGCACAACAAAATGCTTTTGACAAAACCTCCTTGGTACCTTCATGGTTTCTGAGACTATATTCCTCTTCCTAAGATTTGCTTCTTCTGTCTCCAAGTCAGGAAGAAAAGTGCTGACAATTCTGAAGTTATATGCGGTCATGGCAAGTAGGCCAAGTGGTTACTGAGAATGTGTTAGTGTTAATGTAGATATCTCCTGTGTTTTTTACACCATTAGCAATATTCACTGTATAAATGACAATGCTTTTAAATACCACTGAAATTCTGTAGCTGCACAATAGGTCACATCAGCTTGTTGTTCCAAAAGAACAAATCTGACAAGTGAAAAGCTTTTAGCTTGACTAGGAAGCAGATCTGACTCACTGAGGCCTTGTTATCCCCAGCACTAAGGAAGGAGAGGAGTGGGCAGCAGAGTTTTCAGTGTCTGTGCAAACCTCGTCCTGTGTCAGTAATTCTGTGCTGCACAGTGCCATTCAGCATTTTCCAAGCTTCTCTTCTGGTTTTTCCAAAGACATCACATTCCTTTACTAGTTACATTTGAGTTGTAGTTTCAAGCTTTACTGTGTGGCAGACTTTAAACACAAAAAACAGACTCAGCAAAATAACTGAGCAGCCTATTTTTGTTTCCATTTACTACTGTACACTGTCCAGAACTCAAATCCATCTGACTGTGGAAAACAAGGGCTTATTCTATGGTGAGGATCCAGTGGCAGGATCCTCCCAGTGCCTGTAAGACACAAATAAGATGCCTCAGACTTACTAAACAATAGACACTATTTCAGTGGAATTTAAAATCTGTCCTCCAGTCTCTGCAAATGCTGTATAGACTGTGTAGAGGGATTTATTTCACAAGTGAGTGTGCAAAGATATATAAGTAAGTATGAAAGTACAGAAAGTAAAGAATAATTCAGTGAAATAATCTGCTGTACAGAACACTTGTTTGTAGCATGGTTCTCAAATTAACAAGTATGCATTATTTAAAGTCCTACCAGAGTAAGAATAAGTAATGATTTGGCTACAGCTTGATATGAAAGGAATGAAGCATTAAAGTCAAGGACTCAGTTGGACTATATTATCTTTATGGTCCATTCCAACCCCTTAACATTTTATTATTCTAAGAATAATGTTCTCTCTCTTATGATTATATATCAAGTGTGAAGTTTACATTTACAGGGACTTAATTATAAAGCAACTCTTCACTACAAGTAGAAAATGTGGAAGGGAGGTGTAAGAAAAAATGACCAGAAAATTAGGAGTACAAAAGCAGTTTACTGAAATTTAGGACTTGGCCAAAGCAGGTCGAACTCAGTGGACTAATAAAGCCTACACTGGATGCAATGAATATGTTCCCTAGGCTGAGAAGTTTTGTTTGCCTTGTGCAGCTACCTCACCGAACACCAAACCTAAATCCTTACTTGAGAGGTTAATGGGTTATTGTTGCTGTATTATTACAAGAGACCCAGTAAACAAAAATATCTGTAATTCAGACAGCACGTTAAGTCTGTTATATTAATACTGTTAACCTATTTCTAGCCCAAATTCCATGCCTTTCTGTTCATGAAGAGATACAGGGATGCAAGAATGCTTTACAGTATGTAGTTTCTGACTATTCTATAAAAATACTCTCTTCAGTGTACTGACAGCATTTTCTTTTCCATGTACGAACATTTCCTTTCTCCTGTTTCTTCAATAAAATATGCCCAACAATGCAATGTAAGCATGGAAGGAATCTAATTAGAAAGAAAGAGGCACTCTCTGGTACACATGCTGAAGGTTAGAGCACTACTGCTCGCACTCCAATGGAAACGGACAATGAAACTCCAGTGACAAAAGCAAACAGAAGCACTCGGTTACCTCTGAACCATGTCTGAAACAGATGACAAAAAGCTGTCCATTCTTTTGGAAAACATCTCTGCTCCTTTCTTAAAGAAGTTGATCTGAAAAATACCAAGAAAAAGGGCACTGAAGGTTCTCTTGGCTTAGGCAGACAAGTAGCAGATTGTGGGAGTGTTAACAGAGCTCCCATTATGACTGGTACTTTTGGCGGGCGATCAAACACATGGGCAAAACAGCTGCCTTGCCTTTCTTGCTACTTCCCACTTCTGCAACTCTCCACCCTTTCACACACAGATAAGCTGCTGCCTGCTGACAGGTTTGTTTCCAAAGAACTTGCTAAATGACTCAAGTAAGGGAATAGGTAGCTTCTCCCACACTAGCACTGGGCAGGGCTGGGGCTCGTGGTGTTAGGAACTGCTGTGTGCAATGCCACCCTATCAAAGGGAATGGGACACAAATCATCCATTAGATTTAGCAGTCCAACCTGAACTACCAATTCCACCATGAAAGTTTTCAAAATGCTGTAGCAAAGTCAGAAAAGTGTAGCTGTGCTTGCAGGAGCCTTCCAGGGCAATTGACCATTTTACTAAGGGTTTTGTTCTACTGAAGTAGCTAAAAAAAAGCTACTAGGGCTAAAGTGCACATTTTGTGACAAAAAATAAATTCTCTTAGCTGGTATGGCTCAGCAGGCACACAACAAAAGCAAAGCACTTGGTGTAGACTTGACCTTGTATTATCTGCTGCAGGATACCATCATCATTAGACCCTACTGGAAACTGAGTGGAACACAGATACAGCTAGAATGTGTGTGCAATTAATTAAACACATAAAAATCAGTGATTTACTCTGGGAAGAGATGTAAAAGCAAATTCTTGGATGTTAAGCAATTTATTAGCTATTTCATCCACTTTTATTTGTGATTTCACTCCCTTTCTCTAACCTTGGGACCTGGGATTCCCAAGATTTAGATTTCTGCAACCATGTTATAGACCACAGCCTCCCTTTACAAAGGAGAGAAAAAATGCCCTCGTAAAGAATGATTCACCTATTCTATTTCTGAAGCCTGCTTCAGGAGGAAAGAGCTCTAAATTCCACTGATGATAAATGCTGATGCCAGTTTTCAGTCAAATGAACCCTCTATTAGCCACTGCTTCTTCCAAAAATTCCATTTGACCTACTCATTTGTTGGAAATGTGAAACTGGAGACACATATTTGAGTAATTAATTAAGAAAATACATATTTGTGCTGAAAGGCAGTTCACAATATTTAAGCATCAACATCAACTGGATTCTGGTTATTCAGTCATTCCCATGACAACCTTAAACTTCCCTGTATAAAGTACTGAGATAAGTTTTGCCAGATGAAGTATGAGGAAAGAAAGTTTTGTTTGGCTTCCAGTAAAGGAAACCAATGCAGTTTTTTCACTTAGGATAATTACAGCAGAGAAGCAGTGTGAACTCCCATGGTGGGGAAAGTGACTGAATCCTCATTTACTACCTATTTTAAATCAGACACATGGGCTGCAGAAGGCAGGATGATGTAGATGACACTACAATCTCAGAGCACCACATCAATTTTTCCTCTTTTCATAGCCCAATTCTCATTTTCCAAACACTTTCTTTCATCAAAATCAAAGACCCATAAAATGGGTGATAGTGATATTCAAGTGCTGTGGTAATACTGGTTTGTCGATCCTCCTGATATCCTGGAGGGTCAGACTATCAGTCTTATATTTTCCAGACTTGAGAAATGCTCTATCAAATTGCTGTTAGGATAAAAATTAGAAAAAGGATTTTCCAGCCTTATGCTGAATCCTCTCTACTGTTCTGTCCTTCCAGCTCTCCAGAGCATGCTCTGTTCCTCATCGTGCACACTCCTCATCAGTATGCTGAACATGATGTGCCAGGAAGGGAACTGCTACATAGGAGAGTTTGTGCAGACTGAGTAAACAGTGGAAGTAAATGCTACTGCACTGATAGCTCAGCTGTGAAAAAACTAACCCTAGGCTGATTTTGCATAGCAGTGTATTGGATTTTCTTTTCATTAGTGTCTTTCCTGAATATCTAAACATTCAACTATCTGCCACAAACAAAGTCTGTTGTTAGAATCTAGGCAAGCTGAATGCAAATTGTTTCCCCCCCACCCTCATTGTAATTTGTCAGTTCTCAAAATAAATCCAGAACTACAATGTTTTACTTTTCCCAGGAACATGTTTAAGTGTTACAGACATTTTACCATCATTACCTGTCCTCGTGTATATCCTAGCATAGGTTCCATCATTGCCACTCTCTTCCTGTACTGCAGAGCATTCAGGGCACAATAATATTGCAAGGATGAAAGATGCTGCTTTCTTCTTGCATTTGCCACTTCTTTTGCCACTTCTGCCTTAAGCTGAACAAAAAATGATAAAGAGATTGACAAAGTATTATTGTGTATATGGATATATTTACTGATCATCTTCAAGTTATTTTTAAATCACTCTCGTTACAGAACTTTTTCAAGTTAAAATGAGGGATGAGAAACAAAGCAAATTGAAATCCCAAGGCAAGTACTTCAAGCCCTTCTCTGTCATGATACTTAAGCATTTGGGGAGCCCCTGTGACTACAAACTACATAACTACCACCACTAAAAATCTGGATCAGATCTCTGAGCAAAAAATTTATTTGTAGCTGAGATCACACCACCAGTCTGCAAGTGTGGAATTCAGAGGTGAATAATTCACTGTATACTATATCACATTGTGTTCATTGTGTTCATGGACCATCCTGTAGAACAGATTGACTCTCAGAACAGGGCCAGCCATACGCTTTTTGACAAAGGGAGGTATTTTAGAATAGCAGTCCAGTGGGCAAAGGAGGAGGAACGTAGAACAATCCCACCAAGAGAGTTATGTGCACTGTTAAGTGGAATGACAGTCCATACAGAGTAATTTAACAGGAAGGTACATGCAGAGAAATGGAATGCTTTAGGAACAGCAGACAAAAGGCTTCAGGGCAGTTCACAGTGTCCTCAGTGATACTGCATCACCACCCCAGCTGTACAACAGTAGGCCCATATAAAGCTATTTATAGTCACTTGGATTGCTTCTATCTGAAAAACTCCCATGGATCTGAAGGGCTCTAGTAAAGCACAATATTTCATCACTTGCCTAACTTGGAGAAAACAGGTGTAACTGCTGAGTTGATGTTTAAAAGCTTTGTGTCTGCTTGGAAACGAAATCACAAGTATTCTTGAGCTACTGTGAATTTAAGCAATGAACTCTCTGAAGTTCACAATGAACAATGATGCAGACAGAATGGCTGATGAAAACATTCTATTTTCCCTTTCACATTTGTTACCTTTTCATTTTCTTTCCTTTTCGGTAGCCTGCTATACTTTGCCATGGACACGTCATGCTCTGTAGACAAGAAATATTATTATTTTTTTAGAAATGTGATGTGTATGTGCACAGATTAAACATGTCTTCTGTGCTATAACAGCTGCATATGAATAGAAACAAAACAGGGACACATACCATTGCTAGCAAGGCCAAAGAGATCCTTCAGTGTGCTTACTTCTGGAAAAGAGAAATCAAATATTCAAAGTAAAACCAGCTGTTAACACTTTGTTCAACAGAGACCATTTACGGGATATTTACTGCCTAAGTCATTCCACCCCTTCCATAGCAGAGATGTATATGCATTGTGCCTGTCTTGAAAATGCTAAACCAGATCAGCTGCTAGAGAAATGAATAAGCAGATAGCTAATTAAGGGTGGAGTGAGCTCATTTTATTGAGCAAGTTGTCACCCCGAGGAAGATGCCTTATCTGCCAGGGTCATTTCTCCAAAGAAGCATCATTTCAATATGTTTATTCTGACAAAAGACCCACCACCACCACACAAAATCAACAGTTCTGAACAACCTGACAGTGCTTGTGTGATGCCAAGAAATTTAAGACCTAGGGACATACAAACAAAAGCATTTTCCCCGTACATGAAACTTCCTCAGTGTGGAACATTTTTTGCTAAGCTGCTCTGTGAAAAGAAATCTGCATTTAACACACCTGACTGCTGGGTATGATGCTTGCATTACAAATACTGGCCGTGAGATTCTGATACAGGTACAGAGAAGACAGACCGAACAGGCAACTTAACTTCACAAGTGCCATCTACAAGCTACTCTTAGTGTCCCTACCAACTATGCTGCAACTGGCAAAACTCTCTCAGAAAGCTACAAGGAAAGCACATTCACAAGAACAGACATTATGCAACTGTGAAAATACCAAGGGGAAATTGTAGGATGTCATCATGGTCTCTGATTATTTTTAACACCCTACACATTAATCAGTTTCACTCCACCTTTTTTTCCCCAGAATGCTTTTTTATGACTCAGATGCAGAAAGACAGAAGATTTTCCTACTTGTAACTAACTTAGCTAGAGGTTTCCACAATATTCAATGTATAGATGTAACAGGATTAAAAGTAAAAACAGTAACACAGTAATTGTTCCTTGCTTCCCTGTTTAATCCCGCTATGAAATGCTGAGGTGGCCAGGTCTACTAAAAATGCTGTTCAACAGACTGCATCAAAAAAAGTGATGGATTGAATTTTTAAAAAAATTGACATCCAGGGAAGTTGAAGAAACTTTCATTTTTTCATGGAGCAGCTGAAGCTTTGGTTGCAGGCCTCATATGCATTTTTGTATCTCTTTTAATGAACAAGAGGGAAGAATCCATAAATATGGAAAACTAATTACTATCTCTGAGGCCACATGAAGGAGGTGAGGAAGTGTTTATAGCATCAACATCTTACCATCCAAATTCTGCTTTATATTTGACAGAATATGATAAACAATGCATTCATTAACACAGACACCTGGATGTCTTTACAATTTCCAATCAAATACTATAAGGAACTCAAACCAGTCATTATTTTGCTGTAGTCATTTTGTCTCAAATCAAAATGATGTTTACAAGAAGGATGTAAGTGGGACTGTGACAGGTGAAATGAGCAGTTGGCTTAAAAAAAAAAAAAAAGAAAGAAAGAAAGAAAAGCTGCAGCAAAACCTCACATTTGTGCTGCATGAGTAGGTAGGAGTGTCCTTGACCTTGAATATGAGCTTGTTTCTTTTGAAATTACATCAAATGTTTGCGTTACTGCCTTGCTGTTTAAGTAATGAAATCCCAAATTCGTGCAATCAGGTCACTTGGAACTATTTGCATGGCAAGTGTTTAAAGAGGACTGATTCCTTAAAAAGAAGGGAATACACTATTCTCTGAAGTTAAAACAATATTCTTGCTTTCAAACAGCCCCAAGCTTCTGAAGTGGAATAAATACTGTTTGCAAGCCCAATTCACTGCTAAATTTCCCTTCTGGCAATTATAACATCAAGGACTTTAGTGAAATTACACTGGTGTAAAAACACAGTGACCCAACAAAGAACAAAGCTGTGTATTTTTAAACTTGCACCATATGGTACATAAAATGTTATGTAGTGAGCTTGAACTGCTTTTGTCTGAGTAAAAGCATGCACCTGTCAATGAAATTCTGTAGCAGAAAAAACCCAAACTTTTCTGTGAATCATCAAAGAACAAATTAATACATGGCATTATCTCTTAGTTTATGATGAAATAAACAAGAAGGAATATATAAGTAAAATTGAAAACTTTATATAAAATTTACCTGTGAGATCCTTTTCTCGAAATTGTATTATTGGGAGAATCATTGTATCTGCAAGCTGTTTTGCCAGTTCTGAATGAAGAATATTGAGCTGAAACAGAGAATTATTCTAAGATACAATGTAAATAAAAAACCCAAACCACAGAGAACATCGAAACACACCAGCCATTTGTGCCAGCAGATACAATGTACTTCAGTGTTTAAAATACACTCCTCAAGGTATCTGACACAGATGGGGACGTCTCCCTAAATGCTTCATTCTTGCCTGGTATTTCCCAGGGATCCAAGAACTTTTCAATTCCCACATAACGGATTATGGCAATTTACTTGACCATTAATTCTAATGCTTAACCCAACAGATTTAAACTGTAATTATCCTTTATTAACCTGTTTTTGTTAAGTCTCAATGCCATGGAGTTACAGTCCCACCACCACAACTAGTGTCCTTCCATGAACAAGGGTTACTCAGGACACAATCACAGCAGGGCAACCACAACTAAAGGTCCTATTCAAATATTTTATGTTCATAGCAGTTCCCCATTCCTGCTTCTGTGTTTCAAAACTTCAGCATATAGCTGTTTTAAAGCCATGTGACACCACTCAGGATGAAGGCAGGCAAGGCTCTCATGTCAACAGTGGCCTGCCAAGAACATGAGATGGGTGCAGGTAGGACAGCTCTCAATGACACTGCTGGAGCACCAGGAGGGTGCCACACGTTGAGGTGACATCCTGCCTGTTTGCTCAGTGTCCTGGATACCTCCAGGCAGCCTCATGCAGCTAAGGATGAAGGCAGGATTTCCCATGAGACAACACAATGCAATGCTGATAAAACAGACAACTAAAACAGGCACACAGGGAAGCAAACACACAGAAAAGGAGGCCAAGAAATGGAACAAGTTCTTATGAGGGAAAATGTGACTGACAGAACTGAGCAGAGGCTTTCAGCTTTCTGCCCCCAGCTGGCACCATTCTCTTGAATCTGGGAAGGAGAAAGTTCTTGTTTTGATCTATTTGGAGTTCACATAAGCAACTACAAGACTTGTGATAACAAATGCTCCTTTCTAGTATTTCTAGTATGCCAAGAACACACATGCAGCAAGAAAAGCCTAAAAAAAGACATAAACCTTTGGGATTCCTCTCACTACATCCTTAGAGTTATCCATGGGCTCTAAAATTTTTAACTTATTTTTTGTCCCACAACCCTCTCTCCTCTCCCAGACAGCAGTCCTCAGTACAGCCTTTTGCCTTCTTAATCAAAGTTGGAAGTAGACCAACAAGATCAGACTTTTCTGATGGCATAGCACTGCTCACAGCAGAGAGAGTGATGTGAAACCTAATCAAGAAGGACCTAGATACCAAAGCCATATTGAAATGTTATATGGGCAGGTCTAATAAAAGCATTTACAAACACTCCCAGGACTTAGCAGACACCTCCTGGGTGTGGGGGTATTCATTGCACAGCTTCAGTTGTCTTCACCATGCAGTACTGCAGCTTTCCCCAGACATCTCTGGATTCTGCATGATCTCACAGCAATTAAACTGCAATTTTACCAATTCACAGCTGCCCTGCATCCACACCTGGCACGTTTTAGCTCAAACTGCAGTGTTTAAAGCTTAGAAATCTAAGTGTCATTTTAATATGGCACTAAATAAAAGATTGCCCCAGCCTAGATGACCCATCCTGTTTTAGTCTCTCTAAGTTCTCTTAGGAAGTTCAGCTGTGCTCTGAGATTTAATATGGGATGAAGCCACAGAAACAGTTCTAACCATTATGGAAGGGTGGTATCAAATATCTTTATCCAGAATTAAATGACTCTAAAACCCAGGCACAATCTAGCCATCAGTGGGAAGGCTCTGAATCAAAAGCAGAGACCCAAAGAAAAACCACTAATATTCTGTATTGTAAAAAGAGAATATTAACATTTCAAATTACCTCATCTACAACTTTTGAAAAATAATGGAGGGTGGATATCACTTCTTCATCTCCTTTACCTAAGGCAAAATGCTGAAAATAGAAACACACATTTAGTCCATAAATCAATAAAGATAAATATAAAATATGACACGTTTTACTACAAAGCTAATGAATATTTCTACAAAATGCAACAAATTATAAAAATAAATGTAAAAGCAGAAACTCATTAATATACATTCTTTTACCCTGCTCTTCTTGTGCTAAATGAATGGATTTTGGACAACACTTAATTCTTATTATACTCATTTTAAAGTCATAGAATTGGAGCAAACTTTCTTGTATCTTCATCAATTTATTAACTCAGATTTTGTACCTTTTGGGGTTTTTTTAATTTGCTTGACTGGTTCTTTTGGTTTTTTTAAGATTCTCAGAAATGACCCAACTCCCTTGAATATCCTGGGGAAATTCACAACTGCCTTCACATGAAACCAAGTAAAGCAAATGCCCTGAGCATTTCCAGAAAACACACTGTTTACAGACTTCTTCACAAGTATTTAGGCAGAAATCAAACTCATGTGCTGAACATACCTGCTTTTCATAGGCAAGGAGCTGCTTCGAAAGCTGTTGTGTGGCAAGACACATTTCATTCTACAAACAAAAATGACATGTTAATAGAAATAATGAAAGGTCCCTAGTGTTACTGTTACCACTACTTTGATATCAACTTCTTGACTTAACCTGAAACTACTTACACAAACATTTAGCTGTGTGCAAACATCTAGTCACAAAACACCTGCATAGATGTCCTGCTTTCAGTTAGGACAGAGTTAATTTCTTCTCAGCAGCTGTTACAGTACTGTGTTTTGGATTCAGAGTAAGAATGGTGCTGATAATAGACTGATGTTTTGGATTTTTGTGAAGTCATGTTTATCCTAAGTAAAGGATTTTTTTCTTCCTTGTCTCGTGCTCAGCCAGTGAGAAGGCACGCAAAAGAAACTGGGAGGGAGCACAGCTGGGACAGACGACCCAAAAGGACCAAAGGGATATTCCACACCATGCAACCATCATGCCCAGTAAATTAACTGGGGCAAGTACCCTAAAGAGAGGCCAATCTGGGTTCAGGAAGGGAGCTCTGGCATCACTTAGTGGGTGGGGAATGATTGCAATGTGTATCACTTTTTTTTCCCCCCTTTTTATTATCATTATTATAATTTACCATTATGATTGTATTTTACTTTATTTTCCATTATTAAACTTCTTTTATCTCAAAATACAAGTTTTACTTCGATTCTCCTCCCCCTTCCATGGGGGTGAGTGGGACAGAAATGGGACTGAGCAAGCCTCAGAAATGAGGCTGGCAGAATTTCCAGCTGGGCTTAAACCATGACAACAGAGAAGCAGCAGTAAGAAGTACATTCTTCAGATCTACAGTTTAACTGCTTTGAATAGAGCTAAGATTTGGGCGTTTGGTTTTAGGCTCGTGTTTCCTCCCACCATAAGAAAATAACAAAACCAAAACAACCTCAAACACACAGGTTGCCATACCAGCATAAGAATGTTATGGTTAATCATCTGGTTTATGATGGTTAATCATCTTTCACCAAAATCTACTGGTTAATCATCTTTCCCCAAAATCTACATCAATAAAGGGTTACCAGTAGATTTGCCTCCATAATGCATTCACACTCAGGGAACATACCAATGTAATGACAGCACTTTAAGTGGCTACAGGAACACAAACCAGCACATCTCTTTTCCTACACAGGCACTTAAGATGTGTTTACACCAGGTAAGATTTGTAAGGAAGGTGTATAATTTTACTTGACAGCTGGAAAAACCAGACAAGCACTTGGATATGTCAATCTTTAATCATTCCTAACACTAGCATATCAACCACTCTGTCCCTAATTTGTTAACAAGAACTTACAAGAAGAATAAAAGAAAAAAGGGAAGGGGGTAACTGACATCTGTCTTAACCCCTATCAGATCCTTCTCATCCTCAGAAATGCAGAAAACTAGTAACTTTAAAGTAAATTTTAAACCTTAACAAACTATTCCTCTATGTTTTATAAACATAGAGAGTTTGTAAAACTAGGAGCAAATCCCTGAACTGCTTTAACAGAACCCTTTGTACTAGGGCTGATACAGAAAACCATTAAAACTGGGACAGGGCTTGTGTGCTCTCTTATTGTCCCTTGTCATCCTGAGCAAGGAGAGCCCAGAACAGGGAACTATCTGGGCCAGAGACCCTGAGACACCCTTTGCTTTGGCCTGCTGCCACGTGTGACATACTGCATTACAGCCTGGTGCTTTCACACTGCCTTGGCATGCCAGGAACAGGGGTTCATATGGGCAGCAGGGCCCAACATTCAGTCAGGGTTAGAGTGTGCCCAGGGGCTCAGGGGAGAAATAAAAAATGCCAAACCAAACCAGCCTAGGTACCAGCAGCTGCATGTGAGCACATGACATGAAAAGCTGAATGAGGTAATTCTGACCATCTTAAACACCATGGTGATAACACTCACAGGCAGGAGGAGATGGCACAGCAAAGGCCTTCCAAGGTACCAACAGGAGTTCAGAAAACGTGGGCCCATGCTCAGATCATGCACACCCCATGACTATTCTCACTTCACAGTGACCAATTAGGCTTATTTCTTGTCTCAGCCCAATTAGTAATAAGCAACACACTTTCACAAAACAATAATGCCAATGATTCCCATAAGATTTGCAGGCTGGTTATGCAGATTATGTAGTTTTTAAAATGAAAAAGCTTTATACAAACACTTAGTATTTAAGTATTTCTCAAGTTAGAGGATGGAAAAGGATGTTCTGACTTATAATAAAAAACAAACCCTGTTAAGGGCTCAGGCATGGATAGGAATAACCCTTAATTATCTGCCCCCAAGCACTAAGAACACTGGAGAGACTTTGCCACCTTCAAAGTGGGAGCTAGCAAGCAATGAGTTTATGACAGGGAGAACAGGACTCCCTGCAAGTATACAGAAGACATTAAAAGGGTTTGTTTGTATGCATGTGGGAGGAAATTAAGATTACATAAAGAAGCAGAGGTTCTCAGACCTGGTATCTTTTTCATAAACACAACCCCAAATGATACCTTGTTTCTAGGCATCACAAAGATAGTCTTCTTGCAGTTCTTACCCAGCTCTAAATCCTCACACAGTGACTGTAATGTCACCTCTAAGTTGTACAGCTGGACCAGGGTGAGAGAAATCTTTTGAAATAAGCCAAGTATCAGAAACATGCCTCTTTTCCCTGTTTGTTTCCATTTACTTATTCCTGCAAAGTCTGCAGTTTTGTGATCTGCTCTGAAACTGGAAAATACATGCTTCTGGCTTAAATTTGCTAACACTAAAAGAAGCTCCAGAATTATGGGCTGATAAAAACAAACAAACAAACAAACAAACAAACAAACAAACAAACAAACAAACAAAATTCCCAACCCCAAAAAACCTTAGCGAAGACATCCTGTTCTTTTGTGTTCACCATCCACAAAGCTTCTACCAGTTTGGTTTTTAGACTCAATCCTCAATTTCCTCAGTTAATATTCAAAGGGCATCACCACTCATCTGTATGGAGCAGTTTGAAGATGGACAGTGTAAAGAGGTGTCTAGAAAAAGCATCTTCCAGGGATCACTACTCCCCAGGAGTGGTCTCCAGTATGTGACAGGATAATGGGAGAATACATAAACCCCAAAGATCTCAAAGGGGTGTAAATTAACAATACCTTACCAAGTACACAAGTGTCAACAGTTAATTACAGACCCCAAGCAGGCATTCACAGCCTACTACTCCAGATACAGAATGAACTGAGAGGTGTGCCTGACACAAAACTTACTTTGGAATTTTAGGCTGATTTGGGGACAACAGTTCCATGTATTACTCACAACCCACTGCCACCAGCTGGTCACATTTTTCATTTAATGGCTCAGTACTTTGTGTCAGAACCACAAAACTTGTTAGTCAATCCCTACCCATGTGGAAAAGTTAATCCTGGGTCCTTCATCTTCCCTCCCAACACCTGCCAGACTTAGTTCCCATTAGAGGTACAAAATCATTCATTGTATCATTTAGGAAAAAAAAAAAAAAAACCAAACAAGAATCAAAACAAAACAGCCACAAATCCAAAACCTGTAAACAAATCAAGTTAAGCTAGCAAGTTGAAACACAGTCCATTGCATAAGGCACAGGAAGCAGGCAAAGTGCTCTGCTGACCTAGTGGTAATACTGCATTGCTAAGCACACTAATCTGGGAAAGTTTGCATTAATCCTCCTCCCATTTCTTCCTAATCAGCCTTTTCCCCTCCCCCTGCCCTGCTGCCATTCTGTTCAAGACTTAGAAGTTATTTGCATTGCTTCAGTTGACAGATCCACTAAATCCAGGCAAATTATTTTAACAGGTTTTAATCTATTTCCAAGGCATTTTCCCATGGATACAGCAACATTGATTTCCTTTGTCCTGAAGTGACTGCAATTCAATACACTACAGCAAAAGAAAAACTACAATACATTCCTGACTCCAGTTCTCTTCCACATTATCTTGACATTTCAGAATTCATAACACAATTGTGGAGTGGCACAGCTATCAATCAGATATCAAGCAAAAACTCAAAAAAATCCTGAACAGAAATTGAAGACTTCTAAATGAAAGCAAACTTAACCAGTACTGGGCCTTGCAAATACATTCATTTGCACTAAATGGTTTTACTTAACAGGGAAGACATCTCTGGAAGAAGAAAAAAACATATGTAAATAATGAAATCAGTAGTGATTACAGATGTGCTGACTTTTTTTTTTTTCCCTTTTCTTTATCCCTGTCTTGCATGATAGCCCTAGGAATAGATTTCTGTAAGTCCAGTTCAAATGGACAAGGTAATGGAAGTGGTGTCTTGAATCTAGCTTTAATCTACCAGAAATTAAAAAGAGCTAGTTTAAAAAATACTGTTTAATTTTCAAGTTACTTCAATACCTGACCCAGCCTTCAAATAAATCAGCAGGGGAAAAAAAAAAAAAAAAAAAGGACAGCTTATTTTCTGAGCTAGTGCCCAGACTAAAGACATATGGCTGACTCTACCTTCTTCACTATCACTTTTATTCATTAAGCTGTTCATATCATCAAAGGAGACTGATTTTTCCATAACCTCTGTAATAAAATATCCATGCCATTTACAATTTCCCAGTAAGGCAGTCTATCCATTTTTAGGATCTCTGTATTTTTCCAAAATAAACTCTGAGGACTAATCTACAGAAATCCAAAGATATTTCTGTAGACAGTTGTCTAATAGACTACAGATTTGAGGGCATATAAAGGATTAAGCAGAGCTATAAATTAACTTCTAAAGACACAGAACTATTCCAGCACGCCCAGTTCCAATCCCAATATAATGAAGCTTTCTGCAAAGCAACTTTCCTACTCCAGCTACAGTTGGCATTTTTAAAACTACAAGTAACTACCACACACAACTGCCAAAGACTGTTTCATATAAACAAACAAGACACTGGTAAAGGTATTTATCCATGCACTCTGTACCTGCAGAATGACACATAATAAATTTTGGCTTATGTCTGGGAAAACTTAATGCCTCATCAAAGAGAAAAAAAGACTCAGGTATGTGGTTGAAGTGGAAGACCCAGGAGGTAGCTAAAGCCTGTCCTCAGCCCCTCAGAACTAGTCAACACATTTACCTTCAAAATCAGGCACAGAACAGAAAGAACTGGGCCTTGATACAACAGTTTTGTGCAGCTCCATTTACCTATGCTTATCTTCTCACAAAACAGAATTATCCAGCAATCTAGAAAATGGCATAGTCCTAGAGGCTTAAGTTTGCATATTAAATGCCTTGGAAACATGAGCCCAGGGTTGCAGAAGCTAAGCCTCACCAGGGTGCTCAGGCTTGCACAGCACTTTACAAGATCAGGCTAACATATGGCTTGCCCTGGTGCTGATTCACAGCACGGCATCCCATCCTTACAAATGGGAACAGTTCAGCAAAGGATGATCCAATAGCCCCAAGGAATAGAAGCCACTAGTCAAAACTCTGAAGAAAAACACCAAAAGCAGCTCTAATAGGATGGTTAGCTCAGTACAGAAAGAACCTTTTCTGTCAAAACAATTATTATCAGCAGGTTATCCATGCATTTATGCTGCCTCAGATCTCCAGATCTTCCTTAGCACAATGTTAACTTGCTTCCAGGCACGATGACAATGCTGACTTTATAGGCAGCATTAAACCCAACTCCCATGCCTTTGTAAATACATTAATTCTCATGTGGTAATCTTCTGCTTATCTCTGTCAGCAACAGATGGTGGATATGCCTCAGGAAGGTGAGAGGTATGATGCAAACTTACAAGTATGGAAAAATAATACATGCAGTATTTCACAGAAGTCAGTAATGACAGTTGTAATTTACTGCAAATGTTTGTCCTGTCTAACACTCTATTGAAGCTTCTCTATGTAGAACCAAAAGTTTATAAAATGCTAACTTAATTTTTATTTCATCAAAACATTTTAGGAAAAAAAGGTCTTATAATTTAAAAAGGCAACAGAATTGTTCCCTTAGACATGAAAAGAAAACAACTAAAAGAAAAGCTGTATCAGTGCTTAATTAAACAAGGACTCTCAGCACTTGGGTTTAGCTATGCAATATAATAAATACAAAAGTCCACGTACAGCCTAAGGAACCTGACATCCAACTGAGTTACAGTCTACTGGAGGCCATGCACAGGAAAATCAAACGAGCAGCACTGTTGAAAAATGCAGACATGAGGAATCATGAATTTGCAGAGAGAAGTAACACTTATGAAGCACTACTGAAAATAGCTTGACAGATTCAAGCTGTCCTGACACCCATATAATGTGGTACCTACAAACCAAGACTATTCCATAACTGGCTAAAGTTTCTCTAAGAGCCTGGACATAAAAAGGCAGTGAGCTGCAGAGGTTGTTACTGTTTTGCCTATGTGCCTCTGGAATCAAAAGACAACTGCTCACAGAGACAGAGATGCTGAACAAGATCATGCTTCACAATTCCTTCTCCAGATATATTAATAAAGACAACACGTGTTTCTTTTTAATCCTCTTCTGACTTCACTGCCCCTGTATCTGGACATCTCAGGACTCATGAGATGAAATCTCTTTACAGTGACAAAATAATGCATCTTACTCTCATCTGTTTAACTGTTTATCCCTTCTAATGGTCAGTAGAGACATGAGAGTCTCCTAGGTTTCCTAAAGGCATTTTGCTTCAAGTGAAGGTTCCCAGCTCAGCCATTCCTAGAGCATGATGGAGAACTGGAAATTATAGTAAAGCTCTGAAAGCAATTTACTATGACAGTGGTCAGGAAGGCAAACTGGGCACACCTTGCTCATACATCATTGCAAGAACCTCAGCACTGTAAATGAAGCAAATTAGATTTTCTAATAGTCCTTATTTGCTGCTGCATTATAATATTGCTCAGGTAATAAAACATCCAGACTAACAAACACAACATTCTCAGAAATCAGCAGTAATGCCACATGCAACATCAGGGCCTGCATGCAAGAAGGAAGCACTACAGGAATAAACTCTGAAAGGAAGATTTCCTGTATAAGACCACTACTGTGGTAACTATTTCAGGGCACTACAACACAGCTAGGAAATCTACAGCAGGAAGTGTATGTACTCACATGGATGTGATTTGTTTGATGAATATAAAAAAAACACTTCACTATGCTTTACTGTATTTAATCACATTGGTTTGCCAGATCAACCAAACCTCACTCCTCAAGTGCCACTTTTGAGTCCTGTGACTTCTCCTTAATCAGGGAGTCACACATTGCCATCTGCCTTGTAGCATCACAGCCTGTTTTCCACTGAAAAGCTCCGTGTGCAGAAGAGTCACCACCTGATCCCATGTGGTGTGGGTGCCCAGGGAGGTGAGAGCACTGTCCTCATCCTGCAGGGCAACCAGAGGCTCGTAAAGCACCGAGGGCCTTGCAGCCAAGGCAATCTGCTACCCATGCATCACCCAGCTGCAGCCCAGGATGCTGCACATCCCTCCTTACACTCTTTTCAAGGTTCTACTAAAATACATATATGTCTGAAAAGATGTTTAAAAAGATTCCTATTTTCCTAAATGTTTTTAAAAAATATGGGCAAGTATTTGTTTTTCAGACTCCTTTCAAATGCACTGATCCAAGTGCTTAAAGGAGTTTGAGCTGTCACTTTACCAATGTAGTGTGGCTCTGCACACAAAGCAGTGTTTCCAGGCAGCTATATGCATATATCCACATGGTTAATTAACAGCATGCAGTTGGTACTCATTGCTACTCCCCTGAGACTTTGCACTGAATCCATTCAGAACTGCTGGCTACTGTTATTTGATCACAAGCTACAGTGGTTTGAATTACATAAAAATCTGAGTTTTCATCACAAGAAACACCAAACCTCTAGGAATCTAGTCCAAAAAAATCTTGAAAAATGGTTAAGACATCTGGGAAATGTTAAAATTCAGAATAAGCTATGGAAGAAAAAATTAACATTTTTTTAAACTGTCATAATTGTTTTGAGGGGCCATAAACTCTGAATTTTCAGTACTGGAAACTAGTACATCCCACTGCTGCTTTGTCTGACTGCTATGACTGTGACCCCAAGTCATTTTATGGTCATTGCTTTAAAGTAGGTCAGTAACTGTAATTTACGTCTTACAGATATGGAAATCAGAGCAGGAGATGACAATGACTTTGCAAAGAGAAAATTTGACTTTGCAGAGAGAAAAATTAAGTAAGAAAAATAAAAAGGCAAATTCACAAAGTGGCTTCTCAATAATTTCAGCTTTTACAGAGTTGGTAACACCTCCTAATATGCTGCTATTGAGGTCCAGATAACACAACAACAAAAGTGCTTTTTTGCTCAAGTTGTGATTAGGCAGCCAAGAAACATCAACCACATCTTCTTAACTGTCCATTTATGTTTGGTAGGCAATTCAGCATTACCCTTCTATTCCTACATCTCAAAATTGCATGAAACTCCAAAGATCTACTTCAAAAAATATATTCAATATTCACAAGTAACTGAATATTTACATCAAACTACGGCAGTGCTCAGGAAGGAAGTAGCAAAAAAGTGTTGGAAAAATGAAGTAGAGTCAGTTGTCCTGCAAAATACTAATGGGTAAATGTACTGAGACAATGAGAAGAAAAAAGAGATGTTGTAATTGTGGTGAAACAGAAATGGAGAAGGCTAAAATCCAAGATGAAAAGGAAGATGCAAACAAAAGCAGATAAAGCATTTTTTTTCCTTGAATCACAGAGCAGAGCAACCACTTCCTAAAATGACATCCTAAAATGTCATCAGCAGCGGAAAGAGACATGCAGCCCACAAGCTGGACACTGAAAATCAGATTTATTTCCTGATTCCCTTCTTCATCCATTTCAATCCTACCCAGTCTTTGCTGTCAGATTCCTATCACATAACATGCCCACACTCTTCATAGCTCTTAAAGCACAGTGACTCTACCAAAATGCCTATCTTTGACTTTCAGTGCTGATTTCATGTCACCTCTCAAGCCCTCAGCCATGCCCTGCATCATTTCCTGTGTGCCTAAGTTGTGCTGCAAACCTCTGGCTGCTCTGCATTTCCATAACATCCAGGACTTGAAGACTTTGAAGCTCTCCAAAGCTGCATCTTCCAGATGTAGGCAGACAGATCCTGAGCAAGTGGCTCTTCCATGTCAAACTATCAGTCACCCAAAGAGCAATCCCACCAAATGGACAAATGCAGTAAACTTATAGCTGAGCTGATTTCTAACAATGTAAGGATCAGGCACTCTTCAGGCAAATTCCAAATACCCCTGAGCTCTTAATCTCTCCGTGTACTCCAATTTACTGGTTTAAGAATAGAAAAGTTGTTTCTAGTGAACTCAGGAATTTAACCTACATAAATATTTGCAGAACTCCCATGTGCATGTCTTTAAAGACCCAGATATGGCATTTTGGAACACCTAATTTTATGCACATGGGAATCAGCTTCACTGAAAACCACTCAGATTTACATTTTCAAAAGAACTAGATTCTCTTACAGGATTTACTGTCAATGGGATTTAGTCATCTAGGTCATGTAAACATTCTAGAAAATGTTATTTTCCCTGCTTCTGCTCATGTTTTTTTCATGACTACTGTAGACACTTGACTTTAGTATGACCCAAAGTGCACATGTGCTCTGTAATCAATGGACATGGGCAGTTCCCCCCATGAGGTGAGACACAGCATCAAAGTCAGGTGCCTAAAGTCAGTGTGCAGACCTGGGAATTCTTTCCACACTTCGGCAAGCAATTTTGTCAAGGCTGGCCTCCCAATGTACCATAAGGTAAGGACACAGCACAGTTTTACTCTGATTAATTGTTTGGAGACAAAGTAAATAACTTTTTTTTTCATGAAGACGAGTTTTCTGAGCATCAAGGCAGGAAGAGATTGAGTTATCAGATGAAGAACACCCACAACTCAAACCACAGAAGGTACATGTACTTAGCAACTTTAATGTAAATAACAGCATCATAATAGCAATTTATCTTCTACTCACACAGAACAAAAGAAATAGAAATGAAAAATTACCTGGGCACCATAGACTCGCTGCATTGCCTGAAGCAACTGGTTTGTGTATTCAGTAAGGGTTCCTGCATCTTCTTCAAAGACACTGAGCAAAGAACGAGTCTTCAATAAAAGGAAAAAAGCAAACAATTTTTAGTCTTGAGTAGAAATATTAAAAATAATCAAACAACTACAAAGAGATGGTAGTAAAAACTAAGAAATAACATGCCCTTGACTTGCATGATTCTGTTTATCCAGAATCTGTAAACATGTAGAAATAGATTCTTTCATTATAGATATGTAAACTGAGGCACAAGAAGGTAAACTTATAAAATGCTACAGCCACATCCCAACTCCCAGGCTCTTGCTCCTGCTAACAGACTGTCCTTCCAACATAATTAGGAATGTAAAAAATCCTGAATATCTTCCTGCTGACGAAAGTAATTGAAACCACATTAAGGACTGGGGGTCAAACACCACTGCTTGCTCACTTTACTTCTCCAGTGTCAGACTGCATTGAAAGAACCCCTTTCCACTGAGATAATTTACACTCTGTCATTCACTCCCCACTGTCTTGAGCAACTCTTAAGAGGCCATGGCCAAAGTGAGCTGAGTGTTCATCTTCAACAGGCACACAAGGATACACCCACTTGGAGATATCCTGTGCTTTCTTCACTCTGCTAACTCATCCTTGTCAGCAAGCTGGAAGGGGTAGGAAGAACTTGTGTTACCTTAAAGACACGAATTCCCTTGGTTTGTTTTGGTGCAATTGTCAGGAATAACGGATCATGCTGCTGACACAGCTCCCAAGATGGGAAAGAAAAGACGTTTCAGAATAATGCTGGGCTCCAGAATTTGCTAGATCTTTACCATAATTAAGGAGGAAAGATTGTCCCTTTAACAAAGTCATGACCCATACTTAGTCTTAGCTTTAATAAATCCAATCTTTGGGGTTAACTGGAAATGTCTCTCCATCTGTACAGCTAACTCATACGACATTAATGAGCTTCATCTGCTTACATAAGGGGCATACATAAACTCCAGTGCTTTCATAGACGTGTCAGTCCTGTAAAAGAGCAAGTGCTTTATTTATCCCCCATTACAGGAATCCCTAATGTACTTAAAGTATCCAGGTTCAAACATGGGAAATTTATTTTCAAAGTTTTAAGATACTCCACTATTTTAACAGAAGACACATGCATTTCCACAAGGCATCTCTTCTCTGCAAAACTCTCTGCCCAGGCTGTCTTTGTCCTAGAAAACTCAGCACCATCCTTCAAGAATCCTGGCCTATGATTAACTGCAATTTCCTCTCTGCTGAGAAGTATCTAAGTCAGAAACTAGAGTTGCTCAATGGTTAAAATACATGACCTAGGAGTTAGTCTTTGGGTTCTCTTCAGAACCTTCTTACTCTGAGTACCTTCAAAAGCTCTCAACAGTTCACTCTGCTGATGTGCTGAGCTACAACACTTCCCACCTGAGAGATGCTGGCAGTTTGGGAAGCTAGTTTGAGATCCTAGCATGTAAGGGAATATGAAATACAAAGTATTGCTTCCAAATAAAGTTAACATAAAAACCAGTGAATGGAGAGAAGTCCAAGTCAATGAAATGGATACCAGGAACCCAAATGTTTAAAGAATCTTTGTACAGAACTTTCCTGTAAGGACAGAAGCACAATTTTGAGTTTTCCACATTAATGTATTATTTCAGTAACTGAAAACATATTGATTTTCAAAAATATCTGGTTTCAAATGTTACATCATCTTCAATGATGTATTGAAACAAAGAAAAAAATGTCAACAAATTATCTTGTATCTATACAGTGCTCAATCTGGGTTACAATGGCACCTGTCTTGTGTTACAATGGCACATTAAAAGTACAGGGTACAAAGATGGTTAAAAAATAAATCTGCAGAAAGCAAAAATTATAAAACTCGACACAAGGTTTATCAAGTTAAATCTTAAGTCAAAACTAAAAGGTTATAAAGAAATTGCCTGAAATAGGATACAAATAACACTCTTCTGCCTGCTGGAAAAGGTTCCCAAATACAGGAATGTCAGCTACATCTGTAAATTTTACTGAATTTTTGCAGACTCAGATTTTTCATTTGTCTAAATATGGCTTGAGGTAGAACAGCTCTGGGAACCAACTTCTGAAAGTCTTGGCCTCTGTTATTAGAACATTCTTCAAAAATAATAAACACAATAAATGATTCAGACAGTTTGGAAGTTATTCTTGGAAACTTTTACATTTAAGAATATGATACAAAATCACCGCAACAAAATACCACATGTGTATTTTCTTTGTTGCATTTTGACAAATTTTGGAATAGCAGCTAATGTTGCTGAAATAAACCAGTAATCCAAGTATTAAGCTAACATTTAGGAGGCCCCATTATTCACAACATTATCTCAGCTTCTGGAAAGATAGGAAGAAATTTTCAAGTTTCATGAAAGTACTTTCCTTGATTTTAGCATGACTGCTGACATAAATTTTTCTCTATTTTGTAGCCAAACACCTCAAAACTAAGACACTTTTGATGGCCTCTTTCAGCCAGTGTCTGGAAACGAATCAAGACAAAAGTACTGTATTGATGGGGAGAGATAAATCAAGTTCCAGAAACCTGATGAAGAAATAACTTTGGCCTAATTGTCCTCGGTCTTGCATGTAAATCACATACTTCCCACAGATTATACAAAGTGAGGTTACATCCTCATTTCACCATCCTTTTGCACTCCTGTGACTGCACAGAGCAAGACAGAATCAGGTTCCTTCCTGCAGAAGTACATGATCCTGCAAGATGTTATGATGCTTGTTTCTGTGGAACAGAGACTAGCTTTTCACCTTGATTCTGTGAATCTAGAGTTTTTCCAAATGAAAAAAGTAATAAAAATATAACAGGCTCAAAAAACCCACTCCTGCTTCCTTGCATCAAAAGAACATATTTTAGCAACCCTAGGCCATTATAAAAATTAAACAACATCCCTCCCTCTTAAAGTTGTAGAGCTTGAAGAAAAAGCAATGACCAAATCAAGGCAAAACATCCTGCCAATACTCAGGTTTATGCATTGCCTGGTATTCCAGTGATTGCAAAGGAGACATTAACAGCCTTCATTTCAGGACTCAGGAAAGACAACAACCTCCAAATCCAGTTCACTGCATTGTTCAGCTGCTTTCAGTCAGTGTTACATTTTTAATCATTGAGGGAAGTGTTGACTGAAGAGGTAAATTAGTTCACTTCTGCATGTCGATTTCTTCAGCTTTAGGATGCAGTGGATAGATTAACACTAAAAATGTTACTAACTACCCATAATAAATCCAACACATTCTGGTAAACTGTGGAACACAGAAAAGCTCAGGCTGGCAAAGAATTCTGGAGGTCACCTTACCCAAACCTCTGCTCCAAGCAGGGCTGACTTTGGTCAACCATCACGTTACTAAACACTTCTTCCAGCCCAGTGTTTGAAACTCCCAAGGATGATTACAAATACACCACATCAAACAGATAATGGAAACCCTTCTTACTAGAATGGGATTTCAAGAAATTACAAAAAAAAAGGGATAAAATGAAGCAATTAAGATAAGACCCAAGGCTCATTAAGTCCTGACAGGTGCACTTCCAATCTTTCCTTCAAGATGTCTCACGGCAGACTCTGTAACACCTTGCAGCAATCTGCTCTGCAGTTTACCTATTCACTCCTCCTCCTGATCCATCAGCAGATGAGTTAGGGTTACAACACAGGGTTACCTGGGAGCCGGACCCATACTGATCCACCCTGTCCTCATTTGTTCTTTCCCTGCTTCACCAGCTACTTCTGTATCTCCCTCTGCACCACGCTCCATCCCCAAGCACACTTTCCGCACCACTCAGTGGAATTTCCACTTTTCCCCTTTCCTGTAACTTCTCTCTTCCACTCAAGCAGCCCCCGAAGCACCAAGACATGGCATGTTCCTCTCTGTGGGGTTCCACAGGGCCGGGGTGCGCTGTGCAGCGGGCACGAAGGAGGAAAGGAGGAGGAACATCTCCCCGGCCTGCACCCGGGAAGGGAAGGGCAGTGACCTCAGACCCCTTCAAAGGAGGGATCCCCTTCACTTATCCTCACGGGAGCTCCTGTGTGGGAACTGCGGCCCCTGAGGAGCCGGCTCGCTGGCGGTGACACTCGTCCAGCCCACTGTCACCGGGGCCAGGTGACTCACCGCGCACAGGTGTCCCTTTCCCTGCGGGGAAGCCAGCGCACCGAGCCCTGCCCACCGACACACCTCGGCTGCTGAGGCAGCCCTCACAGCCACCGAGCGCACACCCAGACGGGACGCTGCGAGGAAAAAGCCTCAGGGGCTCCACTACGGGGGTTGAGGAGAAAGGGCGCAGTGCCCCCGCGCTGGGGGACGACCCTCGTCCCAGGAGACCCCGAGGAGCAGCCTCTGCCCGCTTTTACCCCGAGGAACCCCCCGCGGGACACCAGACCCGGCCCGCGGCCGCACGGGTGCAGTCCGCCCGCCTCAGCGCATCCCCGACGGCTCCGACGGCCGCGCTGTCCCCCCGCACCTCGCCACAGCACTCCGCTCCTCGCCACAGCACCCCGGCACCTCGCCACAGCACTCCGCTCCTCGCCACAGCACCCCGGCACCTCGCCACAGCACCCCGCTCCTCGCCACAGCACCCCGCTCCCCGGCCCTGCCAGCTGTCAGCCCGCCCCGGCCCGGCCAGACCCGCGGGCTGCCCGCCGGCACCGAGCGCTCAGGTGCGTCACAGCGGCCGACGGGCTGTCCCGGCAGCGGCGCTACCTGCGGGCTGTCCTGCAGAGCCTCTTCCAGGAGGAGCTTGTCGACGGCGGGCATGTTGGCGCTGCGGCGCGGCGGAGCCCTGGCAGGAGCGGGTGCGCGGCGCTGACACGCCCCGGTGGCGGGGCTCGGCAGCGGCCCTCCCTCCCTCCCTCCGGCCCCGCGGGGGCGGCCGCTCTGCAGGCACCGGGCACGGCTGGACGGCTCTGCTGGCGGGGCAGCGGCCGCTCACTCCGCCCAGTTCCCGTCCGCTGGAGGAAGCGAGTCACGGGGCGGGCCGGGGGGGAGGCTTCCTGCCGCCATTAGCCCGGCGGGCCGAGGGACGGAGGGCCCAGATGGAGGGCGGCCCGTGCCCTCCCGCAGCCCCGCTCCCGGAGAGCAGGGAGCACAGAGTCACCGAATCACTAGGTTGGAAGAGACCTTCAGGATCATCGAGTCCAACCCATGCCCTAACACCTCAACTAAACTATGGCACCAACTGCCACATCCCATCTTTTTTTAAACATATCCAGGGGTGGATGTGTTAACACTCCACACCTCCTCGGGCAGATAATTACAGTGCTTGATCACTCCTTGGCACAGCTTGAGACTGTGTCCTCTCGTTCAGTCAGTTGCTGCCTGGAAAAAGAGACCGGCCCCACCTGACAACAAACACCTTTCAGGGAGTTGTAGGGAATGGTAAGGTCACCCCTGAGTCTCCTCCAGGCTAAACAACCCCAGCTCCCTCGGCTGTTCCTCACAGGGCTCGTGTTCCAAACCCCTCCCCAGCCTTGTATCCCTTCCTCTGGATGCACTCGAGCGTCTCAAGGTCCTTCCTACACTGAGGGGCCCGGAGCTGGATGCAGCAGCGGCCCTGGATCCCCTGCAGCTGGGAGAGGCTGTGAGGGTGTGTGGGGTAAGATAATAAGATGTGATAAAAGCCAGGGGAACATCCCCCCCTCCAGCCTGAGCCCCTGGGGCTCGGGCACCTCCAGCTGTGGGCCAGCCCTTTGCTGTGCTCTCCTCAGCTGCACGGCAGGGACATTTCCTGGCATCAGCACAACAGCTGGCTCGTCAGTGACCCTGGTTTGTGGCATCTGCATTTGTTCTTGTCCATGTGAATCCACAAGTGAAACTGTGGGACTTGTGCTCCAGACAGGCAGATCCCCACACAGCCATAGCCCATAACACCATAACCCCACAGCACCTGGGGGTTGGAAGGGATGCATTTCAAGTTACTAGTCCTTCATGTACTGAGCTGTGTTTTTATGACTGTCTTGATGCTGTCTTGATTGTGTTGGAT
Source organism: Oenanthe melanoleuca (assembly GCF_029582105.1). Lineage (NCBI taxonomy): Eukaryota > Metazoa > Chordata > Aves > Passeriformes > Muscicapidae > Oenanthe > Oenanthe melanoleuca. The sequence goes on from NC_079334.1 coordinate 19,025,176, forward strand.
AACTCCAGCATTTGGACATTAATTCAAATGCTTAGTTGAACAAAATTAATATTTGCAAAGTAAGCAGAGCTTGACCTGTGAGTATTTGATTATATTTTGAAGGGTGTCTGTCCATTGTTTTTAGATGCCTTAGCTTCTCCAAAAGTCCAGGGTTACAGATCTTGCGGGGAAGTTGCTCCATTCTTGTCAGCTGTAGCTTTTATTGCTCCAGTGTGTCTTGAGATAAAAATGGAGATACTAAAATCCAGAATCTCATTTAAGAAACAAACAAACAGGCAAAAAAAACAACCAAAACAAAACAACAGAACCACCAAAAGCCACTTCTGAAGACTTTAAGGAAGAATCCTGCCAATTAAACAGAATATGCAAACAACCATACTGGCTATAAGATGCTATCATCATCAAAGAAGTTTCACAATCTTCAGATAACACACTTGCTGCCCTCTTTTGAAAGAAGAAAAATAATTTTTAAAAATGCAGCTTAAAAGAACTCCAAACATTAATATCAGCCAGCTTTTTGCATCTAAGTCCCAGTGGATTTTTCCACTTCTGTCATTCTTAAGCAATAACAAACATTTTATATGACAAGGTGATTGCTAATAAAGATTGAGGGTTTTTTTCTGATTAAAAGACTTTTTGCAGATTGGCTGGATGATTGTTTGCTTTAATTATGTATGAGAAAGACCACTGAACCCTGTAATTTTGGCTAGGGTATTTCTGTGTGTCTGACATTGATTGGTATTGCTTCTGAAGCTTGTGATGGGACCTTTAACCCAATGTGCCAAGCTGTAACAGTGGGACTGCTCCACCACTCCTGAAGCTGGACTCCCTGTTCCAGGCCTTTGAGCAAGAACAGAGGTCTCACATTCAGTTCTTTTTCCTGCCTGAGTAAAGACACTGAACCATAATAAAAATCTCTAGCTAATACCAAAAATACCAAGGATGACAGTATGTATTTACATAAAGAGAAAATAAAAATAGATACAGATCTATCATAATAATGTTTCAGAGAATTTTAGAATGGTGAAAAGGGGTCAGAGATTTTTTTTTTCCTACAGAACATGAAATAGGGCACCAGTTAGGCATTAGGCTTAAGAATCCATGATCACATCTGAGCCAATTTTGTTATTCTGTGTTAAGTCTTGTTTCTCTTTCATCATAGGTTTTGAAAACATTACTTGAAATTCATGGAGAACAAGAAAACCATTCTTCATCAGATTTTCTGTATCTGTTAAAGTAGCTTCAGGGTATTTTTTAATATTTCCCAAATACTTAGTTTTAGTTACAACTCTTGCCTCTTTCTTTCCCCCTCTTGTCTTGAAATAGCTCAGCAACAGCTCTAACCTATTGACTTGAAGTATTGCCTTCACCAGGAAAGCATTGAGGTGGTTTGTGGTTTTATTTCACATCAGTGCAATAACCTGGAAGGTTTTGTCTTCTTCCTTTTGATGGCTTTGTTTAGTCTGAGGTTCAAGAGTGGAAGCCTGTTGTCATTCCAAAGTTAAGGTTAGTTATTTCCAGAACAGGTTCTACTTGTTTTATTTAAATAAAACAAAAAGCACTTCATTAACTTACTGAAGGGTGATGCTTTTTACTAGTTGTCATTCTTTATTACATCATTTCTTACACAGCTATAAACTTGGCAGATTGCTTATTTGAAATGATCAAAATGTTTTTATTGACCTTTCCCAATACAGTCCAGGTGGTTTTGAATGTCAAAAAGTTGCCTGTTAGTAATTGAAATTAATTTCCCAGTCACTTGGTTTTATTGGGACTCAAGAATTATTCTTCAGTTATGGTAACTCCAAACAAATTACATTTCTAAAAGAATTAAAACAACCCACAGTACTACCACCAAACATTTCAACCATTTATTTATACAGCATTAGCAGTATTATAAAAAGAAGTTAGGTATCTTGTGCAGTCCTTTGTGCAGAGATGTCTCATTCCTTGACACAAGAAAATACAGTTTTTGGGTTTCCTGAGTTTCCATGTTCTATATGTAGGTACTGAATGCAATATACTCACCTACTACAAAAAGTCTTGCAAGTGAAAAGCACTCTTATAGCCATTCTAGGAACGTTGAACTAATGGAAAGAGAATAGGAAAACAGTAGGCACAGTACCCAGAATCTGACTACTTGAAAGACCTGCCAGGGAAGTGTGAACTGAGCTGGAGATCACTTCCAGGAAGCAGCCCAATTAATTTGTATGTGTGTATTCTGTAACCTACAGGTGACTCAATTATGTTAAGAAGAATGGCTCTTAGAGTGTAAAAACTTAAGGAAAAGAACTCAGAATGGCTACAATTAAATTGATCCATAATGCTTATAAAACTAGTAAAATAATAGTACCAAGTAAAATCAATAAATGAGTGTTGAGTATAAAGTGATTCATTACATAAACTAATTGTAATGCTTCTATGAAAAGATGATACTTCCTTCCAGCAAAAGGGTGACTGTAGCCAAAAAATCTCAGAGCTGGGAGAATGATCAATTTTAAAAGAAAGAAGGTTTGAATTCATCTGGAAGTTCAAGATTTGTCTGCTAAACAAATCTCTTGGCAAAATGACATAAAATATTTCAGCATTACTGTAGATCCACAGAAATTGGTGCATCTTCAAACCTGAAATTGTGGTTTTACACAGGGCAGTCTTGTTGCTGTTTGAGGACAGCAGGAACATCCTTTGGTAACCAGCCAGTCAAGCCGTGTGACAGAAAGGACCAGAGCGTGAGGGGACAGCTGGGACTGTGCCTTCTGCAGGACAGAAGGTGTCAGTGCCAGGCTTCCACATTTGCCCAGGTGCTTTCCCCACAACTGCCCAGCACCAGCTCAGGGCTGGAAGCAGCAGTGCCAAGCCTGGGTGCTGCTGTGCCTGAGTTAATAAGCCCTGCCAGCTTTAATTGGACTGTTTGGAAACAAGGCAGCTGTTGTGCGTCTTTAGCCTAATTTATTTCCAAATTTGATAATCCACCCAGTATTAATGGAGAGCTGACTATAATTATTTTTTTCTGGTTAGACTAGTTACAGAGTAAGTCATACTGCATTGGGCTCTCTTTCTCATATGTTCCATTATAACTTTAAAGAGCATATTGCATTATACTTCCTTTTTGGCTTCCTACCTTATACTTTACAAGAAATTTTTGAGCAGTGGTGTGGTAGTCACATGTTTGCTAAGTCAGCTGAGTCTATTTATGCATTTAACAAAGTGTCTCATATTCTTCTTTGTGCTCAGTAACAAATCTTTGAACTACAGATGACTTTTAGACATGTAATAATTTACCATAAGTTTGCAGCTTTGTATAAATATATATATAAATATAGAGGATATATGATGGAATATAGAGGTTATATATGATAATAGCAATAAATTGCTTCAAATGAATACAAGTGAAAGATGTGAAAAAGAGTCTTAGTACTTTCACTACCAGAAGCATCCCAATCCAAATTTTTTAATTGTATCTGAATAAATTACTGGTTAAATTAATAGTAGGGCATCTGATGTACTGGATGTGTCTTGGACACACAAAAAAAAGTATCTTGTGATTTTGTGTAGGACCCATAACACAATATTGGGCTGAAATAAAATTCCACTGAAATTATTAATTGCTATGTGACCAAGATGTCGTATTCTTTGTTTTAACATAAAACACATGGCTTTGTTTATTTCCATTAAACATGTTAGCAATATGACAAAATGGATATGCACAGATGGACTGGCTGGTGGGATGGATCTAATTAAAACCTCATCGAAGGTGAAGGGTATAACTTTAATTTCATGTAATTTAAGGACAATTAAGTCCCCTCCTGCAAGCAAGCACAACTGCAGCCTCCACCCAGATGCAGAATAAAAATATGGTTTCAAATGCTGGAGTCACTGATGGCAATACCAGCCAGAGGTGTTGCCACCACTTCCTCCGCGCCTGCCCCTCCCTGGCTGTGTGGACTCGGATGGTGTTGCCATGACTTTTTGTTTGGGGGCCTGTCTGATGGAGGGCATCTGGTTTAACAGTTTGCATTTGCTTTGCAAGAAACAGGAGCAATGAGAGAGTGGGTAGTTCGTTGGAGAATTAGTGAAATATTTTAAGCTAAATTTTTTATGGTTTTGCAGTGGAAATGTCAATATACAGGCTCCTTCTTCCTTCTAGCTGTGCTTTTTGTGATGTATGTTGCTCCATAACCTGCTTCAGGTGATGGTCCAATGGAGTTTAGTGCTGTCTGAGGAATGGTGAAAAATCTTTGGGTGAAATACAGGAAATAACAGAAAGAATAATACAGGTACTTCATCAAAGAAATGCATATCTGGTATGATTATGTACATTAATATGAGACCTCTAATGCCTGACGTATGATTATGAAGTGCCAATAAATAACCTGTTAGGCATAAAGGTTACCAGAAGTCAGAATATCACATTCAAATGCAGTCTGCATCTGCAGAAATTACTGTCAATTTACTGTCAGAAGTAACCTGCTTTTTTAGTCTTTGCAACATCAATACAAATATCAGAAGCAAATGTACTTAATGTCACTGTGTCTAAAGCCATCACTTGGTCTAATTTTTTTATCATGAGATCACATGAACCAATCAGGCCCTGCACTTTTGGGTTTCTTTCTGATCAACACAACTGAAAAATTCATGTGGTCTTAATTTGAATCACTCCTTTTGATTCGCTTTCCCTTCATCTTTCTATGGCTAGTAAGGCTAAAAATGCTGAATGATAGTGTCTTAAGATTTATATATAGCAGAACATACCTTAAGGCCTATTAGAAGTCCACAAAAGTTTGCCAGCATGATTAGATCCTTTCTGGTCTTCCTGTTTTCTGTTTGGACTTTTTTTGTTCTCCGTGCACAGTGTAGCACAAAGGGGTCTGGGTACATAAGTGAAGCTACTGCAGACCACAGAAGCCCCAAACTGCTCTCCTGCCTATTTCTCCCTTGAGCAGTCCATGCTGCCCAGGGCAAAGGCAGAGCAGGATGTGGTGGTATAATAGATGTCATTTTGTATTTTTAGAGAAACAGCAAAAAACCTCAGAGGATGCTACAGAAAGCATTAAGAAAACTCTAGGCAGCACCCAAATGGGTACTGATAACACAATCTGTTTCCTGCTGGGCAGTGACCCCTCCCAGCAGGCTGCTGAGACAAGGTCTGGAGCACAAGTGCATGAGCAAATGCAGTCCCAGAAGGAAAAGGCAGTGCTGCATTGCTGCCCAGGCAGCAGGTCAGGGCACCCCAGCCCAGCTCAGCAGGAACCCTCCCACGAGCTCTGTGTTCCTCCACAGTGCTCAGATGCTTCCAGTGTCGCAAGATCAGATGTTTCCAATTTTTCTTCCTGTGGCAGCTACTTAGAAGTTCTTCTGCTGTCTGGAGAAGGCCAAATACTGGGAACCCTTTCCTGTCATATGACTGGACCTACTGCTGCAGATGAAGGGCTTGCCAGAAAGCTGGAATTCTGCAGCATGTGCACTGAGGCGCTCCAGCCAGTATTGCTGCTGCAGGCAGGGTTGTCACTGTGGTGAGCTGGTGACTTGCTTTAGTAGGGGCCAGCGAGGAGTGTGAGGGAAGTGGGGTTGAATCATTATAGGAGAGGTTGCAAGGCACATATTGTCATTGCCTTTTGGAGCTTTGTAGCTCTTTTCAGAGGTGTGCTGCCCTTACAGCTCGGGTGAGAGAGCACAGCCCCTAGGAGGGCCCGACTGCTGCTGTTAGCAAAGTAATTCTTCCAGCTGGCAAACCTCTCTCACTATTTTCCTAGGATAAAGGTCACTGTGGGCAAGGTACAAGCAAGCTGAACTATCTCACCAGGCTGTGGGCAGCTTTTGGGCTGTAAACTGCCCACCATATGTGACTGCTCAAGCACCTGAACTTGTGCAGCCGAGAAGCTGCCCCGCTCTTTTGCTTTCCATTGTGTGATTTGCCATGGAGGCAGGTGCTTTGTAACCCTGCAGCAGTGCTGTATGTTACCTGTGCACTTGACAACCCAGCTCCAGTCCTGCAAACTTAGAAACTTGTGTTTAGCCTGTCAGATTCCTGGAGATTAATCAGGCATATAAATGTTGGCTAGATCACTAAATAGTTTCCCAGTTCTTTCAAATTCATTTATGGTAACACATTGCTTTTCCTTGTTTTTCTTTCACATTTTAAAACTAGAACATTTAGTTCAAGGCTCACATACAGTCATTATCTTTAAATACTCTGTAAACATAAATGCTGAAAAGATCCTAGGTCAGCAAGTATCTCTCAGTGAAAACCATGAAGCATGTAGGCAGCATGTGTGGCAGTCAGAGTCAACAGTACCTAGTAATATGCATAGGTTTTTCTTAGAAGGGACCAATGGTTTCTAATAAGTTTTTCACCCTCTCAAATCACACTTCTATGAACAAGCAAAAAGAAAAAAGCCCCAAGCAGAAGAGCAGTATCATATCTGTGACTGCTAGAACATGAATAACAATGCAATGGAAAATGTTCTCATCAGTGTTTAAACTAACTTAAAAGCTTTGAAAAAAATCTGTGGCAGAAGAGAAGTTGCCAGAGTTTTTTGTCCCTCCCCTTAACAGAACTGCTTGTGCATACAGAATTTCAGAGGTTTTGTTAGATTTGATTTACACTGCGTTGTAGCATTGCCAAATGGAGCAATGTTCAGCACTTTGAAAGCTATATCAAAAAAGAGTGGCTTTGTTTCAAATAAGTGCTCTGGCCATTGTTAGGTTTGAGTCCAGATCTCTTCTTGTTTGTGCTGTTGTACCTGTGGACAGGTGCTGCCAGCACCTGTGGTTTCACCATGTTGCAGCTTCAAGGGCAGGTTTGCTGTGAGGGGCTGCCAGGCTGTCAGCTCCCACCAGACCTTCCCCAAGTGATATGTGCTTCTTCTTATGAGATGGGAGAGATTTGGGGTTGGTTGGAAAATGTCTGTCCCTTCTCATTCTGGAGGAAAGTGAAAATCAAGTCCTTGAATCCTAAATGCTTACTGTCAGAAATCAAAGAATTAAATCTCCACAGCAATTATTTTAAGCTACATTCATTATTTCCACAAATTTCCATGCATTTTAGGAGCCCCAAAGTCATGAACTTTGAAATGCAATGCAAATATTAATAAACAAAATACCAGTGTTTTGGAAATAATTCCAGTTATATATTAAGGAATGGATGATTTGGATGTGCTGCCTCCATTTTGCTGTTAAACCTGGAATAAATGAAACTAGATAAAGCATTTAATGCAGAAATCCCCAAACTGTCCATTTCTATGTCTGTCCCTACCATATGCCTCTACTTGTGGATCCAAAAGCTGATTCTGTGTTTAACCAGGGTGAACTGCTTAATCTTTATTAATGTAAATGAGAAGAGTTTGTCACCCTTATACAGGTGCTAAAAGGATGTCTCCTATGAGAACATCATGTGAGGACATCCCATAACTACAATTGATTGCTTACAGTTTGTTTTATTTCACATGTACAAATATTCTGCTCTTACAAGTATTTGAAATTATGCATACAAGAGCCTTCCTTAAATGCTTAAAAATTGCTAGTACTTTATCTGTCAAGAACCACGTTCTGTGTGTTAAAAGAAGCCAAAGCACAGTATATAGTTGGTATTTGTGAATGTCTTTTTAATGACCTAACACACACTGCTTCCATATTGCTAATGATAAGAATTTCTGCTTTTTGAATGCCTAGTATGACAGAAGTTTTGGTTAATCAAAATTGTTAGCATCCTTTTGTATTAAACTCATATTTAGATATTTGATGTACATTTATCTTTTCTTAGTCTGGCTGGTATTTGCTGAAGCAGGATTCTATTATTTCAAAAAATGGCACATGCAAGTTATGAAAAGTCACAGTCAGTGTGAATTATATATAGCTACTGTAAAAAGACTGGCAAATTTTAGCTTCTCTAGGTTGTCAAAACTAAGGTATTAATTAAGCAGAGGTGGATAAATATAAAAAAGACAATTTTTGTCGTGAGGATGTGTCTGCTGCTTCTATAGTCTGCAGGCACACTGCATACAAAAACAAGACAGCAACTGTGCTGGTTGGCATCGTTACCAATATAGGGCAAAAGCAATTATTATGTGTGGAAAACTGTAATGGAAATTTATATCAACAAGAGGGGAAGAACTAGCATCTGAAAAAGTGCATGAAAATAAAACATAATAAGGCAGGGATATCATCTTCCCACAGTACTGCACAAATAAGAGCTATGTGTGCAGAAAAGCCTCTTGAAATAAAAATGTGGGACTCCAGACAAGAGATGTGCCTTTCTCATACACAGTTCTGAGGCAGAGAGGGTTTCCTCTCATGGATCTAAATGCAGTTGTCTTACACTACTCAAGTACTAATTTAGGCTTTTCAAATGGAGCAAGTCTGTTTTAGGTACACATGTGCCTGAAGTGATGCACTGACATCTTCAAGACAGTGTAATATACATGTCCTTTCTCTAGCATTTTGCCAATTTTTCATCTTTTCATTTTGTGATGCTGTCATTGTAAAAGCTGATTTAGCTGCATCATGCAAATTAATCTGTGAAGTGAGAGACAGGGAAAGAGATTAATCTGTCTGCATAGTATATTAAAATAAGACAGTAAGATGCTTTTCTCCTCTGGAATAGAGCTTTGGGAGGCTGTTAGGAGAGATAGTAAAATGAAGTTTGAGTGATCACAGAGGCAAGAAGCACCCTTACTTATCTCCTGTATTTTTGTGAAACCTCTAACAGAAGAATCTAATACATCATACATATCAATCTTTTGGGCACAGAAAGGATTCCAAACTGATTCTTAGTATCCAATTTAAGCATTTGGCCATTTTTTTATTTTCAAGGGCACCTGAAAATAACTCTGAAAGAGAAATCTTTGCAGGGAGGGGGTAATATCTGAGCCCAACAGCAAATTCTTCAGGTCCATGTGCTAAAATCCAGACTTTTTAGGAACAGATATAACACTGATGTGAACAGAGTAGCATTGAATTATGACTTATTTCTTCCCCATGAACTTATCTTTAAAAGTTTTAGTCCTGAACTCCATTTCTATGTTGTGAATCAACTGAGAATCATATGCCCCATAAGCTTTTAGAACCAAAGGGAGTTTCATGACTATGGACAATAATCACATTCAGAAAGAATTATTGCAAATTAATTGTTATTTATTCTTTCAGAGATTGAGAGGGGGAGGCACAAAAATTTCTGTAAAGCTGGGCACATCCACTAACAGAATTTTCACGTTTCTTTGGCACTTATTGACTGGCCAGTGGGTTCCTTGTTCATTGCTTACTAGATGTTTTAGGAGAAATCATTGATTTTGTCTCAATTCATGTCTGATTTGGCCCAATAATGAGAATTTCATTAGTGACTTTCGTGAGAGCAGGAACAGGTAGATAAATTAAAATCTTGACTTAAGATGAAAGAAAACCCTTGATCTTGGTAAATACTCTTTTTTTATTTTTGCTTTAAAGTGGAAAAATCATATTTTTAAAGTGTGCTTCCACAGACCATTATAAACCTACATGTTCTACCATTTTATGAGTTTTTTTTAATAGAAGGAGTCATCATTTTCATTTAAAAGAAGTATTCAAGTCAAATTTTCCACTGTCACTGCAAGGACAAAGACAAATTGCTTTTTTTTTTTAATTCTTGCAGTTTGATTCTGTTCCTCACTGTGCTGCCATGATAAATAATGCCATGGGGATCATTTAAGGCTGGATGGCAGCTGGCCCATCTGGGCTACTCACTATGGTGTGAGCTCAAGGTAAGGCAAGACCAGCTCAGAGCTCAGAGGAGTGAAGGGGCTGGTGCTGAAAATCTCCCATGGTGAGTGTGGGGCAGCCAGAAAAGGGAGAGAGGGGCACATAGAAAGCTTTTATCACAATTTCTGATTCCTAACAAGGAATGCAAGGAGGGACACCCCATGGGCAAAGAAATTTGGCTGCTCCCTCCATGCAGGGTCCCTGCATTACTTCTCTTATAAACTTGGTATTACTAGCAGAACCTAGTCTCTAGAATGAGGTTTCTAAACCCTTTCACAGACAATCTCTTTTGAAGTGTTTTAAGCACCTATTGATCAACTGCCAGAAAATAACAACTTGCTATCACTGCTGCCAACTAAAGGTGAGCATGGGGGACATGGCATATTGATTCTTTGGTGTTCATTCTACTGTGAAGAACAAAAATCATAAATGGTGTGAGGTGGGGAATTGATTCCTCAGTGTTTATCCTGATACAAGGAACAAACCACCAACAGCTGAAGGGGCAGGAGCCAGGCTCAAAGCAGACAAAAGTAGGTTCTTCAATTCACATGTGGCTGAGAGGTGGAACAGAGGATGCTTTGAGTGCCAGGGCCTCATATGTGTTCAAGAGTTGGTGGAGCAGGTTCACAGAAGAGAAATGTGTTAAGGGTTGCTAAATACATGGCAAACACATCTGCCCCAGGCAGACTGTGACCTGCAAATGCTGGAAGATGGGAGACTTTGGAGGGCACATACCCTATGAGTTTCCTATGTTCTTTTCAGACAGAATCCTGAATAAGGTGGATCTTTCCTTTGTCCTGATACAGCTTCCTTTTTTCCTTTTTTTGTTCTTGTTAGGCACATCCATTTTTATAAATAGTAATGCTATCTCACTGCTTCCTACTTTGGCTTCTCTATTATCTCATCCATCAGCTATTTCTTGTCTTTCTGACTGAAGATGAACATTCATTATGTGTCCAGATAATGCCATGCACAGCTGGGGTCACTTGGTGTGACCGAGCACTTTCACAATATAGCCATTATTAAGAAATAGTGTAGAAACACAGGAGGTGGTAGGTTTTTTCTTTTTGTTGCCCTCTGAGGTTTTTTATGACTGTCATTTGGCTCCTGTAACCCAAATCAAATTAGTTAACCCTTTTTGTTAAGAATGAAATGTTCCCAGCAATGTAGAGAACTTCTCAAAGTCTCCCTTTGCCATGTAGTGAGCACCTTCAAGGGCTGTGGAATCATGACACCTTTTACTGATAAGTTCTTGATTTTCCCCTCTCTTTCTATTGTAAAAAAAATGTATGTATGTTTCGATGTATTGATCCCTCTATTGATGTGTGAAACAAACAACCCCCAGTTGATACAAGAGTGCTTTTTTTGTTGTTAGAATGCAACTTGGACTACTCAATTTTTCAAGAAGAATCATCCTTGCAGGTTTACTGGGAAATTAGGTCATAACTTTCTTTCCTTTACTGGTAAGTGTTCACAAGCATCACCTATGCTGTACCATAATATTTGAAGAAGTCAGTGAAACATACAAGTCAAGGTTGCCAGCTACAAAACAACAGTGCTCTAGCAAGACTGTAAAGCTGGCCAGGGGGAAACATAAAACAAGGTAGCCTGAAAACATGGGAATTAGAACTTGGAAACAGTGGAATTGAGAATCAACCATAAACAAGGTGGTTGCATTGGCAAACTCTGACCACATATTTGCAGTGCAACCTGCCCTCTTAAACAGGGCAAGTTTGGTCTAAATTGAATTCCTGTTGTAGATTTGATTAGGAAAAAAATTATCTCATAGTGCTAATTACTGATGAAGAACTGAAATTTTTTCCAGGACATTTATAGTTTTGAGAACATCCATGTCTAAGAGACACTGTTCTAAAGAAAATACTCAGAGGGGCTAATTAGCACTGTATTTGTTTTTTTTTTTCTATAAAATCATAGAATATCCTGAGTTGGAAGGGACTCACAAGGATCATCAAAGCCTAGCTCTTACACTTGCATAAACTGAGATCCAAGCCTTTATGCAAAAGTTTTGTAGAGAGAAATCATGGGTGCATAACGTTTCTGTGTGGATACTTACATAAAAAGGATATTGAAAAGTATACATTGTTGTGCAAATAAGGGCTGTTCCCTAATACCCAGGAGTAATGGGTTTTAAAGATCCTTTACATAGACTTGCATACCAGCTTGACAGACAGATTGTTTGGATTTTAAGCACACAGGCTAGCAAGAATGTCCAAAAGGGGGAAATCACTGTAATTTCAGATTTGGATAATCCCGTCAATCAACGTGTTTTCCCAGCTGGGTAAAATTTTTTGTTGATTTAGGGAAAGAATAACAAAATCCTTTTTCACTACATCTTCTGAAATACTTAAAGAAGTTCACATCCATATATTTCCCAGTCTTCCTTAGAGGACAGGATATGTGATAGCAAACACCAAGTTTGCAGATGCAGGGAACACATTGCTCCTCTCCCTTAACATTAAGTGTTCATTTAATTAACTTGCTTAGGTGACTGTATTTTGCTACCAGTTATATTCAGTAATAAAGTGAAATGCTCTGTTTGTGTAAAACACAAGTAAAGTTGAAACTAAAGTATGTCTTCCCATTTGTAGTAGGAGGCAACTACAATAAAGCTGCCAAGAGAGGGGCTGACTCATTACAATCCCAGACACTATGTAGAGGAACACATCACCTTTCCTTTGTCTTAAGTCCCCTGAAAGTGCTACTAACTCCAGCTTTGGATGGGTGTGCTGCAAATTTCTTGACTTACTGAACTAAATGCAGCCCTTAATTTGTGCACGCAGGGTGCTTGGCTTGTGTGTGGTACACTGAACTTGTAGGAGGAGTGAGAGCACTTAGAAGTTACATCACATTTGTCTCATCCTTAATATCATTGCAGGTTTCTGAACCAGCTCATTTCTTCTCCTTGTGGCCAGGGCAATGGCTTGGTCTCAAGGCATCTCCATTTGCCTCCCAGCTACCTCTTCTAATATATGAGGACATGACTCGGTTTCTGTGCTCATCACAGCTACTTCTTCCAAGGTAAACTGTGTATTAGAAACTACTTAAAAATGTGCCAAGCCTATGGTCAGTGTGGGTTGTTAGGATTTTTTTTGTTTGTTTTTGTATTAGAAAACTACATGGGGCCTTAAGGAACATGTCTTTCAGCATTGCTTTCAGAGCACCCTTTCTTCTTAACTCTGCCATTAAAAATTTGCTTCTGGCTGATGCTTGGTGCTGAAATCTTGGCCTGAGGCTTTATTTTTTCTATGTGTGATTTTCAGAAAACTGGTCATCAAAAAGAGGTAATTTTGAATCATGATGACTTTTTTTTTTTTTTTTTTTTTTTTTTTTTTTTTTTTGTATTTTTAAGTAAAATGCACACATGTGCACTGCCTGTCTGTTATAGGACTGGTGATGGTGAAGGAATTGTGTGGCCATACCTGTGAGCCCATTAGCCCTGTCCTATTAGATTTTGAGCTGATTGTTCAGGTTCAGGCAATTTGTCAGGAAGGATCAGACAAAGACCCTGAAAATACTGGCTTTCTACAACTGACATGAAAATAGGTAGCCAGTCAGAGGAGGGAGATCTTACACCCTGTCCTGAGGTAGACATCAGTGAGCCCACATAGATGCTTCTCCTGAGAGCAAAAATCCATGGGAGACTGGATGTTATTGTCTCTGCTGCTTATGGAGCTGCTTTGTTTTAATGTGTACTTCTTGGGAAACCTGTAAGATGTCTTTTGGTGATGTCTTTTTTTCCCCCCTTCTCTGAACAGACTGCAAGAGCAGGCAGCAGCACTTTGTATCTGGTCCTTTTGTAGCAGACAATTATCAGCCAAATGCATATGTGATACTCCTGTTGATGTTTCTATGACACCCCTAAAACATCTTTCTGACCCCTTAAACAAATTTGTTGTAGCAGTAGTATCTATCTATCTGTCTAGAGTATTTGCTGTTGTATCTAGATGTATCCATTGGGTTTCAGCTTCCTGGTCATTTGAGGATGGAGGAGGAGTAACCAAGCCATCAAAGTTTTAAAGTATTTTGTTTCTCTGTGTGGAAGGCAGAGGTTTGGGGTAACAAAAAGTCAGATTCCTTTTGGTAAACGATACAAATGTTGAGGAAAAATTACTTCTTGAAGAATTTGTAAACTTATCTTTCATGTTTCTCAGTGCTGTTGATATTACTTGGGGAAAGTGGATCTGTAGCTCTTCTCAACTCAATGAGTCTTCATCATGTTTCATATAAGAAGAGAAATACCCAAACCATAAAGATCTGCTTAAGATAGTGAACAGGGTGTTATTGATAGCAGATACAGGGTTTGCAGCCCGGTCCTGTGGTTGCACTGATGTTCCCCTGGGCGATGAGGGGTGTCCCAAAGCTCCCGTGAAACGCGTGAGCCAAGAAGCATCTCCAGTGCCCGGGGAGGCTCTGGGCTTGCTGCCTGATGGGGGTCGTTCGGAGTCGTGCAGGCTGAGCCTGGGCTGAGCCGTGCCTCCGGCTCAGCAGCCGCAGCCCGTGCGGGCGGGTGCGGCTCTGCTCGGGCACGGACGGGGCTGCGCTGGGGGCCGGGGCCGGGCGGCGCTCGGGGCCGGCGGTTTCCCGGGCGATGGGTGGGGAGAGGAGGAGGAGGAAGAGGAGGAGGAGGGGTCCCCGCGGCTTTATCTCCCACCCGGCTCCGCCCGCCGCCGGCTGTCTCCCGTGAGCGCACCGCACCGGCGGGCGCGGCGCCGGCCAGGGCAGCGCCCATGGGCTGCGGCAACTCCACGGCCGGCGGCGCGGGCGGGCGAGGTAGGGCGGCGGGCCGGGCCGGGGACGGCGGGGCGAGCATCCCACCGCGCTGGGCGAGCATCCCCGCCGCGCTGGGCGAGCATCCCCGCCGCGCTGGGCGAGCATCCCCACCGCGCTGGGCGAGCATCCCCACCGCGCTGGGCGAGCATCCCGCCGCGCTGGGCGAGCATCCCACCGCGCTGGGCGAGCATCCCACCGCGCTGGGCAGCCCGGCGGGGGCTGCGGGCGGGGGGCAGCGGCGGGCACGCACCCGCACCCGCACCCGGCGGGATCCAGCCCTCTGCTCAGGGGATCCAGCTCCCTGCTCAGGGATCCAGCCCTCTGCTCGGGGGATCCAGCCCCGGCTCGGGGGATGCCCGTCCGAGCGGCGGGAATTGCTGCCCGCCGTCTTGCACAAGAGCATCCTCCTTTCCCGAGGCTGATCCGCTTGCTCAGGGCAGAGAGGGTGCTGTGGCCTGCCGCGGGCACCGGCGGCTTTCTGGTGCGCGGTTGTGGCTGGAATCATCACCTCCCAAGCGGCTCCCAAGGCACGGCGAGCCCAGGCCAGGAGCTGGACGGAAGGATCCCGCCGGGGGTGTCAGCTCCATCCTCTTCGCTTCCCTATAAGGCCACGAATGCCACTTCTGAAATGAATTTGTGCCACATCTTCTCCTTCTGCTTGTTGGAGAAGTTGGAGGATATTCCATGATTGAGGTTTCATGCATGTTAATGTGTACTGCTGGCTGGTAGGTCCAGCTGGCTCCCTTATTTGTTCATTGCTATTTTCAAAAGAGATAAGATCTGGGAAGATGGTGCTGTTGTGCTCTTCCTCCCCCCTGCCCCCGCAGAATAGGAAAGTACATGGAAACTGATAAGTGGACCTTCACCCTGTAATTATAATATGAGCATTTCTCAATCATTTTTCATCCTAGCTGCACTTGGCAAACATTGCCACCTGTTCCAGGACGTTTATCAAGTCTTTCAGATGTACTTGTGAGCTTTCAGCTCTTGAAAATGCACAGCAAAATAATGGTTGGACCACTTAGAATTTCTGGGTCCCCATCTCTTACTGTTTTGTCTTGATTTAACCAGAGCTTCAGTGTTGCCTTGGGTGGTGCTAGTCCTGACTTGGTCCTGCCTGTCAGTGTGAGTGATGCTGCCTTCTCTAGGGTGCACATATGTGTGTATGCTCGTGGGGTGTGTTGCTGGTTTGCCTGTTCAACTCTGCACTTAGCACTCGGAGGAGAATGTGATTCCGCCATTCCTTACTTGGTTTATGTGAAATGATTACAAGTTAGGCTTTAGCTGCTATGTCTATCTATCAGAGGCCTCTCTCATCCATAAAGAATGCACTGTGTGAATTTGCTTGAACATTCAGTGCTCTTATTAGAACTGTCATGTTTGCACACATGCATTCTTTCCCTTCAGTTGATTCCCATGTTGCTGTGACTGGAAGTTCTTTCTGTATACGACCAGTGTAGCCATGGGAAGCCACTTGGGATGATCCTTGTTCACATCCCATTTCTGTGTGTTGGGTAAAAGCACCAAAGAAGCTTCAGAGAATGTTGAGTCGATTATTAGTCCATTTGGGGCAGTTTCTAAGTGAATGTTGATCTGTCTGCCCTGTGGAACTTTTACCAGGGTACAAATGGGTAAATGTTAAAGAGACTAACTCTGACAGCAGAATTATTTTGAGCTCAAAGTTTGTTTAAATGTGTCCCATTGCATTAGAGGTAGTTGTCTTCAACAGGTTTTGGCTTGTAGATACATAAAGTATTTTCACTGAAGGTCCAACCCCCTTGATAATTAAATTTACTTATATGTGATACATAAAATATTTGAACTTGCATTTTTTGGCAAACTTTTGCATGCTCTTTAGAAATATTCCACAGATCTCCAAAGGCAGGAGGTAGTGCAGGTAAAAACCAACAATGCCACGTAAAACACATCATTAATATAATGGGATTATTACTGTTGCACTGATAGACCTCTCCAGACTCCTCCAATGCAGCTCTGAAGGGTCCAGTTCTCACTTTCACCACTGTCAGTCAGGAATTACTCTGTGCAGTCTATGGTATTAAAATAATGAACAGCTGGTAATAAAAGTAAGATGTCAGATGTCTACTATTTGTTTACTGCAGTTAACAGTCCTTACAAAGTGTGTCTAGTAAAAATAAAATCATTTTATAAAAGGGAAAGAGAAGACTTACCATTTTTATTCTGAATCCTCGAGCTTTTGAGGAAAATGCAACTCACAATTTTACCAAACGATGTGAAGACTGTGTAAAAACAAATAAATTCTGTGGCATGCACAGCATGACTACATTTTTAATGCTAAAGTTATGACTGTTCTGTAGTCAGTTATGTCAAAGCTAGAGGTACATAACATGTAATTAACCTATAACACTCTTTGTCATATCATATGACTAAGTATAATATTGTAGTGTACTTCACAGAACACATTAAATGTGTTACACCAATCCTCATTTTCTTACTCTGGTAAAATTCCTATTGCAGCCTAATTTGATTTTTCCTAAGCAGATGTATATATGGTGATAGTTCAGCTAATAATATTATCTTCTGTTGCATGGCTAGAATGACATCAGAGCTCTATGGTCTGTGAGATCTAAACTAATAGACATGATCTAGAATAATATTTCAGTCTGTGGTGCAGTACTCCAGAACACCAGTATAACTCACAGCATTCAAATGTTCTTTGCAGAGTATCAGACAGTGGCAAAAATCTCTTCAATTGAGAAATGGCAACTTCAGTTATCCAAGTAAACTGATGTATATACACCCTTCTTAAATTATCTAGGTATTTTATGTATTAACTATGGATTATAGTAATTTTTTGTTTCTCAACTTGCTGTTTTCCTCATGTTTTGTTGTCTCATTTTACATATCCTCCTTTCATGTTATTTTCTGGAGTTTTCAAAGCTCAAAAATAGCTCTTCTCTCTCTATTTTCTTTTTTTTTTTGTGTGTGTTTTAAAAATATGCTCTTAAACATTAATTTCCTTTTTTTGTTTTTTCTGAGTTAAGGCATTTCCCTTCATGCTAATGATTCTTCACTAAATTTTTTTAACTGCCTCCTCCTTTCCATATCTATTGTAGTAACAATGACAGCACCTTAAATTATGGTACTCTTTGGAGGCTGTCAGTCTAGCCTTAATTTAAATATACAGAGAAGCTGTTAGTCTGTGGAAAGCTTCTAATAACAGTCAAGTTATGATGAAGGAGAACTTTTCACACCACATTCTAACAGATTTATTAACTTCAAGTTTGGTGCAACCCCCAGGAAGTCATCTATTTATTGGGTCAAATCTGTGGAGAGAACTCCCACCTGATGAGCTGAAGAAATAATCAGTGTGAAACAAATTGCTAATATTCTGTCCTCAGTTACAATGGGGTATAAATAGAATAAATTCCTTGATGTTAGAACGCGCTTTCTTGTTTCTGACTGTTGGAGCACATCAGAAAGGAGCCTGCAGTAGAAAACTTATTCTTAACAGTTGCATGTACATATGTGTAATCTTGAGGGGTTTTATTTGCTTTTTGTAATAATTTGATGTGCAAGAAAATGTCATAGGGCATTATTTATTAAAAAATATTAGGAAAATGTTTCGTAATCTGCTCAAAAGTCAGGTCCTGGCATTTTTGTATCCATTTTATTAATGTCAGTGCTTGCCTCTCATGCTTTTTATGCTTTTCTGAGGCTTTTGCCTCTCCCCTTCACTCATGATGAATTTTTCAGCACAGAGGAATATCCTCAGTGACTATCAATGTCTCTCAACCATATTTTGCATTTACTGAAATCCTGCAGTGTCGCCAAGAGAAGCTGCTGTTGTTCTGAAAGAGCAAAACCCCCTCTCACCTAATGGAAGATGCTTTGGGATGAATTCTTCTTCTTTTTGACTTGTGACTGTTTAAATGCTGTGGGGTTTTTTCTGAAGGATCACAAACAGCTCCACTGCTCTGGACAGAATGTTTTTCTTCTGTAATCACTGGGGCTCAGAGCAATGTGTGGCTGAAGGGGCCATGTTCATTTGCAGGCTGTACTCTTTCTTCTCCTTCTGCAGCTCTAGAATGCCAAAAATGCACCCATGGTCCTACTGTGTAAATGGTGTGAGCAGAGAGGTCATTCAGGACAATTCAGTATTGCCTATTTTTTATGGATGTGGCTTTCTTTGATCTCTTGCTAAGGTTAGGTTTGAAAAACCAAGTGAACCACAGCCTATCAAGATGAGGCTTGTTGGGTCAAGTGCTGCCTTTTTTTAGGCCAAGCTCTTATAGTGGGAAAAAATGGACAAGCTATATATGTGAGCTTTTTCTCAAGTAATTTATGGAAGCCATCATATCTATGAGAGCACTAAGCCTTGCTGCTATGGAACAAGCTGTAGAGTGTTTGTGGCTTGGTAGTAAACAAGATTCTTTGGCTGAACTTCTGGCAGAAGGAACTTGAGTAGCAATAAAATTGTGTTGTTCACTAGACATGCAAGGGTTAGACAAATATGTCAGTGAAGTAACAGGGTGAGGGTGAATGGATTGTACTTCACAAATAAACATGTCTGTATGGACTGAGATGGTTTTGGTTCCTTGAGAAATAGTATCTATGTGTAAGGAATGTTCAGGCTCCCTGATGAAAAAAACTTTTGAAGTTTTTACACAGGGATTTTTTTATTGTACACCTAGCTAAAATGATGTTCATTTGCAAGCTCAGAACTCTTGCAGGAAGAAAACTCCTTTGTTAACTGGAAATACTCTCAGATTTATTGTCAGATACCTTAGTGGTACTTGAGTGAATTTGAACCAAACAAGTTTGTTTCACTTTTAATAGTGAAAATGAGAAATAACCCCACTGAAATGAATGGAATCCCATCAATGAAAGCAAGGATAAACCAGTGCTGTGCTTATAAAAAAGTATAAAACAATGTTTTTTAATATGTATTTTAAAACTTATTATAAAATTAAAACTGATCTCTTTAAAAGTGAATTTGTTTTTATCATACTCAGCTCTTAAAATTTTTGTATGAAATGCATTTCAAAACACTGCAGTGATTTTTCAGCAGTGGTACCCTTGCTAATATTCCAAGAAAGCAAGTGCTGCCATGTGTGAACGTTAGTGCCATATTTCCAAACACAGGTTTGTATAGCTCTACACAAAGCCCAGGCTGATGGGTCTGAGTGACATCTCCCATCTCCAGAGTGAGAATGTACAATAATGCACTGAAGACAGGCACTGAACATGGATATGGCACTGAAGTGTACCCAGTGATTGACTGGAACTTGAGTATCCCCTCTGGGGAGTGCAGCAGTACTGTAGGCACACAATTCTTCTCACTCAGCTTGAGGTTTTAGTCAGTGCATTAAACACTGTACTTTTGCTGTACTTCCTGCAAGGAAGACACATTTTTCAGATGGGCATCCAAGCTGCTTGGACTCAGAAAAGTCTTGGCAAAGGCCTCAAAAAGGGCCATGAACCTTTTTAGAGAATCTGATTTTGATTGCAGAGAGTTTAGGCTAAAAATAAGAAAGTCATGCGAAGTTAGCAAAGGAATAGTTTCTTCTGGAAAAAATAAAAAATCCTCCTAGCTTCAACTAGGCTTTTCAAAACTCATGTTGTCTGAAGAGTTGCTGGTGCCTGGGCTCTGTCTAGGTGCCCTGAAGGCTCATTGCTGAGCTGACTCTGGATGAACTAGCCTTGGTAGCAGAAAACATCTCCCTACATTAGCAGAGATTGAGCTCGCACAGCAATGCCAAACTCCCATCTGGACACAATTAATTTGAGAGATTTACATGTAGTGCTTCATAGATGTATCTGCAAAGCCAAAAAGTCTCAGAAGGCTGCCTGCTGGAGTAAAGTTATAAAGTTACAAAGGGCCTGAGCTTGTTGTGACTAGAGATACTCCCTCGAGCTTAATTAAGGCTTTCTGCTGATATGTGTAGCCATACTGAGATTTTGCTGACTTTGGAAGCAAGACTAACAGAATAAATGTGTACAGTCTTATATAGAAGGGATAGTCAGGTCATAGAAAATGGGAATGACATTATGTTCAGGAATTGGCTGTAAAGGGTGATGTTTTCTGCCATTCAGGCAATCCACTCATGTAGACAGAGCTGGAAAGCCTTGCAGGTCTATTTCTTCATCTTGTTTAAAATAAGAATACAAAAGACATATTCTTACACATCAAAGGGAGATGAAAGGTATTTGCCATTATGTGTATTTTTCAGCAGCACAAGAAATAAAAGTTTTCCATGGGAGAAAAAAACACAATCTACCTCCAAACTCAAAAAATCTCTGGTATTGGCTACTTCAGTTTCTTCAGAGTGAGCTCAGATCATGTTTTCCAGCTAAGTACTAAGAGGAAAGGAGAAGTGAAAGATTTTTCTAATGTCTGCCCTACTTCTGTAATTAATAGAAGGGATAATTTACTGGTTACTCAGCTGACTTATATACTATCAAGAGAAACTTAACATTAGTAACTTGGGAGGAACAGGAAAGAATTTGTACTTGGTTAAATGTTTGTGTCCCAGCAAGAAACATCTGAGTCACCAAAACAAAAAAGTCAGTCACTTATACCAGGCAGCCAGGTGGCAGCTTTTGTCTCTTTGTTTTTTTTTTTTTTGTTAAACAGCAAGATGAATTAAAGGGTGGTTGATCTTGTTAGGTGTCTGGGGCTTTGGATGGGTTGTGTCACAATGTTTGTATTAGTTCTGTCTAGTCATTTTATGAAACTTTGTTTATCTGGCAGGAAGAACGAGGCAGCATTTTACACATGTGGTGCCAGCTCTACAACTGCATCAAATGGCAGAATAATCAGGCATTTGGGAGTAACTGCCTGGTTAGTTGTGCCAACTTTGTGGCAGACAAACCCACCAGGGGACTGAGCAAACTGAAGCATATAAAATTCAGGAAGATTATTTTTTTCTTGTGTTGCTCCCATCTTGAGTGACTGCACCTGGGCACTGGTCCACAGCAGCATCATTTTCATACACTGAGAGTCTGGCCCAGATGGGATAGATTTAAGGGATAGTATGGATAATCATTAAGGATAAACTGAGCAATCATGAGAAATGTGTTCTCTTACAATAGCAATTTTTTGTTGCTATTTCTGTGTTGTTTAGGACAGAAGACATTTGGTTTAGAGGATTATGTTATTACCTGGTAAACATGTTTTGGTTTTTTTTTTTTCCCTAGGTGCTACAGGGACTACTAAAGATGTGTAAGTACTCTACTCTACTCTACTCTACTCTACTCTACTCTACTCTACTCTACTCTACTCTTTTAAATATACAACCCCGGACATATTGTCAGTCCTACTAGCCTTACCCTAGATTTAGTCATACATGATTCATCTGGCTCCTAATGTATAATCAACACAACCAGATGTTTACTGTGTTTAGTGACAGCTTCCATCTCCACAGAACAACTCCTTGCCTTGTTTACTTTTCTACAGATTTCTTTGCTTGTTATTTCTCTAACAGAATTTTATTTTCTCTGCTTCAGTTGAGACAGTTGTCTAGCAGAGGTGGTTATGTTTCTTCAGACTGCTTTTCCCCATCATGTGTCAGTGCACCTTTTTCCAAAGGCCATGAAATTGTATGAAGCTGGCACATAAATTTCCACCAGGCCCAGTGAGAGATTTAGAAAGCTTCTGAGACAGATTCCCCCTCTTTGCATGAGACCCACTAACCCATCCAACTTCCTTTTCAAGGTACCCACCTTCTCTAGGCATTCTCTGCATTAAAGATAGTATCTTTTAGGTTGACAGAAGGTAGTAGAAGGCAGCCCTACCCATCCTGTTTTTCTCTAAACATGCAAGGTCTTTTTTAGAGCTGTTCTTATTTGCTGATACAGGGATGTACAGGAACAGCTTTATTCAGCCATAAATGCATTTTTCTGTCGAAGAAAACCTAAAGAACTCCTCCCAAGGACTTGCCTTCTCCTATTTAATGTAATTGGTATTTGCCACTAGAGTTTGCAACTGAGGAAAGATTATTATGTTATGCAACAGGAACATTCTTCTGTTTTATTTACTTCACTTAGAATAACTGCTCTAATTAGATGGAGGAATCCTGGTGTAGAAATGAGGGCAGTCGAGTCAGATAAACAAGTGGAGGGAAGAGCTTAACAACAGGCTTGTCCTTGCTATTACAGAGCACAGCTGAGAGCTAACAACAGGTGTTGGCTGATCAACTCTGTTGCCACAGATACTCTTGAGATTTGTGTTACCTCTGTAGTCTGTTTTCTAGGCTTGCAGTGCCAGACAATAAATAAATTACAGAAGGCAATCTTATAAGGAACCTCTTCTTGATGCAGCCTGCAGCATCACTGCTCTCAGTACTTCTGTATTTACAAACCCACTGGTTTAATTTATATCAGGGCCTTTTTTATTGTTCAATTTAGATGATTTAAGGACTGACTTAGAACTGCATCTTTCTCTTTGCTCATCAGTAGTTTTAAATTTTAAAATTGCATGCAATTATCAATGTTGTATGCATGTTCCTGTGCTTAAAGGTATGGGGACTGTGTTCATATGTGTGTAAGCATTTATAGAGCCAGGCTGCAGGAGCTAAAATGGGAGCATCCTACTTATTAGTGTGAGCTCATCTGTCATGTTTCAAAATAGTATCGAGATAACTTAGAAAAAAATTAATTACTAGTGCAGTCTTCACCAAAGTGAAAGGGTCAATCCTGGAGCTATTACTTATTCAGATTAAGGATAGTGGAGCCAGCCAAACAACCCACATGAGTAATAGCATGTTTGAACCTGTTAGAAACACACATCTACTAGTGAGGAATAGCAGTGATGACCCAAAAGCCCTAAATCTAATACTTAACAGAAGATTTTTATGAAGGAAGTAAATTATCAGAAAAATTATTTTTGTTTCATAGAAATTAACAAAGCAGATTTATATTAACTAATACTATAGATCTACAAAAGCTTTTTACACCTTTTTACTTCTATCAGCTAAAGCTTCTCTTTAAATAAATTTTATTTTTTTTTGGCTGTCAAATTTCAGTCATAACAGTTCTGATCCAGAAAAGCATTTAGGTGTGTCCATCCTTACATGCTTTTTGATACTAAATCTGGTTATTCTAACTTGAGGTTTCTCATTTCTTGACTGTGACTGATTGCCAAAGCACCATGTCTCCTGGAGTGAGCAGCCAGATGGAAGGGGAGAGGGCTGGATCCTGCTCTGAGCCCTCCTGAGTGACTGTGGGGAAGCTGCTTTGCCCTCTGGGCTTGGAGTTTCTCCACCAATAACACAGGGATGACAATATGATCTTCCTCTGCAAAGGACTCTTCCTCTCTGAGAGCTGTGTGGTGATGGGAAGGACATGCTCTGAGAACGTGTGCCCTCTGTGCTCCAGCCCACAATCTGTCAGCCAGCTTCAGCCCATGCTCCTGCCCCACTAATAAAGATTCATCACTGCTAATTGGAAAAGCTTAGCTGTAGGAGAAGTAAAGGATATGCTAAAAAGTGGTATTCAGTGCAGGGCTAAGTCTGGGGAAGGATTAGTTACAGTAGGAAGGAAAGGACACAGCAGTTCAAGCCTGTTCCAAAATATTGAGAAGAAATGCAGCAAATACAAATGAAAGGCCCTTGTTCCCAAGGAACACCAATAATCTGAGGAGTCTGTCACTTGTTCAAAGTTCAATGAATTGTTTATGGTGGGACTAGTGAGCACAGCTAGAAAGAGTCTCTATAATGCTTAGCACAAACAGAGCCACAAAAGCTGAGGTAAGAAAAATGTGGATGGAATGAATTAGTGTGAATGCCTGTCATCTGACATTTAAAATAAGTGAGAAATAGCAGCTTCTTTTACCATCAAGTGGACATAGGACTGACGGATGAACAAAGGGTGTTTTTCAGAGTTTGGGTGACAGGAAGACTCTTGGGACAGACAAAACCTTACCAAAAGAAACAGCTATTCAGGTGAAAATAGAATGCCATCGTGTGGATTTGCTGTTAAATCTGCCCATTGGCTCCAGGACTCTGCCCACGCTGCCTGCTGAAAACCATGCTCTCGGATGTCAACAGCATCTGAGGCAGCGACACAGCAGCTGCTCAGCACGGAGCACCTTGCACTGCTCAGCTCCTTTTGCTGTCTGTTCCTGGTGCAGAAAGGCTTGTCCTAGCTAGCTGTACCTAGAGGACTGCTGGCCTCCTGTGTCCTTGTCTGTGAGTCCAGGGAGCACTGCCAAAACCAAAGGAGCTTCTCTCCAGTCTCAGTCCCACGTGGAGCGCTGCTGTTGTAGCTTTGCTCCCTGGAGCCACCTGTGGTCACCCAGCCTGGGCACAGAGGCAGCACCTGCCTCCGTGGCTCAGCAGACACTAAACATGCAAAATTAGTGGGCACCTTTCAAAAGGGGGTCTTGAGCCATTATGTGTGAAGGCAAGAGGTGTTTGAATAGGTGTAGAAATAAACTGGGGCAGCATTCCTCACTGAGCCCCCAGGAAGGTGGGTAAAATGGATTATTCCTTAAGTGCCATCACCCAAAATTTTCTTTTTTTTCCCTCTCCCGTGTTCCTCCTATCTCTGCTCACTCCCTTTTTTCTGGCAGGGCTACAGCAGTTTGCCCCAAATCATCACCCAGCCCAAGAGCTGTTGTCTGTACAGTCCCAGATTATTTTTGCTCTCATGCATTTGAAGAAAAAGGTATTGCAAAATTACTACTTTGATTTATAGCTAGTAAAAGGAAAAGACGAAAGCAAAATGTTTAAAAACCCTCTTGTCTGCTTAATCATAGACCTGGATAATTTGTTTTGGTGAGAGAATTACAGTAATGGTCTGTGATGCCATATTACAAAACATTTCTGGAACAGAAGAAAATGGCCCTGTTTCCTACTAGAATATTTTCCTCTTTTTTAAAAAAAAGCATTGTCATTAATTTCCTGTTGGACAATATTGATTATTATTCTTACAAGTCCCTTTCAGAGGCTTCAAGCTGTGCATGAAGTTGTTGGTGCTTTCAAAGGACTCTTTTCTCTGGACAATGGTTAATCTGGATTATAGAAAATGTTCCCAATTTTGTGAGAAAATCAATCCTCTGACACATTCAGTTGGTTCAACAGAAATGACTGTTTGTGATCTTTTGGGGCCCAAAGTCCCTTTCTTAAAGTAGATTTTTTTTTCCCTAAAAAGACATCCTCATTTCCACCCACTGATATACACAGGCTTTCCATTTTCTTCAGGAGAAACTGGCCCACACTAGGACAGAGCAGCTTCATAGTCCTCAAGAAAAAATGTCTCTGCATTTTCTGGCTGTGTGTGTGAGGACTGTTAGATGACTTAGGTCACAAGAGATGGGAAATGCCTTCTGAAATGGCTCTTGTTCCTCCAGGAAGGGATGGCAGGAGGGCCAGGGAATGAGGAGTTTATTGATCAGTCTTTCTTGAGTGGTAAGACATAGACAAAGACAGCTGATGAGGAGTGCTATGCCCTGCATAAATATAATTTAGCAAAATTGCAGAATAATAAGATTTACTCCAAGCCTCTGCTATTAAAAAGGACCTGTGTACCCTAATTCACTGTGGTGATGCAGAAAGGATAGTTGGTAGTGCTCTGCCCCTTAGAAGGAAGGTAGATGTCAGAAAATTTCCAAGTTGTAGCAGTATATAAGTGGGAGGAATCAAACTCAGTGGCTCTCTATTGATGTACAGACTGTCTTATGGTTTTACCCTAAAGTTAAAGGAGAAGTAATTGCCCATTTATATGGGATTAATAACTGCATTTGGTTTGCAAACAACTAAATTCAGGAATTGCAGTGCCTCATTTTATAGACAGCCCCTGTAACAGCTCATGGCTTCTGTAATAGTTACTGTGGAAGTTCCTCTCTCTCCATCCTCGCTCACAGGCCAGCACAGATACCCAGTCCCTTTCTTTCCTCTTTTGGGGGAATAGCAGTCCAGGCTTGTTCCTTTTACATGCAGAGCCTAAATGTTCCTTTTATGTGGGGAGTAGTGTGGGGATTCACTCAGGAAGAGTGTTAATTTACCTGTTTCTGCTCCCAAATCTACTTTCAGATCTCACTGGTGGGGGTCATAAAAAGTAAGCTACATCTTTTCTCAATCCTTTATTTCTTCTGTACATTATATTGGAAAATTGTCCTTTTTTTTATACCTGTGTGAGTACTTTGTTGAATGGTGGATGTCCTGAATTAAACTGGGGTCAGTAATAGTTCTTCCCTTGCTTCTGAATTTACCCAGATGGTCACGAAGCACCTGAAAGAAACAATCTGCTAACATGCTTTGTATCTTTTGATGTTGCAGAGCAGAAGAATCCGTATCAGATGATGACAAAAGGAGGTAGGTGCTCTGCTCAACCAGGGCCAGCTTTATTTGAAATAGGCTGCAGAGAGCTCTGCCACCAGTTATACATCCTTCCTTCCCTCCTCCTAACTGCCACCAACAAACCAGAGGAGACAGGAAAAGAGAGGAGAAAATCTCACACAGAGTTGAGTATTGATGAGTCCTCCCAGCCTGTTATTGAGCAGGGGAGGTGGGAACTTTGTGGCAAGAAGAGCACATTATCTGGCAGCTGCAGGTGGTGTGCTCCATATGGGCTGGTGGCCTCTGTCTTCACACCAGCACCGCCACAGAAAGTGCCATTAGCACCTGTGGGAGATCTCTGCTGGGCTAGAAGTTGAAGGAAGTATGAGTCTATCATCAAGCAAATTAGAAATTGGCTCAGAACCCCAGGAGCTGGAGGAGGTGTGATTAATTCAGTACCTAACAGGGCAGAGCAGTGTAAAGGGAGCCTCTGCAAGTAACTCCAGGCACAGTGGAGGCTTTAAGGACCCAGTTTTTTACCTCCCTTCTCTGTCCCTGCTTTCCATCCAGGCTCTTTGGAGGCAGAAGTATCCTCTGAAAGGATATCTCTCCATGAAGGGGAGAGGGTTGGGCTATGAGAGTACCTAAGACACCTGTGCTCCTTTCTACTAACAGCTTTCTCTAAGTGTGGCCCTGAGCAGGGGCAGGCAGGTTGCACTCTCTAATGAGGTCGAAGTGCTGTTTAATTGGAGTGGTGGTTTGCAGTGTGGTGCTGTGGTGGTCCCAGCATCAAACACCAGTGTGAGATTAGCTCTGTCCTCAGCTGGGCGCACTCACAAGCTGGGCAGGGGGTTTTATTGTCACAAGACAGTGGGGATCTCGTGATAAGTATCAGGAGCCTGAGTGACCAAGCAGCTCTTCAGGAGAGCAGTGTCCCAGCTGAGCTGATGTGCTGTGCTGTCTCCCACCAGGAACTACGGCGGGGTGTACGTGGGGCTGCCGTCGGACGCGGCTGCCATGGCTCCCAGCCAGACCCGAGCGGCGCCCAAAGGTACCGCGGCCGCTCTCCTGCCTCCCGGGATCATCTCCTCCAGCAGGATGCATGCCCTTTACAAATCCAGCATTTCAGACACACTGGCTAGCCTTGAAGCCTCTTAAGGCTGTGGGGCTATTTATACTTGTCAAAGGGATTGTTCCTGTTTATTTAAAATGCAGCACACTTTTGCAGAAGGATCCTAGAGCAGATGCTGACTGTGTAGGTACATGGTCTTCTGAACAGCTTCTCCACACTCTGAGTGCTCTGTGAATTGAAAGAAAACAAACCCCTGTTATGACTAAGAGGCTGTGATAGATGCACTTGCAGAGCCCCATTGCTATTTTTAGTTTTGAAGGTATTTACTTGCATTGTGGTGAATTCCAGTAATAACAGTAAGTGCTTGCTTTCAGGTTTATTTCTGTTCTTACATGAAACCCAGCAGAAACTGTCTCTTTTCCATGTTATATTTTTGAACAGTGGGAAAAAGCATTAGATTTATTGCTGTTTAATTGTCAAATCATAAACATATAATTATGAAATAATGTAATATTCTTTTGATTTAACAGCAAAAAAAAAGCTGCTGCCATATACGTACAGCACAGAGTTTAGTCACTGACTGGTGCTTCCAAAATTTGCTGCAAAACAAGAAAATGAAAAACAGTAACACTATTAACCAAAATAAAAGTAGCTGGTTTTGGAACAACGCTAACTTAGTTGCATAGTTTGTTGGATTTTTTTAAAGATTTTAACAATCTCTGTCTTTTCTTTTCTAATTAAGATTAGAAGGAAATAAAGACATCAAGATGCAAACAGCCTGAGGTACAGTATGTTTTGATTAACATTATGCTTGGCATGTATTTGTTGAACAGAACAAGGTAGCAGTGCTCCCTGTGATGCTCTAAGTTGGTCTGGGAACCACCAAGGTACATCTCCAGCTGCATCATAACATCTAAAGGCTGGACCAGAGACCAGTTCTCAGTGGGGGCAGATATAAATTAGACAGTAGCAAAGTCATCTTCTTGGTGAAAATTGAGAAGCAAGGAAACTCTGTATTACTTCATTTGGGAGCAAATAAAAATCAGATGTCCTTAGTGGTACTCAGACCTCCCATGTGAGGTGAGGTACATCAGCAGTGCTTAGATCAGCATCTGCAGAGACAAAGATTTTTCCAGGAATGAGGATTTTGCAGTTAGAAAACATCTCCTTTTTTGGAAGGTCCTTGATGACCATGGTGTGTCACTCACTAAGTCATGTATTGGAGCTTTCCCCTTTGCCTATGGAAGTATCTGGGGGGGCTTCATTTTCCACCAGCTAAAATAGGACATTGAAGATTTATAGGCTCTCTTCCTGAGGGAAGAGTTTTGACTGACTAAGTTTTTAAAAAGAATCCTTTATAAGTTCATGTCTGCAGAAAAAAATAAAAACAAATGAAGTTTCCATTCAGTACTTGAACTAAATAAACATTGACTAATTTTGATAGGGAACTGTTTTGATGTCTAGCCAGTGGGGAACTGAAAATTATTAAGCTGCCAACAATTTCCATAAGAAGCAGAGACCTTTCCTAATTTAGGTGAAAAGCCAGAAACAGTTTTGAGTGGTCCCAGTGCTGGATGCAGGCCTTATAGAGCAGAACACATATAATAAATGTCTTTATTGTATGAGTGGTTAAAGCCCCAGAACTTTTCTAGGAGCAGTCTTAAACAGGAAGAACTTCAGGTGGTCTTCACAGCTAATTTCAATAACCTGGCTGAGATGTCTAAGCTAGAACCACCATCAGCCTTGACCAGAACAGGGCTTAAGCACTGTCTTGAGGCTGCAGCTTTTCATCTGTGATTTATGAACAGAGTCTGGGTTACTTAGGTCCTTGTCTAGGTGCATTAGTTGAATGCCTGAGGCTGGATAGAATCAATCACTTGACCTTTTCTTGCTACTTAAAATAGCTGAAAGTGCACTTTGCCTTCATTCATGCAAGATCAGAGCTTAGCTGCTGACTCAAGTCTTACACAGATGTCTACAAAGGGTCCTCTGAGCTCCACAAGTTTATGTGTGTGTTTGTCTGCAGTTCATGGACTACAAATCTCCCAGCTTCTAGTGACAAGCTAGTTCTCTGGTTTATGTATAGAATGTTCCTGTATTGCTTTTCAATTTTTGCTTTACCAGTCTACCTAAATACGTTTTTTTTTTTTTTGTTTTTTTTTTTGTTTTTTTTTTTTGTTTTTTTTTTTTGTTTTTTTTGTTTTTTTTTTTTGTTTTTTTTTTTGTTTTTTTTTGTTTTTTTTTTTTGTTTTTTTTTTTTTTGTTTTTTTGTTTTTGTTTGTTCAGTCTACTAAGACCAGTTGCCAGTGCTTTGGAGAGAGCTGTCTTTGTGCTGAAGATTTTGAAGATTTTGACATTTACACAGCCTTCCAGAGAGCAAGAGAGATCAGAGCACCAAAAAATCCAAACTGTTGCAAGTTCCAACTACGGGTAAAGCTTGAAGTACAGCATTGAATCAGTTTCCTGTTATAGTTGCATTATGGAAACCTCCTGCTGTTCTCCAGTGAAAGATGAAATTAGTGAACTCATGGTGGCTATTTCTGAACAAGAGCTAACTTTGATGATCTGCAACTTATTTCTCTGTGGCCATACTGCAGATTCCATCAGCTATCAGCTACGCTTCATATATTTTCTCCAACAATTTTTGATAGATTTTATATAGAAAACCATCACTACTGTCCACTCAATAGTTTCTATGGTAGGTTCCTGTAAATCAATTGTTATTTTACTTCAGAGTAATATATTTGACAAGGTTGCATCTTTTTGGGAATATTGCAAATTTTAATATTTTTGCTGTGAAATCTTAAGAATAGGATAACACAAGCATATGACTGTAAGGTTCTTTAAAATTATTAATGTCCCTTTTATATCATGAGACAAATATTAGGGCTTAATTTTCACCCTGTATTGCTCAAGGAAATAGATTAAAATAAGAATTATATACTTCATTGTATTATTTACATGTCCGTTTATATTTTTCTTTAGCTATATCTCTTTTATAAAGCATTACATGTAAAAAAATACTAACAAAATGAACTATTATATGTTCCATTCCATATAATAATAATAACATTTCCTTGCATAGGGACAAAGTGATGGTATTTTCAGAGATAGGAGGACAAAACTCCACTGCTGCATCCTCCTGACCTGTAGAGAATTTTTGATCACTATTAGAGTTTTGTACCCCTGTCTCATCTGTAAGCATCTCCAGTATGGCAAACTGAAACAGAATGAGTGTTATTACTACTTTGTTAAGGTTTTAAAATTCATTAAGCTAATAGCAATTGTAAGTTTCACATAGAACATAAAACAGATTGTACATTTACAGATGGCAGAATGTGTATTTAAATTATTAAAGCCTTTTGCATAATTCTTTAGTCAAACTCTTTTTAATGGGACTTGATATGCCATACACTTTAAATAATGAAACAAACAAACAAAACCAATAATCTGCATCATGTTAATATATTACTATACATTAATATCCATTTTTAAATTTAAAAGAAATAAAAAACAAACCATAAAATTTGGACATGAGGAAATAAGCCACTGTGAACCATGAAATTCCTGCCCTTTTCACTGATACCTATTACTACCAATGAACTACCATTGGCTATGATTTCCAGTAACTTGCAGCTTTCACTTTTAAATAGTGGTGATTTGATATGAGGCTTGCAAAAAGAGATATTTAAAAGTATTCCTTGCTTGTCCTCTTTCAATTATTTGTGACATTATTTATTGCTGTTCTCTAGAAATCTGCTACTTGGGTTGTCTCCTGAAGACAAACATGCATCTCATTCTTGACCATCGACCTCAAACCGAGACGAAATAAGCTTGAAGATTAAGATGTGGTATTAAAATATCTCTCAGTGTGAATGAAAGTCTGTAGATTATATCTGCAGAGTCTTGTTCTGGCAAGGCAGGCTGCTGAGGACTCAAGGAGCTCTGGGTGATAAACATGCAGGCTTTTCTCCTACCTGCTTACCATGGCATGAGGGTACAGTTTCTACTTCTCATGTTCCACAAATGGCTGAAATAGTTTGCATAGCAAAAGTTTATTTAGTACAAAACAATGAGGCCCATGCCTGACCTGATCATGATTGTCTTTCCCAAAGCAGAAAAAGCACCAGTTGTCCTAGGATACATCAGTGTTCAGTTTGTGCTCAAAAAGCCAACAGCAGGTGCCAGTAATCAACACAGTTGTTTATCCACTTTTATCCTTCAGTTGCTGGGAAGAATCATCAAAAAGGTGGACAGGGCTAAACTCAAGCATCACTTGTTCTGCTGCTGACATCTGCAGCCCCTTGTGTGGGCAGAGGGAGGAAAGAGGTGATTGCTGATGAGCAGCTCCTCGCAGCTGGTGGTGGGACAGTTGCAAAGGGTACTTTCCTTGGTTTACATCATTGCTTGTTTTTCCTGTGCAGAGCTACAGAGAAGCTTGAAGCACTTTGCAGAATTGGTCTTTTAATGTTTCATCCTCTGAATGTGTGGAAGGTACAGTGGTTTCCTAATATTTTTGTTCCTCTGTGTTGTCTAATCTCAAAAGTTTACTGACCAACTGACAAATGTGCAGTGTCACAGACTGGAACCTCTAAATAGACATACATTCATTTATGCTGTGTGGGCATGTACCCATCAAACTAAAGAGCTAGGGCCATTCCCTTGTCTTCAATTTGCAGACTCTTTTGTTTTCCCAAGGATCCATGAGTCTAGAAACTGTGTGACAGGACGCTGTATTCTCTTCTGACCAAATTCCACTTAGGGAACTGATTTTCTGCTCATGAAAATTCCTCTATGGTGAGCAGCCTTTGTTAATAAAAGCACATGTCATTTCATGGAGAACTGAGTGTATCTGCTCTTTTAAAATGTACAATCTATGGATATTTCTGTTAGGAGGAG
This sequence comes from Oenanthe melanoleuca, assembly GCF_029582105.1. Taxonomy (NCBI): domain Eukaryota; kingdom Metazoa; phylum Chordata; class Aves; order Passeriformes; family Muscicapidae; genus Oenanthe; species Oenanthe melanoleuca. The sequence continues at coordinate 19,057,930 of NC_079334.1, forward strand.
GAACAGAAAAGAAACCCTATATGCCAGCTGCCAGCTGTGCATGTGACAGCATCTTTGGAGAACATTTAGGCACTCAAATGATGGTTCAGTGGGACAACTGAGAACAGAACACAAGGAGCCATTGAATGACAGAGTTATTATTAAGGAATATACTTTGGTTTTGTCAAAACATTTTGAATTACCATTTGTGAAAAATAAATATTTAAATGTTGAGGCTGTAACACCATTTTCCTTGCAGTGGTTACTATTTCTTCAGCCAGAGCTGAGGAGCCAGTGAATAATTCAGCAAAGAGTGGATTTGGGTTTTATCATCTCAGAATCTCTGATCTGAGATTCTTTGGTGGCCTGGAAATACTATGCTTGAATTTGTGAATCTTGAAAATTTCTGGAGCAGGAAAGCATAAGATTGAAACTATAGTTTGTGGCCAGCTGAAAAAACTCAAAATATCTTATATTGCAAATTTTGGTCTCAAAAACCAAACAAAGTACAAACTATTTCACCTCAAAGACAGCTTCTCTTTTGAATTATGCTAATGAGACAGTGCATTTATTTTGCTTTCTTCTTAATGCAGGAGCTTTGTTGTAAGGGTCAAATGTCTCCATTTCTAGGTAGCACAGACAGAAATGCTGCCTTGTCTTTTATATGTCATACACATCCTAGTGTTCTTCAGACCATGTGACAACTCTAAACCTCTGTGTTGCTCAAGGGTTAAATCTTGTCACTAAGAGAGTTGCAGAAGACCTGGTATGAAATCCTTTCCTAGTAGAGTCCACACAAGGCTGAAGCTGCAGAAAATCATAAAGGTGAAATTTGTCTCTAATGAACACAAAGTACTAATTTACTTGTTTTCATCCTGCATGTCTGGCAGAGGAGACTCTGCTGTATGGAACTATGGTTGAAATGGCATCATTATTCCCTGTCACCCACACAAGTCTAGCAATTCTCAATAACCATGCTTCCCAAGCAGTCGGTGAGTCACTGCTGATCTGTTTTCTGCAAAGTAGACCTCTGTTTGGTTCCCATGGTGATCAGAAGTGACAATTATTACGGGCTGCTACTACAGTTTCTCAGTTGTGTGTGCCCACTAAAAGAAGCTCTTGCCTGGTTATAGTCCCTGGGTGTTTTGCAGTACATCTTCATTGCTTCCTATTGACAGCAATTTAAACACTTCAGGTGAATTGGCTTTGTGAAGAACAGGCCAAAGGAGGGGGATTTGGGGAGTATTTTTGGTTTGCAATGCATTTAGAACAAAACAAAGAAAATAACTCCGTAAACTTTCCATACAGCAATGGTGTTCCAGTATTGCAGAAAATCCTTTGAGGTTGGGCTAGATAATTCAACCCTTGTTTTAAAGAAAATCAAGTGCAGAATTTAGGTTTATCATAATAGGAGTGATTTCATTTTACCTGACCTGACAATTTTTGCTCAATCTCCAGGGTTTTCAAACACAGAATTATTTCCCAGACAGCTGAAATCTATCACTCCTATTGTGGGACCTTCTGTGTGCTGCTCACTATTTGACTTATAGCTGAGGATAGGACTCAGCTGATGAACCAGATCATTCTGTGAAGTGCAGTGAAACTCACTTTAGCATAACTGTACTGAGAAAAGAATTAGAAAGATGAAGCCACAACCACAGGATGAAGCCTGGATAAGAGGGGGCTTTGTGTTCCAGAAAGAAGAAAACACACAGGAGAATAAGGATTATTATGCAGTGAAGACAGATGTAGAAAGAGGTTAGGAATCGAAAATGACGTAAAAAGGGAAATACCTCAATTAAGTAGCCACTGCATTTCTCCATGATTCTAATCTCTAGAAAATAGAGCAAGAAGTGGACAGCTGCCAAATTGTTTTAAGACTGAAGAGAAATGGAAGTTGGCTTATCAGGGCATTTCAACCCTCAGATATCTGAGACTGCAAACCTTTAAGGAAATAACTTGTGTCATTTTTATTTGCTTAATGTTCAGTGTAATGAGCCCATGCACCTTAAAGGTCCTTCTGGATACCAGAAGGCTATATAAATATCCTGCTGTCTCTTTCAAAATTTCTGTTGGTATTCCCTTAGTTTATGTCTCTCTGTGCAGACTGAGAAAATACTCAAGATTTAAAAACAATTAACAGGATTAGTATAAAAATAAATTACAGAACATGCAAAAAAGGAAGCCAGAGTTTAATCTGAAAATCAGTGTAGAAATAGAACCTAAGCTTTGGTTTGGTTATGCCATGTATTTTAGATTTCTGATATAACTAATGAATCACTGTGCAAGTAATTAGTTTGGGTCACAGCACCTTATTGGCACTCTAGAGTTATCTGTCCACTCACAGAATTTTGTTTCTGGTCTTTGATTCACATGTTACAGGAGATGGCAGAAATGTGAAATACTAAATTCCACACTTTCTTGCTTACTTTTTGTGTTGGCTGAATCTCAGTGTTGTCTGCAGGATGGCTTCATCTCCATAAAAGCTGAGGCTGTGATTCAGAATGACAGTTCATTTGTCATATTTGATAACATATTTGATAACAGTGTTGTGGGGGATACCAGACTGCTGGAAAATGCAAGATTTCGTTGCAGTTATGGAGGTACTCAAACTTTGCAGAGCCCACACTTGTCACTATGAAATTTTCCTTGGCACTATGCAAACATAAAACCACACACATAAATAAACAAAATCAGGGAGGTAACACACACCTTCAAGCTTATATCTAATATCATGTTCATGGTTATGTAAGTACTGGAGTCTGACTGTAACCTTGAGCTGTGAATATTTACTTTACCTACAGCTAGGTTTGCATTCCCCAAAGGATGTTGCTGTGAGGAAGCCTTGGAAGGAGTCCTACTACCTGGTTTGTTTATAGGAGCCTCACATGCTTATGGGAAATAAACCAATACACTTCCTCTAAAATTAAAGTATTTAATCAGATCATAATGTATAAATTATATCAACTTGATCAAACTCTAAGTATCTGGTTATTAAAACAATGTGCTTCATATTTGAAGGCTCACATGAAATCAGCTGCCTGCTTCTTTTTCCTCTTCCAAATTGTGAGTTTCCCTAGTAAATAAATAAATAATTTTAGTTTTACAAGGAACTGCTTCAGATCATCAGACAGAAACAAACCATTTTTGGCAGGGAATTAATTTGTAATAAGGAAACTGTGCCAGCCAGGAGAGACGGAGGTTTTATAAATTCCAAATTATTTTAATAGGATGAATAATAGTTGGAGAATTTACACAGTGCTGTTAAAGAGCCTTTGTTTAAGACATCATTGCTTGTGTACGCATTGCTTCTTGAGAAACTCAAGATTTCCAGTGAAAAGAACTCTGAAAATCACTACTTGAAAAACAAGTTTTGATTTATGATAATATTTTCTCAAGAACAGCATAATGTTTCTCCTTGAATTTCAAGCGGAAGCCAAATTCTCATTGGAGCCAGTGAGTAAACAGTCTACTTCTCCTTGCCTGCAAACAATCACAGACAATTATCATTCAGAGGTACAAGAAGAAAGATAACTGGTAGTAGGAACATATATATTCATACACTTGAAATTAATCCAAATCTTTAACAAATTGGTGTAGATTACACTAAATTTCATGCTTCCTTCTTTCAAGTATTTTAATTAAAATATAATTTCTTTTTTTTTTTTTCTTGTTGTTTGAAATAATCCCTGGCAAAAGTATTTCTTCCATATTTGTTGCAAGAATATATAATTCTTTATAATTAGTATAATTCTTGCACTATTTCTCATTTTTATCTAGAGTTCAACTTCTGGCATAAAAATCTCTGCCACAGACTATGTTTTCCCAAATGGCTAGGCTCACACTTCTGCTCAGCTGGGCATTCCAGGTAGGTGCTGCTGGAGATTTTGTCCTGAGCACTTCACTACTCAGCTGTCTTTCTCAACTTCAGTTGAAACAGGGACAGTGTTGCCTGATCATTGTCCACCCAGCTTCTTGGAAGCCCTCAGTCCACTTGCTGGTGGGATGGTGAGAGGCAGAGATGGCCTTGATTCTGTGTAAGCCCCACTCAGCAATAATGAAAACATCTCTGAATTACTAACACCGTTTCCAGCAAAAATCCACAAAAACACAGCCACATCTGATATACTCTGAAGAGAATAAACTCTTAAGCCAGCCAACAGCAGTAAGCTCCTGCAAATCTTGTGTTACAAAGTTGGAAGGCACAAAATGGTGGGAAAGTGTCTCCATCACACTTCAGTTTGTGCAGTGATGTGCACAACAAGAGTAAGCATCACTGGTAAATTAGTTGGATAGATAGAACTTGGCCACATTTCAGTCTCTTTGGAGTGGCTTGAAATGATGACAAAAGGAGCGACACAAGGAATCAGTATCACAAATACCCATATTAAACATTGCAAATGCTAGCAGTATCTGGTGTTCTGTCACTGCAGTCCTGTGAAAATTTCACCTGTAGACAGTAAGGGAAATTACTCCCGGCAGAGTTTTTACCCTAAAAATAAATTCCTCCCAGTGGCTGATCATTTGACCCGTAGGTTTTCTTGCCTAGGTGATGGGGTCTGGCTGATGTACACAGACTGTAGCTCCTGATAATCTGGATAATAATAATCCTGATAATCTGGAACCCTTCCCTCTGCAGGTTTTGTCACTATGGCTCTGTAGTGCACCTCCATGTAAATAGTGCCTGCCCATGTAAATAGCCAGAGTGGGCTGCAGAAGGAGCTGGTTGACTGGTGAGCCAGAAAGACACACCCATGGCATACTCCCTCCTTGATCCCACTGTCTTTGTTGCTCTCAGTGAGGTATGGCAGCTTCACATCCAGCGAGGGACCAACCAGACGCTGGTGATGGTGATGGCTGGCCAAAGTCTTAAACACTGCTGGGGTTTGTTTTTCTGCATCCCTTGCTCTCTTAGCAGCAGAACCCAAGAAACTGCACTGAGTTTCCTTTTATGTGCCTCCTGGACAAGCCTCATGTTCAGAGCTGTGCTGGTGACAACCAAATTAATCATCATCCCATCATCAGTTGCACATTGCCAGGCTCTCCCAGCAGTCCCAGAGTCTCATCCCAGGCTGTAGGCTAAATAAATCCTTGACCAAAGTAGGTCAGCAGGCCATGCCTGGCCTCAAGAAACAGCTTTGATCAGGTACAGCAAATTTCTCACTATTGCTCATAATAACTTTCTTCAAATGTGATACTTTTATTTCAAATGGGAAAGAACCTTACAGACCTGGATGGCAATGACAGCTCCCTGAAGCTTGGGTCCTCTGCCAGTACTTTACAGAAAAGGTGCTCTGATGAGAGAGAATCCCAAAGCAGAGGATTTAGGATTAAAAAAAAAAAAAAAACAAACAAACAACTAAAAGTGTGTAAGGAATCCTTTGTTATGAACCTTGATACACCCTTAGTGTTCTCATTTCTTTAACATTCAATTGCTCTTTCCTTAAAAGCAGACAATGTCTGAAGTTTTGTTTTCATAATATCTATACAAGTAATTTTAGCAGCTAAAAATGTACCTTTTTTCAAAATGTTTATTTTAAATTTAGAAAAAAAGTTGTTCTGTGTCTACTATCCTGATCCCCAAATGTATCCAATTCCCCAAATTTCCCAAATTAATTAACCAATCACTTCAAAGTTTGTGGTCATTTATTTTTCACTTTACGGTTTCATTTTAATAGATAGTGCTGGTGTTAAAATGAGGAGTTATGACATTTTACAAAATATTTAGCAATGAGAATACTAACAGTACTACTTTTCACTTTGGCACTGCCTGTGACAAAGTTATGGTTTGGGGACACAACTTAAAAATCAAATGATTTTAAATAACTTTGCCTCTAAAAGAGCTTTTAGGTCAAGTCTCAAAGATTAGAGTATATAAAAATGATGCATCTGGGCTACTTCAGACTGTCCTTTAAAGGATAAAAATATGTCTCTGACGTTTCTTCTATAGAGAAATTCATGCTGTTGTCCAGTTAGATTCATTAGAGTTCTGGTCTAGCCTCTCTACATATGTTACTATTATTCTGCAATGAAAAAGGCAACAAGCCATTTCTGGGCACTCTGTAAAGTCTTGAAAGCAAGGCAGCTTAAAATAAATGTTTGTATCCTGCTGAGTTCTTATCATCCCCAATGCACTTTGGGCACTATTAAGCTATAAATAAGATATAAATAAGATCAAAAGATCCACTCTCTCATGCTCAGAAAATTTGAAGAATACCAGTATACCTGATATATTTGTATTATGACACACTTTTTGACAATGTAATCAATATTATTTTTACGCTACAATAGATTAACCTAATTAGATATCTGTGGAAAAGTATATTTTCTCTTGAAATTTTGCAAACACTTGTTTATTCATTTTATAATTGTTCTATCCTTGCTTTGGGCCAATTTATTGCCTGGGATTATGCCTTCCTTGCCTATGTGCAAGTTTGATAATAAAAATGTACTTTTTAATGTCCTTTATTATTTTTGAACTACTGAAAGCTGCTTATTATCCAAAGATGGATAATTAATGAGGGCAACATCTCCCAAGGATTGTCAGTTGCTGTCTAAAATGCAAAGTGATAGCTGTAACTCAAATTATTTTGTTTTATCATTACTGTAGTTTACTGGGAATTCAAAAGCTTCCATCATGCTGCTGAACGGGTTAAAATAAACTTCAAGGGAACAAGAAGGGTGGTACCCTTTCTGCTTCATGAAAACTACTGTAAGTACAGCAAGGTATGGGAGATATTTGAAAAGAGAGAGCAGCACCTGCCTTTGGATTGACAGTCACTCTTTGGGAGTGTGATGTGAAAGTATAAAGTTTTCCTAACCACCCAAATGACAAGCCTGTAAAAGCAATTAATCACTCATTTACTCTCTCCATGTCTCTAATTTTATTTTTCCTGTTGTTGCTATTATTTCTTAAAAGTAGTTACTTAAAAGTAGTGGAAGAAAGCCCAAAGTACACAACTCCTATTTTTCAGTAGGTTCTGTGTTGGTTGCCTGGTTGGTTTTGATTTTTATTGTTTATCTGATTTTAGAGCTAAAAGTAGACATGAGGGGCTGGGAATCAGAAACTCCAGCCTTCCTTATGCCACAGGCTTGTTAGTCTTGGCTGAATCACTTAGGTTAAATCCTTCAAAAACAGTTTTAAAACTTGAATGCTCAAGCAAAAGACTTTTGTTTGAGCAATGTCTCGATACTCCTTCTCCAGGGGAAGCTGAGCAGAGTTTGTACCAGTGAGGTTGTCAGTGAGACTCTTGGGACCCCCATCGAGGCTGGATGATGGGCTAGGAGTCCACACATGGCCAGCAGGCAGCCTTGGGAGAGGAAAGCTCATGTCCTTACAATCTGATGGATGAAGGCATGGGTGTTAACATCTTGGGAATGGGGCTTAGTGTCCCCACTGGCTTTGGGCAGCAGGTTTGATGCAGAGCCTGGACAGCTTGGCTCCTGAAACAAACAAGGGTCTGCACAAGCCTGAGTTTCTGAACTTTGGAGTAGGCAGTTCTGGAGGACTGTACCTTCCCTGTACCTCAGCCAGTGGGGAAAGGAAGAGGGCAAGAGGAGGGAAGTTCAGGATGAAAGGAGGCTGCGCCCTCCCAAACCTCGAGAGAACAAACCCCGCAGGTGTGTGCCCCGGTGGACGTGCTCCCTTTACTCAAATAAAGTTGTGGGACTCCTCTGTCTCGTTTTTAGACATAAACCACTGGAATTTGTGGATTTTCCTGATGCTTGCAAAGGGTTGGGTCTCCCTCTCTGCTCTCTCCCTCCTTTCTGCTGACCCAAAGAAGTTTGTCTGCTGGAAAAACACAGCCCCAGTGTGTTTTACATCAGCTGGAGAAAAAGAATTCAGCACCTCTTATGTGTTTGCTAAAGAAAGGTGAAGGAGGGGGTTTGGAGGTAAGCAGAAAAGGAAGAGAGTGTTAATGATGTAGATGAGTTGCTTGTTGTTGAAATGCTGGTCCCTGCACTTCTTCAGTGGAAATTACTGTTTTCTAGATGGAGAAGCAACCAGTAGCTTGACTTCATTACAAATGCCAAAAAACATTACTCATGTTAGCAAAACAAGTTTTTGTTCTGTCTTTTTTTTTCTCTTTAAAACCCCAGAACCTGTTACTGTTTCCAGGAACAGCTTGGAAATGAGATTTTTTTTTTTTAAATCAGAAAAGCAAATAATCTGTGATTTCATTCCCTGTTAAAATGCAACAGTATGGATCCTTTTGTGAATTCTCAACCATGTTTGCAGCTCCACTGGGGACAGAGCAGCAGGCACAGCAAACCAAGCTCTGCACATGCAGAGGTGCTGAGGTGGTGGGTCAGTACATTTTTGGCTCAGGCCTGTGCCTGTGCTTCTTTTCATTTGACATCATTAATTCTAACAGTGCCCACTCTCAGGGCTGAACAGCTGCCAGTGCACCTGTACAGAAAGCCCTGGAAGCAGCTTGCATGTTTTTTGTATGCATTTCAGCAAAAATCCAAACATTACAAGGACTTCAAGTGAGCTTTTCACACACTGAAGAAGATCTGACCGAATAAACAGCTGTTTTTTGTCTCACTTGAAACTGTAATTTTCCCCCATACTAGATGTTTTCCCAGTGTCACATGTCTCAACACAAGACTCTTCTGACTCTAGGCACAAGAGTTAAATCCATCACTGCTCTTCCTTTGACATTGACCATTACCAGTAAAATCTTGGACTCTTTCTCTGCAGGGGACACATTTCAGGTACTCGGAGCAGGGGATTTAAGGAACGACATCTTGACTGAGAACAGAGTGGCAAACTGAGTTTCTGGCCCGGGAAAGGGAACCAGACACAGGGAAGGGGGCATGGTCCTTGCAAAGCCCCTCAGCACAAGGACTGGCTGCAGGCAGGTTCTCTGTGCAGCATCAGCGGAGGTGTGGGCAAGAGCAAGAGTCACAAGACTCTTTCCATGACAACAGAAAAATCTTATCTTCTCCTGGACCTGGTTTGTGTGGCATGGCATCCAGGGAACGGTTGGGAAAAATGAGAAACACGGAAATCCCTGGGATTATCTCTTTAGCAGTTCGGGGTGAACTAAGAAGTTTTTCTGTGATGTGCAGAAATCATGAAAGGCTGGAGATGCTAGGAAGGGCAACAAGGTGTAATTCAGTGACTAGACCCAGCTGTTCGTGTGTGGTTGATCCTGCTGAAAGCACTCCTGAGGCTCAGGCTGATGATCAGCACAGTGACAAAGGTCTGAGGGCTCCCGTCTTGCTTCAGGACACTGCTGAAGTGCTAAAACACGGAAACCCAAACAGGTAGTGTGGGCTATTGAAGGGGATGGGCTCAATGGGGCAGAAATCCAGCAGGAGGGTCAGAGACTTGGTCTTGCTTCTGCTGGGATCCAAGAGGAGACAATGACTCTGAGGATGAAAAAAGGCCACAGGGCAGGCAACGAGGGTGGCAGCGTTTTTCTCCTGTGTGTTTAAACGTAACAGAGGCGAACCAGCAGCACACTGGAGCTGGTTGAAGGGTGACTATTTCGACACGGTGAAATGTGATTTTGCTCTGCTCCCGCAGTGGCTGGAAGGGGCCTGTCCGTGCCCGTGGGTTTGTGTGACTGCTGTGCCGGTGCCGCTCAGCCAAAGCGCTCCTTCCCGCGGCGCGGACAGCCCGGGCTCACGGCAGCCCAGCCCCGGCTCACGGCAGCCCCGGCTCACGGCAGCCCAGCCCCGGGCTCACGGCAGCCCAGCCCCGGCTCACGGCAGCCCGGCCCCGCTCCGTGCCCGCAGCGCCCGGCCCGGCTGCCAGCAGGGAGCAGCGCTGCTCCAGCGAGCGGGGCAGCGCCGGCCCGGCAGCGGCAGCGGGAGCGGCTCTGCGGCTGCGCAGCGCTCGGGCCGGGCCGGCTGCGCGCAGCGAGCGCGGGGCGGCGGCCTTGGCTGCCAGGGCCGGGGACGGGACAGACAGCGACAGCGCTGACAGCGCTCACTGCCGACAAAACCACCTCCAGTGGGAGCGTTCGGTCTGCGGAGCTTGGAGCTGCTTTACTCTAGGTGCTCCTTAGCAAGAGTTCATTAGATGGGATGCTCTCCGTGAGAAGTTTTAAAACTCCTGCAGGCAGTGAGAGGTGCCCGGTCAGCGCCATCAGAGGCGAGGTCACCTACAAATGAGCCGAGCCCAGCTGGGCTCTGGGCCGCAGACACGGGCACGGCGCTGCCGTCTCCAGCTCGGGCTGTGCCAGCCTTTGGGAGCTCCTGAGAGCCCGTGTTAGTCGGGAATGAGTCTGAGCTGGGCCTGGCTGCAGCCGGCTGCTGATCCTACAGGCTGGGAGCGGCAAAGCTCCTTTCCCAAGGGCCCCGTGGGGTATGTTCAGCGTAGCCTCAGTGTTCCCCTGGAGCCCCTGATCCCCTCTGCTGCAGGGGCTGAACTGTGGGGCACAGCGGTGTTTTTGCCGTGCGGACAAAGCCAGAGCTGTGTGCTGGGGCAGGGCTGGTCCTTCGGAGCAGCCCCGCGCCATCAGAGGGCTCAGCCCCGGGGCCGTGTCTGTGCTTGCTGCTGCAGCTCCTCTCCACCCTCAGCTACCTCGCAGTGCCAGCTCATTTCTCATGGACACTCACTCCAGGCTCATTCTTCATTTGGCCTGGGTTTGAAATGGTGTCTGGAAGCAAAGAAACCCTTGTCCCTCTGCCCCACTGAGCTCTCCTTGCTGGGCCCAGGAATGTTCCTCCTTCTGACACTTCCCATCACCTCTGACCACTCATTTCTTCAAGAAGCTATTTCAGTCACTTTTCCATATGTATTTAGTGATGTTAGGAAAAATACTTTGGCCAGCAGGAGGATTCCACACTCCAACAGTGAAAAAGTGTGAATTTAATTACTTGGGGTGATATTTTCATAGTAATTAGAAAAGAATTCTGGAGAAAGACTTTTTCTACATCAGCACAGGCAGAGTGCAGAGGATGTCATTTGTCTTGGTGTATTTTACAGCTGTGGAGGGCAGTGCATGACCAGGCTTACAGAGATTCTCTGGGTGTGTTTCAGTGCAGGGAGAGCTGTGTCACAGCAAAGCCTTCCCAGCCCTACAGAGACATTTCTGGATCCTGTGCTGCCAGTCCCGGGCTCTATTCCAGTTTCTCTTTGGGGTGATTTGTGCACAGTGTGTATGAGACATCCCAGAGCACTTTAGGGACCTGTCATTACTCACATCACTCCATCTGTCCTCATGTTGTGCAGGGCTTGACTTCAAGGGCTTCTTGAATGCACCAAGGAGCCCAGAAGTACAAGACAAACAGCCCTGCTAGGGGAAAATGCCATGGACTCGGTTCTCCTGCAGGGCTGAGACAGGGAGACAAGAACAGGCTTTAGCTCTGCTGCCCAGTTGTGCATTGGAGGATGTGTAGTTACCTTTGATTTTTCGTACCTGGCTAGGCTGGATAAAATCAGGCAGATGAATAAACGTGCCCTTGCTCTGAAGAAGAGTGAGTGAAATGTGGTAACCCATCTCTAAGGCCACACCTGAGACAAAAATGAAAATTTTCCCATGTGTTGAAATGTGGACACTGCAGAACTTGTCTCACACCAGTGCAGAGCTACTGGGCTGGCTGGGAGCACAGTGAGAGCTGAACTGCTCCTGCCTTTGCTGTGCACACAAGTGGCCAATTTCTCTGGGAGCAGAGCAGTGTAGGGGATGCACAGAGCCCTCTGAATTTGTGCTGTTGTTTGGTGTCTAACTGGATGTAAAACCTGCTTGGATGTTTTCCCATGTCTGGGACATTGTTAATGGCTGTAAACCATGGAGAAGTCTACTTTGTAATGAGGAAGGGCTTCTGCTACAACTTCAGAGGGAGGACAGGCAAAGAGGAGCAAGAAGACCTTTCCCTCTCTGCTGACCTACGTATGATATGGTCCCCAATGACTCTTACTCTTAAAAGACATTTTTTTATTTTCACTGCGGTAAAAAAATGTGAAAATCAAATTATTTTTTTTGCACAGCAGCCTTGAGGGAAAAACAAAGACTGTGTGTATTGTAGTGGCTGAGCCTGTACTGTGTAAGCTACTGCACTCTTTAAAATCTCATTGAGATAATAGCTCTCATGCCATGACAGTGATAATTCCTCTGCTGACAGGCTGAACAGGCCAGCAGTAGCTGAGCTGTAACTCCTGGAATTAGGAATTCCTGCTGAGATCCAGTGGCCATGCCCCAGGCTATGTCCCTACAAATTCTTGCCATTTGGCTGATGTGCTGTCCTCCTCCTGCCAATGCTCTGACTGTAAGAATGGAGCACTTGTACTCTTGAAATAACTGAGACCTGTGGTAGAGCCCAGTAAAATTATTGTAGCTATTTTTATGTATTTCAATAGGCTTGGCTCTACATGAAACTTGGAAGAAATCTTGAGTAAACATGCCAGGCTTATATTCTGCAGACTAATCGTAACTGCCTGTAGAACAAGATAAGATGTGTGATGGCAAAAAAATCAACAACCATTATTTTTAAAAGCTTTATCTGAAATTATCCAAGCTACCTTCTCTATATGTGCTTTACAGTAAAACTCAGTGTAAGTGCCATATTTCATCTCCAAGAGAGTCGTTGCATCTCAGCAGGATGAATCTCTCTCTGTCCATTAAATCAGAGTGCACATGAAATAGCTGCACTCCAGAGCAAACTCTCTTAAAAGGTTGAACCTAGAGTAAAAATTTGTTCTTAAGCACTCTGCTCCATAGCCCATGAAAGACAGTCGTAGTGTCACTGACTTCTGTGACCTTTAACTCCTACTCCAAGTTCTACAAGTGCTAAAGCTGGGATATTTTTTTCTTTTATTTACTTTCATGTACTGTATCTGTTGAAAGCAACAGTTAGATTTCTGAAAATGATCACCTGAGCAATTAGAATGGGTCAACCTTTGCTGGGAATAAATTGCTACTAGAAAGAGTACTTATGACACTCAGGAAATGTGGATTAATAGGGAGTAATTAATGGGCCTAATTTGGTGCCACAAAGGGAACATCACAGCTCTTTGTGCTCTGACACAAGCTGAATGTTAATGAGTCCCCAGAGGTGTTTGCATTTGGGTTCAAATTACTGTACCCACATGCCTGGCTGAGCCATGTGCATTTACCCAAGCAATGCTCAGGGTCTGTGAATCCTTCTGCCTTTCCCTGTCTGTTGTGACAAGATGTTGGTGCTCTGCAGTGTCAGTGCCAGCATTTTAGCATTAGAGGCCCGTGCAGCAGAGGAGTAGGAGTCCCTCTGAAAACACCTTGTTGATTGTGAACAACCTGCACAGCGGCAGAGGCATCCTGAGACTTTGTGTTACAACCTAAGGGAAAAACAAACAATGCCTGTCTTTAGGTATAAAGGAAGCAACCTAATCCCTCTGTGACTTAAAATCTTAGGGACAAAGGGGTCCCTAGATAGGGAAAGCTGAAGCTCCTGACCAATTCCTGTGCTGGGTCAGTCTCTCAGAGCAACCTGTCTTATTTAAAGGTACGTGGCAAAAGGTTTGCTAAGCACAGGGCGGAGGGCTGAAAGTTGGGCGATGCACAGTGGAAAAGAAGTGATGCACACACAGCTTCCCTCTCTTTTCTGGTAGCTCCCTACACATGCAGGTCCTGGTGTGTGACTGCAGGAACTCAGAGCTTCATTGCTTTGGGGAAACAACAGGGATGGAGTAGCTTGGCCAGCCAGCATTGAAGATTGCTCTTCATGGGGGCTTTGCAACTTTGAAAGGATTCAGCTTCCAAAGGAGAAGGCTGGATTTGCTTTTGGAATTGGACATGAGCTAAAAGGAGTGTCTCCATTGCCACTGATGCCTCTGCATACTCAACTTGCTTCTATTCTGCCTGATGCAAATACTGTGGGTGTAGCTGGGCTTCTAAGCAGTGTTTCCTTATTCTTTGAATTAATCTTCTAGGACTGGGGTACCTGGAAGTCATGTGGCCTGTCTGAACTGCTTGCTGCCCTTTCAAAGGCACCACTGACATAGGAAGTGTTTGTTGTTCATATGATTTTAATATACGCCTCCAGCATTAAAATAAATCTTACTAGCATACAGATTTTTGAAAACACCGTCCTGCAGGAGCTTGGTTTTAAGAATTGCCTGTATTTATTTTTACATTTCAATAAGATATGGTGAAAGCTGTGCCCTGCTGAAGCAGGAGAGAAGTGGTTTGTGCATGCCTCTCTGCACACATATTTCTGTGATTGCAAAACCCCACACTGGACATGAGTAGATTCTGTTGAGTAAGGTGCTGACATTGCCATCATTGGAGATACTCATCTGTAAGGTCTGGTCTGAAAAAGAAGTTCCTTATACCGTAATCGATATGACATCTATTAACTGCCTGTCCCTCCTGTCAGAAGACCAGACTCTCTATCCATAAACATTCATCAATAAAAGAAGGTGGAAGTCTTGGGCGCCTGACCAACATCAGTCTCCTCAGATGACAAATAAAGTGCAAATCCTATGGCTCTGGTAAAACTTGGACTAAGGCTGTGTGCAGAAAAAGGACTTCAATGCATAGGAAGAAGTTCTGAAAAATTATCATTAAAATAAAGTGAGTTATTAAAACGGAATTATTATTATTATAATTTTCAAACGTTACTATTAAAAACGCTAAGATGGGTTGAGACTTTTTGGTTTGAAAAGCTATCCATTTTGAAGAAAGACAGAAAGTTCCCTTCTGTCTTTCCCTTCCTGTCTTGTGTGCCCTGGTTTCCTCAGCCATTAGGTACGGACTGAGGTGAAGAAAAGAAATTTTTATTAGTGAAGTATTATTTCTAATACTAGGAAGTATTATTTATAAACTATTTATTTAGTAGATATTATTTCTGTGGACAGAAATATTGTAGAGATAGATGCCTCAAGCTCCTTTTAGACCTGTGGGCACATCACTGGTTTGAGGATACAGAGGGAGTGGGTGGATTCATCAGATCTCAGGCACATGAACATAGCACTGTGATGTTTAAAAGGCACTTGGAAATATCAGCAACTGGACTGTTGTCAATGGCTTTTGGAGACTTCTTGAAACCTACAAAAAAGGATGGAATTTTGGCCTTGGTCTCAAGGAACTAAATGTCTTGATAAAAGCTTCTTTAGTTAGAGATGAAAATTCTCTAAAAGACAAGACAGGGCTGGTGAAATGGTGAAATCACAGTGGTGCCAGCCTTGAGGATGAATGAAATGATCTTCTGTTATGGTAGAGGCAGCAGACAGAGGGTTTCAAAAAGAGGTTTGAAAGGCTTTGTCTGCTTGGAATGTGCTGTGCATCCTTAGGGAGAGAGAGGGGAACTGCACTGAATAAATAAGAGTGTGGCAGGCTGGATGGTGTGCATAACCTAAGGTTTGTGTGTAGGGAATGAACTTGGGCTCTCACAAGGATGTAGCAGTGCTGGGCTGGCTCGACTCACATGGATGGCATGTTTATCTTTCTGTGTGTTTCAAGGATTCTGTAATTTGAATGCTAATAGACCATTCCTGTGGTTTGCTTTGTTCCATGGAATCTGAGCAGTGTTTTCTAAGTCACTCTGGCATTCTCTTCCAGTTGGATGAGAGAAGCTATTCCAGTTGGAGGACAGACTTGGTGGAGGGCTGAAAACTAAAACATACCAGAGAAAATGCCAGCCAGAGAACACAATGGGGATCATGGAAAAGCCAATATGCTACAGCTACAGGGTTAATGCTATTACCAGGGGGAAGAATCCTCCAGGCTGCTCATTTTGAATGCCTTCCTTCTCTGTGGAACAAAGGGCTTGGATCCAAGTCATGACATGTAGGCATAAAGGAGAAGGAGCTTGAAACACAAACTCCTGAACTGATCCATTCATGTCAATATAAGAAATCAAGATAATTTATATGTTCTTGGTGCAAGTACTTGCATCCTGGCATGTAGGCCTCTATTCAGTGTTTCCAGGTGATGCCTGTTGGACGCTAACCTCAGGAGCTGGCAAGGGATGGAGCACTTTGGCCCCAGTTCAGGACAGCAGAGCACTCAGCACTCAGGAGAATTTACTCACATGCTTAAAGCCAAGCACATGTTTAAGTGTCCTGCTGGACCAGGGCCCACTTGTGTAGCACCTTGCAGAACCAACTTGAAAATGGTGGAGTGGGCAGAGCAGCATTAGCTCATGTTATCACTCCCTTTCCAGTGCTTGGAAATGAACAGAGTGCTGCAGCCTTAAGCCCTCTCCTCTTCTTGTGTCTGCTGTTCTTCTTTCTCTTCTTCTCCTTCTTTTCTTTTTCTTCTTCCTTTCCTTGCCTGGCAGCTCTCCAAATGGATCTGGGAAAAGTCCTGCTAGGACCAAAGCCTGCATCTTGCAGGCTTGTGCAAAGATCTTGTTGACTTCCCTGGTGCAGAGTTTGGTAGTTGGTCTTGAGGGTCTATCCAGCAAGGAATATTGATCCTGTGATCGATCAAGAGAAGGCTTTGGTGGCTCTAACTCTCTGTCAGCAGCTCAGCAAAGGTCCCTTCACTGCAGTGGCAGATTGCCAGCTGCCCTGTGGCCTCTGGGATGCTGTGCTCTGGCACAGCTGGCTGCTGGGGCTGCAGGGGGCAGCTGGGCACACAGCACTGTCCGTGTGTCTGCACCCAGGGGCTGCAGCCAGGCAGAGCCCTGGGCCATCTTCCTCATCCCTCCCTGTCTCCCCAGGCACTGCCACCCCACCCCTCCTCTGGCACATGTGGCAGGGTGTGCTGTGGCAGCTGCACTTGCTTGTTCAGCTTAACAAGGAAAGGACCTACTATTTCACCATTCCCTGCAGAATTTAGAAAGACTGGAGAAAGAACAGTTTCTTTATTTTCAGTCCTATAGATCTAATTGCAAAAGATGGATATAATAATAAAGTTTCACCTGAGTTTATCAGTAGGAAGCAATTTCCCCCTCTCAGCTATTTCTTCTCTAAATGATTGTAATCCTCCTATATCCACAGGAGATGTGTTTACAGAGCTGCATAGAAGGGGAAATCCTTCCACAAAGAAAGGGAGTGGCTTGTACAACCAGAAATGCCCTTAGTGTGAGGTCAGGGACTGGAGCTCATGAGGTCTTGGCTTCCAACTTCTGCATTGTGATTGCTAGGCAAGGGTTTTTATTATTCCTTCACTTGCACAACAGGATTGAAAACCCCACAAGAGGCCAACAAAATGAGCTGATGAGTAATGGAACACAGACATCCCCTCCCTAGGCTACCAGTGTTGATCTGAGGATGGCAGCAGCAGGCACCCCTTTCTGACAGCTCTCTTACTGCTGTTCAGCATAAAGATTAAGGGGGATCTCAGAGCACTTTGAACTCACACCACTGAAGTGATGCCAGTCAGAATAAGATGCTCATTACCAGGACTATCAGTTAACCTCACATGATCACTTGATGCAGGACCTGAACTTCTGAGAGTATTTCTAACTAATCTTATCAATCACAGCAGCTTTCCCATTCCAGGAGAAGTAGCAGGACCATTTTTCCTTCCAGAAGTCTCAACTCTAGAACTAGGAGCAGTACTACAAACATTCACAGTTCTTCTGTGAAGATGAAACCGTATCTTTAAGTATATTGAATAGACTGAAAGGATGCAAGTCTCAAACAAACAGAATTTCAGTGGTGGTAAATGAGGTGGCTACTCTGCTGGAAGGTTTTCTCTCAGCAACAGGAGAGTTTTCAAAGGCTCATCACTGCTTTTTCAGGTAGACAGAACTGGAGCAGAGAAGAGTTGGGAAGAACCTTTTGTAAAATGAGAAGCTGTCCATTTGTTTCTTATCTTCCCCAATCCCCTTGACTGTTCAAGGAATCATCTTTTCTAAACGTCAGGAACTTAAGTTAACCCATTATTTCTTACCCAGGCAGAAAGGAGAGCTTTCCAAAGCCCACAGGGATTAGAGCTTCAGCTCAGTGTGTACTGGGTAAAGCAGGGCACTGCTTACACCAGGCACACTGCCCAGAACCCCCCACGGTAACTTTCCCTCTCCCAAGGGATGCCTGGCCCCTGCTGCTCCCTACTCCCGGCAGACCCTGCTCAGGACAGAGCAAACAAAGGGCAGCCACAAATCTTCCCCCCAAAGCATGGGACTGCTCCATGCACACAACCCACTGACAGCCCATCTCCCCTAAATTCTCAGGTGGGGTGGGATTCATGCATCCCTTTACTGCACAGGCTGCTTGTGCACCAGGAGCCTGTGAGAAGACTGTTGGAATCACAGGAGCCTCCACTGAGCTCCAAGTGCCCCAGGCTGCTCTGGGCACTGCTAATGTGCACTGCAGCAGCCTCTCCTGGCCCTGGAGAGGACTTTATCCTCCCTTCCTTCAGGATGGAGCCTTACACAAACATGGGGAGGAGAAGAAGACCTCGGAGAGTGAGGGAGGCAAAAAACATCTCAGCATGCCTTGTTTCCTCCTCAGCATCCTCATTTTACCTCAAACACTGAGTCCCAGGCTCTTCTTCTCCCCTTGGAATGACCTGAGTGCTGGGCAAAGGGACAGAGTGACAGCCCTCATACCCTGGCAAGAGAGACTCCCTGTTCCTGGGAAAGGAAGAGAGGATATCCCTAGAATTTGAACACATGGGACTTTTTACTACATACTAGTGCACTTCCATGGAATGTTCATAGAATCGAGTCCCCTCATTTCTGCTGTAACTTCTGCTGCTTGAGCTGCTCCCAGTTTCCCAATCCACACTGGCAAGATAAAGGAGAGTGTTCTCTAAAGACCTGCTACATCAACTTTCTGAGGTCGCTCATTATTATGGCTGTACAAACAGCTGAAAAATAGAAATTAATCTCTTTAGAGCCACTCACAGCCACTCAGATTTTGACAGAAATGGGAAATCACAGCTAGGAAATCTCAATCCCGCCTTTGATCCCTAAACTTGGAACTACAGATTAATTTGACAGATGTCTGAGCCTCATTAATATTGCTATTGTCTTTCTCTGAATAATGAGCCTGATGATCACTGAGCTCCTTAGGGACAGGCAGGCTTTAATAGTACCCTCATTACTATAAAAATATGCACACCACAGAAGGGTGGTGGGTTTTTTCACATGGTCATGAAAAATGCATTTGAAAGGGAATTTTGCAGTCTTTCCAATTTTGTTAAAACACTGTAGAAAAAAAAAAGGGAAATACTTAAAATCTGTTGTGATAGGATTGACATAACCGGGAATGTTTTCAGTTTATTTTACAGGCTCTGTTCATGGCAAAGCTTGTTCAAATTGCCAAGGACCCAGTGGCACTGTGCCTATGGCAGAGTGGCTGTAGCAGGAGGAGTTCCTGGGGGAACAGGGCTACAGCCAGAATTAACACACATGAGAACTGTACAGGGAGTCCGTTTTGGGTTGGGAATAAGGCCAGTTCAATTAGCCTACTTGAAGTTCCCAGAAGATCTCAGGAGGACAAATAAAAGATGGCTGATGTAAGATTTTCAGGATTTTCTGGATGCCAAAATCCCAAGGCACAGCTTTCCTGGCACTCCCCTCTCTACTTTTGGGTAGGGTCACAAGAGTCATTTCAGGAACTGAATGAGCAAGTCAGGGGAAAAAAAGAAATCATCTCTCAGACCCAGCTAAAGAGGCTTGTCTAATTTTTCATTCCAATCTAATCCTATGGGAGTTACTAGGCTAAGATTGCCACTTCTCCCACCCAAGTTACTGACTCCCGTTCCCTTTCCCAGATTTGCCAGAATTCTCCCTCTGATGAAATTTTCTCCATTCCTGTCCTGAAGAGGATTCTGTTAATACCTCCCATCCTTCTGCTGGCAGTCTGTTCCAAAATGCACAATCTTGATTTCCTCAGCAGGGGTAGAATATCTTCTCTTATTAAAAATACCAAAGCATAAGCTTAGCCAGAGGTGTGTTTTATTTGACATGAAGAGATGCAGTAAAAATGCTTCCCTGGGACAGCTTGTGTTTCAGCCATCCTGCAAGCATTTGGCAAAGGTTCCCAATGTTCTGCTGGACTGTTGGCTTGAGATTTTGTTAACCCCTTTCAAAAATGGCAGTTTCCACTCTCTCCAAGCGCAGATGGATGGAAATTTCCAAGTCTTTTGTCTGGAGCTATGGCAGAAGCAAAGAGAAAGCCTGAGTCTCTTTTGATTAATCACAGGGGAATGGAGTGGAGAAGGATGATTAAAAGCTTCATTTCTAAAATTGGGTCCATCTGTGTTTTTCAAATACACAGTGATCTAAGGGAGTGACCACCAAAGTATTCCCTCCCATCATCATGCATAGGAAGGACATTGACCTGCTGGAGCCATTCAGAAGAAGTCCATCAAGGTGATCCAAGGTCTGCAGCACCTTTCCAATGAGAAAAGACTGAGATATTTAGCATTGTTCAGCCTACAGAAGAGAGAACTTTGTGGCATTTCAGTCCTCGAAGAGAGCCAGTAAGAAAGATGGGGACAGACAATTTTGCAGGGCCTGATGTGAACACGGCAGAATAGTTCAAACTAAATGAAGGTAGATTTAGATTAGAAACAGGGATGAAGTTTTTTACCTTGGGTTTTAAAACACAAACAGCAGCAGGTAGAGGTAATGGGATGTCTTCACTGAAGGTGACAACAATGATCCCAGGACTCATCCATCATCACTTTGCTGCTCATTTCTCGAGCAGTTGGGCCAGCCATGAGCTACCTTACACCACACTGGTGTTTAAATGGAGCCTTCAGTGCACATCACAGGACTTTTAGTCAGCTGGCTTAATAATTTGGTAATATGTTTAAGAAAGGTTTTATGGCTTCTGTACCAAGAGCACAGATGTTTTTTTCCATGTAAATTTTCTTTCCCAACTCAAAGTTAAGAATTGTTTTCCAATGCTGTGGGATCAAAGACTTCACCAAGAGATTATCTGCAGTGCAAACACACAGAGAATGAGAAGCCAGGGAGCTCTCTCAACTCAGAGGACAAACCAGCTGAATCAGGGTGAACTCTCAAAGCCCAGTGATCATAAACAGCAAAGTTTGGGCTTGTCAGTGCTGGAACACATTATTTTTTTCTATTTAAAATTCCTGAAAAATGGGAAAATTACATTAAAAACAGACATCAGCAAATGGCATTCTAAAATCACCTCCAGCTAGTAGGAGCCAGTTCCTCCTTGGGTTATCAGCTCTTTGCAGGGTTACACACATGTTATATGAAAGTGTATCCAGAAGCCACAGTATTTCCAAATGGAAGTGTCTCAGAAAACAGGCAGTGGTTGGCTACAGCTGACAGAAATTCACTAATATATGAACAAAGGCTATGCTTTTAGCAGCAATTTGGTGCCCCTGCAGTGAAGAAAGAAGGTGCTCTAAGCCTCAGTTCCATCATTAACACTCCTGACAGGCAAAAGACGCTGCAGGGAAGAGAACACTTGTCTCATACCACAGCAAGCAAACTCCGACTAAACTAAAAGAACGAGAACAAAGATCCTACTGCAGCTCGTGCCTGCTCAACCAGATGAAAGGTGAATTTTTGGCTTCAGGTGCACAAGATCACAGGACCCAAGACATGACTGGCTGTTTCTAGGGAGGGTATTAACATAAGAGATCTGCTGCAGCACACCCGAGTCCAAGCCCTGCCACATGTGCCAGAGGAGGGCTGGGGTGGCAGTGCCTGGGGAGACAGGGAGGGATGAGGAAGATGGCCCAGGGCTCTGCCTGGCTGCAGCCCCTGGGTGCAGACACACAGACAGTGCTGTGTGCCCAGCTGCCCCCTGCAGCCCCAGCAGCCAGCCTGTGCCAGAGCACAGCATCCCAGAGGCCACAGGGCAGCTGGCAATCTGCCACTGCAGTGAAGGGACCTTTGCTGAGCTGCTGGCAGAGAGTTAGAGCCACCAAAGCCTTCTCTTGATCGATCACAGGATCAATATTCCTTGCTGGATAGACCCTCAAGACCAACTACCAAACTCTGCACCAGGGAAGTCAACAAATCTTTGCACAAGCCTGCAAGATGCAGGCTTTGGTCCTAGCAGGACTTTTCCCAGATCCATTTGGAGAGTTACCAGGCAAGGAAGGGAAGAAGAAAAAGAAAAGAAGGAGAAGAAGAGAAAGAAGAACAGCAGACACAAGAAGAGGAGAGGGCTTAAGGCTGCAGCACTCTGTTCATTTCCAAGCACTGGAAAGGGAGTGACAACATGAGCTAATGCTGCTCTGCCCACTCCACCATTTTCAAGTTGGTTCTGCAAGGTGCTACACAAGTGGGCCCTGGTCCAGCAGGACACTTAAACATGTGCTTGGCTTTAAGCATGTGAGTAAATTCTCCTGAGTGCTGAATGCTCTGCTGTCCTGAACTGGGGCCAAAGTGCTCCATCCCTTGCCAGCTCCTGAGGTTAGCGTCCAACAGGCATCACCTGGAAACACTGAATAGAGGCCTACATGCCAGGATGCAAGTACTTGCACCAAGAACATATAAATTATCTTGTTTTCCTATATTGACATGAATGGATCAGTTCAGGAGTTTGTGTTTCAAGCTCCTTCTCCTTTATGTCTACATGTCATGACTTGGATCCAAGCCCTTTGTTCCACAGAGAAGGAAGGCATTCAAAATGAGCAGCCTGGAGGATTCTTCCCCCTGGTAATAGCATTAACCCTGTAGCTGTAGCATATTGGCTTTTCCATGATCCCCATTGTGTTCTCTGGCTGGCATTTTCTCTGGTATGTTTTAGTTTTCAGCCCTCCACCAAGTCTGTCCTCCAACTGGAATAGCTTCTCTCATCCAACTGGAAGAGATGCCAGAGTGACTTAGAAAACACTGCTCAGATTCCATGGAACAAAGCAAACCACAGGAATGGTCTATTAGCATTCAAATTACAGAATCCTTGAAACACACAGAAAGATAAACATGCCATCCATGTGAGTCGAGCCAGCCCAGCACTGCTACATCCTTGTGAGAGCCCAAGTTCATTCCCTACACACAAACCTTAGGTTATGCACACCATCCAGCCTGCCACACTCTTGCACTTCCCCCTCTCTCTATTCACTTCTCTTGTATCCCTAAGGATGCACAGCACATTCCAAGCAGACAAAGCCTTTCAACCTCTATCCCCAGGCTACAAGGAGAAGACCCAATATGTCTCTGTCTGCTGCCTCTACCATAACAGGAGATCATTTCATTCATCCTCCAGGCTGGCACCACTGTGATTTCACCATTTAACTGCTGTCTTGTCTTTTAGAGAATCTTCATCTCTAACTAAAGAAGCTTTTATCAAGACATTTAGTTCCTTGAGACCAAGACCAAAATTCCATCCTTTTGTAGGTTTCAAGAAATTTCAAAAGCCTTTTTCAACAGTCCAGTTGCTGATATTTCCAAGAGCCTTTTAAACATCACAGTGCCATGTTCATGTGCCTGAGATCTGATGAATCCACCCACTCCCTCTGTATCCTCAAACCAGTGATGTGCCCACTGGTCTAAAATGAGCTTGAGGCATCTATCTCTACAATATTTCTGTCCACAGGAACAAGATCTACTGCTCTCATAAATATATCATGTCTTTACCTCAGACATCTAGCAGCATTATTTGGGGGCTGTGTAAAGAAACTATGAAAAGCTTGATGTTTGATCATGAGGCACCAGATTCCATGAGAAGGCTGATGTTGTAGTTCCATAAAATTGTGCATTTTTGTAAATTGCAGTGGAATTATCTAAGAAGTAGTTTGTAGTTACGTGGATACGAAGCAAGATCTACTGACATCAGTAACCTTTCCATCTCTTACAGTGCAGTTTTGAATCACATCCTTGATGAAAGGGGAAGCCATTGAAGGAGAAGGATTCTTTCAATAATTTGTTTTCGGCTATCAGAAGAGGTATTCCCGTTTTTTGGTGTATTTCCTTCTGTTCCTCAGATCATGTCATTTACTGCTGCTGCCAGTCCGAGTAGAATTTCCCCGTTACACCAGATTTAGTATGGCTTAACAGTGTATATCACTTTTCCACATAGGAGCAGCTGCAGTTTCAGTAAGGAAGTTCCAAATATATGTTGTTTGGCTACATGTTTTGCAATGTGTTGCATATTCAATACATTTGAAGATTTGGACAGCAGGGCACCATCATAAAAAGGTTGACCTTGTCCAGAAGAAAAAGTGACCCTAGTTATTGAAGCTGCACAAGGCTTACTGAAAGTGTCCCAGTCCACTCATGTCAGCTCAGGCTCACTTCCTGGGACACATTTTGGCCTGTAATTTGTCTGGAATGGCTGCACTGCCAAGGCTAGTTTAGAGTTCTGCCATAAAAAAACTGACATCCTTTCAAAGCCTACTTGTTCTTGCTTGGTCTGTCCCCCTTGAAGAAACTATCTTTTGACAGAAGTCTTTTTGTATAGGTGACATTATATGTACTATATATACTATAGGTTTTTGAGAACCAGGGCACACAAGACAGAAGTGATCTTCCTTCTGCAGTGGATACCTTCCAAAACCAAACAGGGACACTCACCAAGGAAGTAACCTCATCTTACTTTTCTTTTTAAGTGTATTAATAATAGTTGAATAATTTTAATATAATACCAATGAAAATAATTCAGATTTAATAACTAATTTTATTTGTATGGATATTTATGCAGAACAGCTTACTAGATGTTGAAGTCCTTTTTCTGTACACAGTATTAATCCAAGTTTCACCAGATCCACAGGGTTTGCACTTTTTTTGTCATCTGAGGAGACTTCTGGGATAGATATCCCAGGCTTTTCCTTCCTTTGTTGGAATATGTTTATGGACAGATAGCTTGGTCTTCTGATGGGAGAGACAGCTAGTAGATGTCATGTGGCTATGGTGTAAGGAACTTTTTTCAGCAAAAGACTCAGAGGGATGAATGATTGCAGTCATCCATGACCATGCAACTCCAGTATATACAACTTTTCACATAGCTTTTCAGTGAAACCAAATATTGCCTTCTATTTTCAGTGACAACATAAGCACATGGGGTTGTTTGTCATTTAATCCACTTTGCAAAGGCCCTCCACAGAAGTGTTAGAGCTGGAAGAAAATATCTCTGCAGTTCTTTATTCTACATCCTTGAAGGACTAGCATGTTTATCCATGTCAAACTCAGACTAGGTCAACAGATGTGTATCTCCAGTGATGGCAATGTCACCACCTTACTTAAAAGACTCTACTTGTGTTCCATGTTGGGTTTGAGTTTCAAGTTACGCAGCCACAAAAACATCCATGCACACTGACATGCAAAAACGACCTTTCTTCTGCTCCAACCAGGGCACTGCTTTCACTACATCTTACTGAAAAGTAAAAATGAATGCAGGCAGTTCTTAAATTGAAGCTCCTGCAGGTTGGTATTTTCAATAATCTGTAAGCTAGTAAGCTTTATTTTAATGCTGAGGGTGTATATTAAACACTTAACTGTATATTAAACGAACACTTCCTATGTCAATGAGGCCTTTGAACGGGTGTCTCAGATTTTCTTTCATTCCATTTGTGTTTGCAGATGACCAACATCTGCCATCAGGCAGTAACTCCTGCCTGCAATTTCTCTGCAAAATGACCAGTCTAGAGATGTGAACAAGTTGAATGTCACCTATTTGCTTGTCCAATGCCCAACTTCAGGAAAGACACAGCATCATGCACACAACTCCAAAGCTACATGCACAGGAAGACCAATTCCATGAATGCCAACAGCCTTTTGGGCAGCCTTCCAGCCTGGCAACTTGAGGGCATCCGTTTCAAAACAAAAAACAAAGCAAACGCATAGAAGGGATTTAAAGGCTTTGAAATAGAACCCCTGCAGCAACCAACAGGTCAATGATCTCTAAGCTTTTTTTAGTTTTTTTGTTTTGATTTGGTTTTTTGTTTGTTTGTTTGTTTGTTGGGGTTTGTTTTTGTTTTTGTTTTTTGTGTGTGTGTGTGTGTGAGCCATTTTACCTCTCAACCCTTGCCAACAAGGGAACATACATTAATCCAAAAATGGGGTGAAAAAAGAAGTCCTACAGTTATAGTCTAGGTACAGTCTAGATTGTTTTCAGCTATAGCTTGA
This sequence comes from Oenanthe melanoleuca, assembly GCF_029582105.1. Taxonomy (NCBI): domain Eukaryota; kingdom Metazoa; phylum Chordata; class Aves; order Passeriformes; family Muscicapidae; genus Oenanthe; species Oenanthe melanoleuca. Next base: position 19,083,802 of record NC_079334.1, read on the forward strand.
AACCCCTTACATTCTTACCTGGAAAATGCAAAGAGAATTTGAAAGAAAAGGTATCACTTCATCGTGGCTATAGTATTTCTAGTACTCAGATGGGGAAAAAGTCAGATATGACTGGGGCTGATTAACTGAGCTCCATCTCGACAATGCACAAAAATACTTAAGTCTTCCTTATCTTGGCCCCCACTGAGGTTGGTGCCTATCACACAGGTCTATCCCTATTCCCAAACTTGTGAACACTGAACAACATAGATGAAAAACAGAGCCTCATCAGTGCTCTTTCACTTCCTTTTGAGGTACCCCATAGCTCAAATTTGCCTTTCCAAAACCAAGAGAGCATTAGCAGAGGTACCAGGAAAAATTAGCACATCAGCCATTCTCAAAGTAAAGAGAATCTGTAAGGAGGAAAGAGGCAATTTCTGAGTTATGTGCCTGCAAACAAATGTTTAGAGAAAGTTTTAAAGTTTAGTTTTAATCCAGCTCTCTCTTATTCTCACTTAACTTCAACTCTGGAAACATCACACTACAGCAGAAAAATTTGGCTGCCACTGGACTATCTGCAGTGCCAAACTTCACACTACACATGCTTGTCTGAGATCTCACATACCTGATGTCCACAGATGAACCAAGGAGGTGTCCATTTCTTGTGGCTTGGACAGATCCATGCCATGTACCAGACTGTGGGTGCTTTGTTTTCACTGCACAGCTGGATTCCTTCAAGTTGAGCCAGCTTGAGTCACTCTGTCATATCACTTTGGGGAACACTGCTGTTGACACAGAACTTGAATGGAGAGACCTGCCAACAGGACTGAAGAAGTGCCAACAGACATTGCAAAGACAGGGAAAGGCAGAAGGATTCTCAGACCCTGAGCATTGCTTGGGTAAATGCATATGGCTGAGCCAGGCATGTGGATACAGTAATTTGAACACAAATGCAAACACCTCTGGGGACTCATTAACATTCAGCTTGTGTCAAGAGCACAAAGAGCTGTGATGTTCCCTTTGTGGCACCAAATTAGGCCCATTAATTACTCCCTACTAATCCACGTTTCCTGGGTGCCAAAAACACTGTTTCTAGTGGCAATTTATTCCTAGCAAAGGTTGATCCATTCTAATTGCTCAGGTGATCATTTTCAGAAATCTAACTGTTGCTTTCAACAGAAACAGTACAACAAAACCACAAGTAAATAAAAGAAAAAAATATTCCAGCTTTAGCACAGAACTTGAAGTGTACACTTTTAGTACATTTAGAACTTGGAGTAGGAGCCAAAGGTCGCAGACTATGATTGTGTTCCATGGGCTACAGAACAGGGTTCTGTTCAGCCTTTTACAGGTATTTCATGTGCACTCTAATTTAAAGGACACAGAGATTCTCCAGCCCTTGCTTGCAATGGAACATCTTGGTCACAATAAGTGGAATGGTTCTGTCAAGCAAGTGCTCTTTTACACACAAGCCACATACCAATGTCTAAACAAGTCCTAGAGAAAGGAAGTAATTTCTAATAAGGACTACTAAATTTCAGCTTCATCTAGTTAGACCACATTGGTGCCAGTCTTTCATATCTCGTTGTCATCCATCTCTCCCTCCATCTCCTACCTCTTCTAAAGCTGCTTCCTTGAGCTCAATTTCTTGCAAGCACAAGGAGAGGAAGCATGATCAGATTTTTCTTTATTATATTTCAGAATGTTTTACCCTTCAAAGGTTAAATGCCAAGAGCTGTGTCTCCTGTGGCAGATCTCCTATGGATCCACTTCCCCAGATCTAGTACATGTACAGAGAAGGAATGTTTCTCTACATTTCTCAGGCCCAGCAGCACAGCAGCCTCCAAAACAGAGAAGCAACATCAGATTCAGCACAACTTTGCTGCCTTCATTTTTTACAAGAGTCATGGTGAAGGCCAATCCAGTTTGGAAAACAGGCAGTAAGTGCTACAACCATGACTGATCTCCACAAACATGAGAATTATTCTATCACCACCCTCCAAAAAAGTCCCTAAACTAAATCAGATCATACTGATTGAGAAAATTTCTGAGCCTTTTAATGAAGCCTTAATTTATTATCAGCAAAAGTACATCATTCACTTGCATACTAAGTAATTAATTTCCAGAGGTTTTATGCTACATGTTCTTTCCTAAATGTGAATCTCTCCCATTTAGAGTACTGCAGCTTTTCAAAGAACTCTGTACAAAATATCACATATATGTGATGAGTGAAAGACAGTGGGAGCACTTTTTTTACTGAAAGAACACCACAACATTAGACAGCAGTAAAGAAACCTTAGAAAGCCAGGATTTTATTCCAAGTTATAACTGAATGCAGGGTGGTCTTCCTTTACCAAGATTTTGGCATGTTAGCTCCAATCCAATGTGCTCACATTATTTTGCAGAACACCACCAATGCAGGAACAGCCATGCAAAGTCACAGTGCTGCTTCAGCATCCTTTCTCTGAAGGAAACAAGGACCAGCTGCTTTCAGGAAATGGCATATAGCTTCTAGTGGCTTTGCTTTATTGTAAAGACATTCAGCACAACTTTCAAGCTAATTTAGTTATCTGTGTGTCAGTGACCTCTGAGAAGAGCACAGCCAGGCTGAACTGATGAAGCCACCAAAGCTGAGCCTGGGCCCAGGTCAGCAGCTCTGGACCTTTCAGAAGAGTAGGCAACAACAGAATCCGTCAGCTCAAGGATGGGGCCAGGCAGCTGGAACACAACAGTGAGGAACACAGCAAGGAGCAAGGGAACAGCAGCATGGGAAGTCAGAGGGACTGACAGGAGCAAGGGCAAGATCTGCTGCTATGAAAAATCTTTGTGTCTTGGGCAAGCAGTGCTGCCTCCAGTCACTTCCATCTCTGCTTGAGCACCAGGTTCAGCCCTCCAGGAGTTTGAAATTAGCAAAGGAAGACCTAAGGTAACTTCTGCTCTTGGCAGTTACTTTGTGTGTGCATCAAGCAGAGATGCCACAAGACTAAAGCTGATATTTGGTGCTTCCTGAATTTTAGTGTAAAGCCCATATACACATAGAAAGACATCTCTATTTCACCAAGTTGAAGCAAGGCTGAGGTAGCTTGGATAATTTCACATAAAGCTTTAAAAAATAATAGTTGTTAATCTATTACATGCTTCCCACATCCAATCTTTTTTCCAAGCAGCTATGATTACCCTGCAGAATATTAGTTTGGCTGATTTACTGAAGCTTTCTTCCAGTTTCATGTTGAGCAAGAGCAATGTTGCTGAGGCCTAGAGCCAAACCTATTGAAATCCACCAAAAAATGCTTCAGCAATTTTACTGGGCTCTGCAACAGGTCTCAGCTACTTCAAGAGCACAAGTGCTCCATTCTTACAGTCAGAGCATTGGCAGGAGGAGGACAGCATATCAGCCAAATGGCAGGAAGATGTAGGGACATAGCCTGGGGTATGGCCACTGGATCTCAGCAGGAATTCCTAATTCCAGGAGTTACAGCTCAGCTACTGCTGGCCTGTTCAGCCTGTCAGCAGAGAAATTATCACTGTCATGGCATGAGAGCTATTATCTCAATGAGATTTTAAAGAGTTCAGTAACTTACATGGTACAGGCTCAGCCACAACAACACACACAGTCTTTGTTTTTCCCTCAAGGCTGCTGTAGAACAAAGAGATTATATTTACACGTGACTTTACTGAGGAAAAAAAACTTGAAAGTGCCTTTTAAGAGTAAGAGTCATTGGGGACCATATCATACGTAGGTCAGCAGAGAGGGAAAGGTCTTCTTGCTCCTCTTTGCCTGTCCTCCCTCTGAAGATGTAGCAGAAGCCCTTCCTCATTACAAAGTAGACTTCTCCATGGTTTACAGCCATTAACAATGTCCCAGACATGGGAAAACGTCCAAGCAGGTTTTACATCCAGTTAGACACCAAACAACAGCACAAATTCAGAGGGCTCTGTGCATCCCCTACACTGCTCTGCCCCCAGAGAAATTGGCCACTTGTGTGCACAGCAAAGGCAGGAGCAGTTCAGCTCTCACTGTGCTCCCAGCCAGCCCAGTAGCTCTGCACTGGTGTGAGACAAGTTCTGCAGTGTCCACATTTCAACACATGGGAAAATTTTCATTTTTATCTCAGGTGTGGCCTTAGAGATGGGTTACCACATTTCACTCATTCTTCTTCAGAGCAAGGGCACGTTTATTCATCTGCCTGATTTTATCCAGCCTAGCCAGGTACGAAAAATCAAAGGTAACTACACATCCTCCAATGCACCACTGGGCAGCAGAGCTAAAGCCTGTTCTTGTCTCCCTGTCTCAGCCCTGCAGGAGAACCGAGTCCATGGCATTTTCCCCTTGCAGGGCTGTTTGTCTTGTACTTCTGGGCTCCTTGGTGCATTCAAGAAGCCCTTGAAGTCAAGCCCTGCACAACATGAGGACAGATGGAGTGATGTGAGTAATGACAGGTCCCTAAAGTGCTCTGGGATGTCTCATACACACTGTGCACAAATCAGCCCAAAAAGAAACTGGAATAGAGCCTGGGACTGGCAGCACAGGATCCAGAAATGTCTCTGTAGGGCTGGGAAGGCTTTGCTGTGACACAGCTCTCCCTGCACTGAAACACACCCAGAGAATCTCTGTAAGCCTGGTCATGCACTGCCCTCCACAGCTGTAAAATACACCAAGACAAATGACATCCTCTGCACTTTGCCTGTGCTGATGTAGAAACGATCCTTCTCTAGAATTCTTTTCTTATTACTATGAAAATATCACCCCAAGTAATTAAATTCACGCTTTTTCTGTGTTGGAATGTGGAATCCTCCTGCTGGCCAAAGTATTTTTCCTAACATCACTAAATACATATGGAAAAGTGACTGAAATAGCTTCTTGAAGAAATGAGTGGTCAGAGGTGATGGGAAGTGTCAGAAGGAGGAACATTCCTGGGCCCAGCAAGGAGAGCTCAGTGGGGCAGAGGGACAAGGGTTTCTTTGCTTCCAGACGCCATTTCAAACCCAGGCCAAATGAAGAATGAGCCTGGAGCGAGTGTCCATGAGAAATGATCTGGCACTGCGAGGTAGCTGAGGGTGGAGAGGAGCTGCAGCTGCAAGCACAGACACGGCCCCGGGGCTGAGCCCTCTGATGGCGCGGGGCTGCTCCGAAGGACCAGCCCTGCCCCAGCACACAGCTCTGGCTTTGTCCGCACGGCAAAAACACCGCTGTGCCCCACAGTTCAGCCCCTGCAGCAGAGGGGATCAGGGGCTCCAGGGGAACACTGAGGCTACGCTGAACATACCCCACGGGGCCCTTGGGAAAGGAGCTTTGCCGCTCCCAGCCTGTAGGATCAGCAGCCGGCTGCAGCCAGGCCCAGCTCAGACTCATTCCCGACTAACACAGGCTCTCAGGAGCTCCCAAAGGCTGGCACAGCCCGAGCTGGAGACGGCAGCGCCGTGCCCGTGTCTGCGGCCCAGAGCCCAGCTGGGCTCGGCTCATTTGTAGGTGACCTCGCCTCTGATGGCGCTGACCGGGCACCTCTCACTGCCTGCAGGAGTTTTAAAACTTCTCACGGAGAGCATCCCATCTAATGAACTCTTGCTAAGGAGCACCTAGAGTAAAGCAGCTCCAAGCTCCGCAGACCGAACGCTCCCACTGGAGGTGGTTTTGTCGGCAGTGAGCGCTGTCAGCGCTGTCGCTGTCTGTCCCGTCCCCGGCCCTGGCAGCCAAGGCCGCCGCCCCGCGCTCGCTGCGCGCAGCCGGCCCGGCCCGAGCGCTGCGCAGCCGCAGAGCCGCTCCCGCTGCCGCGGCCGGGCCGGCGCTGCCCCGCTCGCTGGAGCAGCGCTGCTCCCTGCTGGCAGCCGGGCCGGGCGCTGCGGGCACGGAGCGGGGCCGGGCTGCCGTGAGCCGGGGCTGGGCTGCCGTGAGCCCGGGGCTGGGCTGCCGTGAGCCGGGGCTGCCGTGAGCCGGGGCTGGGCTGCCCTGAGCCCGGGGCCGGGCTGCCGTGAGCCGGGGCTGCCGTGAGCCGGGGCCGGGCTGCCGTGAGCCGGGGCTGCCGTGAGCCGGGGCTGGGCTGCCGTGAGCCGGGGCTGGGCTGCCGTGAGCCCGGGCTGCCTGCGGGGCTGGGCTGCCGTGAGCCCGGGCTGTCCGCGCCGCGGGAAGGAGCGCTTTGGCTGAGCGGCACCGGCACAGCAGTCACACAAACCCACGGGCACGGACAGGCCCCTTCCAGCCACTGCGGGAACAGAGCAAAATCACATTTCACCGTGTCGAAATAGTCACCCTTCAACCAGCTCCAGTGTGCTGCTGGTTCGCCTCTGTTACCTTTAAACACACAGGAGAAAAACGCTGCCACCCTCGTGCTCTGTGGGCTTTATTCACTCATCCTCAGAGTCTTTGTCTCTTCTTGGCTCTCAGCACAAGCAAGACCAGACGAGTCTCTGATCACCTAAAAGCGGAGTCCTGGGTGAGATGTGTTATGACAAATTTTTGGTCTGACTATAAAGCTATAATGTGGTTTCAATAACAAAATAATTCAAGAAAACCATGTGCAAACAGGTCAAGCAGGTGCAGTAGTGTTAAAAACCACCTGTTCATGGTGTTTTCACTTAAGTACCACTTGTGTCTTCCCGATCAATAGCAAGGCTGTTTTCTCTTTTGGGGGCTGGCAGAGGTCAGGGTGAGGTCTCAGGATTTATGGCCAGGGCTGGGGTTAAGTCAGGGTTCAGTGCTATGGGGACAGAGACCCTGCACTGGGGTCTTGTGTCAGTCCAAGGTCGGGTGTTTGGGTGAGGGGCCACTGCTGCCTGCTCAGGTGTTAAAGGTCAGGGATCAGGGTCATGGGTCTGTGCCAATGGTTGTGGTTTGGTGCCTAAGGTCAATGGCAAAGGTGGGGGCAGGTGCAAAGCTAGCTGGTTGGGGACAATGGTAACAGTTTGGGGTCAGGTGTCAGACTGAGGTTTAAGGGTCAGGGTTGGGGCCAGCAGTCACCAGTCAGTGCCAGGGGCCAGGGATCAGCATCATCCTGACCTCAGGTGCTGGGCCAGGGGTCATGGGTCACTGGTCAGAATCAAAACTCAAGGCCTGGGATCAGGGGTCAGGTGCCATGGTCTAGGGTTGGGAGGCCGCAGAGGGGTTATGCCTTTGGGTAAGAGTTTAAACACCCATTCTGGTGGGGTTTCTGTTTGGCAAATCAGAGATTGTGTTGTACAAACCATAGGTAATCATAGGAGGGTACTATTAAATCCTGCCTGTCCCTAAGGAGCTCAGTGACCATCAGGCTCCTTATTCAGAGAAAGACAATAGCAATATTAATGAGGCTCAGACATCTGTCAAATTAATCTGTAGTTCCAAGTTTACCCTCTCCACTTTGACCAACACTTGCAGAATTTCTTAGCTTGGAAAATTGCTCAGAAGGAAGTTCAACACCAACTGAACTACATCTAAGAGACATCTAAATTAGCAGTAAGAGAAAGAGCCTAGCAGTTCCCAGTTTCCATTCAAGTCAATGGAAAGACTCACAGGGTTGACACTGAGAAATGCAAGAGGCTGAAGTACTTAAACATGGCCAGGGGGGTCTCAGTAGAAAACCTTGGCTTTGGCACAGACTTCTCTGGCATGTCACTAAAATGTCTTCTTTGGGATAGCCATACCATGGTGCAGAGATCTCATCTATGACATGCACCATGTGGGAGATCTTCTTACTCCTCTCTCTTTCCATGCACATGATACTGTGCTGGGAGACCCCAGACTGTCAGAGAGTCCCACAACTCTCCACCGAACTTCTGTGCTTTCCCTGCTCCTGTCTTGTTCCCTTGACCTTGCACACATGGGAAGGAACACATTGGTGGTCACTGCCTTAGGAGGCAAAATTCACTGCATGTTTGAAAAATGCTGCTGGGGCCAATTTTAGAAATGAAGCTTTTAATCATCCTTCTCCACTCCATTCCCCTGTGATTAATCAAAAGAGACTCAGGCTTTCTGTTTGCTTCTGCCATAGCTCCAGACAAAAGACTTGGAAATTTCCATCCATCTGCGCTTGGAGAGAGTGGAAACTGCCATTTTTGAAAGGGGTTAACAAAATCTCAAGCCAACAGTCCAGCAGAACATTGGGAACCTTTGCCAAATGCTTGTAGGATGGCTGAAACACAAGCTGTCCCAGGGAAGCATTTTTACTGCATCTCTTCATGTCAAATAAAACACACCTCTGGCTAAGCTTGTGCTTTGGTATTTTTAATAAGAGAAGATATTCTACCCCTGCTGAGGAAATCAAGATTGTGCATTTTGGAACAGACTGCCAGCAGAAGGATGGGAGGTATTAACAGAATCCTCTTCAGGACAGAAATGGAGAAAATTTCATCAGAGGGAGAATTCTGGCAAATCTGGGAAAGGGAACGGGAGTCAGTAACTTGGGTGGGAGAAGTGGCAATCTTAGCCTAGTAACTCCATGGGATTAGAAAAATTAGACAAGCCTCTTTAGCTGGGTCTGAGAGATGATTTCTTTTTTTCCCCTGGCTTGCTCATTCAGTTCCTGAAATGACTCTTGTGACCCTACCCAAAAGTAGAGAGGGGAGTGCCAGGAAAGCAGGAGCTGTGCCTTGGGATTTTGGCATCCAAAAAACCCTGAAAATCTTGCATCAGCCATCTTTTATTTGTCCTCCTGAGATCTTCTGGGAACTTCAAGTAGGCTAATTGAACTGGCCTTATTCCCAACCCAAAAAGGATTCCCTTAACAGATCTTGAATTAATTCTCAATTTGTCTTCCTGCCATGTCTCCTTTCCCTCAGTAAACTCCTGAACAGATCTTAAAGATAAACCTCCATTTTGTAATTATTTTTTGAACTCCCCCAGTTGTGAGATTTTAAAGCAGAAATTGTCTGATGTCAGTAGTAAAAAGAAGATTAAAGAGCTACTGGATACCAACATTTTTCAGATTCTGATTTTGCAAAGCCATTATAGGAACCAGAGAACCACCAGAATGTGGAAGAATGCTGGCTGTGTCCCTGTTCCCCCAGGAACTCCTCCTGCTACAGCCACTCTGCCATAGGCACAGTGCCACTGGGTCCTTGGCAATTTGAACAAGCTTTGCCATGAACAGAGCCTGTAAAATAAGCTGAAAACATTCCCAGTTATGTCAATCCTATCACAACAGATTTTAAGTATTTCCTTTCTTTTTTCCTACGGTATTTAAACAAAATTGGAAAGACTGCAAAATTCCCTTTCAAATGCATTTTTCATGACCATGTGAAAAAACCCACCACCCTTCTGTGGTGTGCATATTTTTATAGTAATGAGGGTACTATTAAATCCTGCCTGTCCCTAAGGAGCTCAGTGATCATCAGGCTCATTATTCAGAGAAAGACAATAGCAATATTAATGAGGCTCAGACATCTGTCAAATTAATCTGTAGTTCCAAGTTTAGGGATCAAAGGCGGGATTGAGATTTCCTAGCTGTGATTTCCCATTTCTGTCAAAATCTGAGTGGCTATGAGTGGCTCTAAAGAGATTAATTTCTATTTTTCAGCTGTTTGTACAGCCATAATAATGAGGGACCTCAGAAAGTTGATGTAGCAGGCCTTTAGAGAACACTCTCCTTTATCTTGCCAGTGTGGATTGGAAAACTGGGAGCAGCTCAAACAGCAGAAGTTACAGCAGAAATGAGGGAACTTGATTCCATGGACATTCCATGGAAGTGCACTAGTATGTAGTAAGAAGTCCCATGTGTTCAAATTCTAGGGATATCCTCTCTTCCTTTCCCAGGAACAGGGAGTCTCTCTTGCCATGGTATGAGGGCTGTCACTCTGTCCCTTTGCCCAGCACTCAGGTCATTCCAAGGGGAGAAGAAGAGCCTGGGACTCAGTGTTTGAGGTAAAATGAGGATGCTGAGGAGGAAACAAGGCATGCTGAGATGTTTTTTGCCTCCCTCACTCTCCGAGGTCTTCTTCTCCTCCCCATGTTTGTGTAAGGCTCCATCCTGAAGGAAGGGAGGATAAAGTCCTCTCCAGGGCCAGGAGAGGCTGCTGCAGTGCACATTAGCAGTGCCCAGAGCAGCCTGGGGCACTTGGAGGCTCCTGTGATTCCAACAGTCTTCTCACAGGCTCCTGGTGCACGAGCAGCCTGTGCAGTAAAGAGATGCATGAATCCCATCCCACCTGAGAATTTAGGGGAGATGGGCTGTCAGTGGGTTGTGTGCATGGAGCAGTCCCATGCTTTGGGGGGAAGATTTGTGGCTGCCCTTTGTTTGCTCTGTCCTGAGCAGGGTCTGCCGGGAGTAGGGAGCAGCAGGGGCCAGGCATCCCTTGGGAGAGGGAAAGTTACCGTGGGGGGTTCTGGGCAGTGTGCCTGGTGTAAGCAGTGCCCTGCTTTACCCAGTACACACTGAGCTGAAGCTCTAATCCCTGTGGGCTTTGGAAAGCTCTCCTTTCTGCCTGGGTAAGAAATAATGGGTTAACTTAAGCTCTACATATTTACGAAAATGCCTTGAACAGTCAAGGGGATTGGGGAAGATACAAAACCAATGGACGCTTGTACAAGAGATGCTTCTCTACTCCAGTGTTTGGCTCATTTAGGAAAGCTGATGGACTGCAGCAAATAAATCCAAGCCACAAGAGGCTTTTGTATATATAATGAATTCTGTAAAAAAATGTCAAACAATTGTCCAGACTAATTAAAAACAACATAAATACAAACTAATATTGATCGGAGCATGAGGACTGCAATATTTAGCATCAGATCCAGGACCATCAATGAAAAATAAATTAATTCTCTTTCTTAGTTTTTAAGTGCTTTTGTACATTGATATCATCTGCACTTCTTCAGTATGATTTCCTGAAGAGGGACACCATTTTCACACATTTCTCAGCTCTAGAAACAATTTAAATGTTATCCTCCTGACAAGCCAAAAGGCATAAAGATAACTCCTGGCTTGCTGAGTTGTTGCCAGCAATTAGTAACCTTGACTCGTCTTGGCAGTCAAGACAACATTACATTAACCTCCTTTTTAGCACATGCCCAGCTCCAGTTCTACCCTGCTAATGCTACTAAAAGTTGCAGGTTTTCCATATTTTTCTTAATATAAATTATTTTTCAAACACTCATTTCATAATCAGAACAAGTTAATCCACCCCTATTATTGATCCTATGATTTAATTACAAAACCAGCTAAATTAGGATCTTATAAGTTTGCAGTACCAAGTGATTACCTTAGAGCAATGTTTACACTATTTTCTTGGAACTAAATCCTAAGTGTTTCTGAAAATTTTGCCATGAAAGAGGAGTTGTTCCCTGGATCCACACTTCATAAAGAGTGATCTGGCTTTGCATAACTTTCCTCAAGAGCTTTAATGTATCTTGAAATATGAACTAGATAAGCCAACATCCAGCTAGAGACATTTTCTGGAAAATTCAAACCAGGACTGCAGTGTTTTGGCTATATTTTGAAGTATTTAAATATTTTGTGGCTGTAGTAACAATGTTTGAGCCAAGAAGATGCAAGGATATAAATAAGGTAAAGTTTGTAGGAAGGGACATCAGGCCTGTCTGTGTGGACCTTGCTCTGTTGAAAGGCTTTAACTTCTGAGTTGTTTCCAACCAGCATGTCAGGTATAACCCTAACCCAAAAAGAAGCCTGTACTGCTATCAGGTGACACAGCCAGAAGACTGCAGTAATATCCCTCTGTCCTAAATAATATTGTCTTCCATATCACCCTAAAAAGGATTATTTGATAACTAAAAAGGATTATCTGAAACTGGATTTTTTTTCTGCTGTTAAGTACCAAAAGGTGTTAAGGAAGTTGAATTCAAGTGCTTAAAGCCCTAAAGAAAAGTGAAAGTGGCTTTCCCAGTGAAAGTAGCTATTTTCAGTGTGAAGCACGCACATAGGACTTCATTTCAAGCATAACATGCTTTGTTTCCTCCATCCATCATATTTCATTTTAACAGAAGCTGGGGTTTGCATCTACCTGTGTGGTACAATGCAAGAGCATTTTTTAGGAGTCCAGCACAGGATTCATCTCGAGGAGTTGCCTGTGTACAGAGAGTCATCAGCCAAGCTCTCCAGAGGAACTGGACACATACAGCTCTGGTGCATGGGGAATTTCTTGCTATGTGCATGATTAAGGCAGATACAAGGCGTTTCATCATTTGGTCACTTGACAATCCAAGGATCAAAAGGGAAGATGAAGTTTTCCAAAGACCTCTTTTTGTTCTCTTTTGCCCACAACATACAAAAATATCCAGGGAGCTCAGTTCTTAGGGACTGTGCAAGGAGGTTTGTGTCCTTGTGCCACTAAGGGGCAGATCCACACAGAAAAGGCTTTTACCGGTGAGATTTGATATGTCTCCCTCCATCTGTGTCCTTCAGAGATCCTTGCACTCTTAAAAACTGAACAGGATCATGAGCTCTTTGGTGTCATCTGTCTCGCTAATCACTGTGATGAGGTGTCCTCATCCTCACTCACCACAGTGATTCCACAGCTGCTTGTGTTCTAGGTGACCTTCTGAGATGTGTCCCACAGCTCTCCAGGCTGATTCCCACGGGGCTTCAGAGTAAACAGCAGGAACGGGCACACTGATTTATGGAGTGCTGCTGCCATTCCAGGACTACCCACAAGTGACTAAGCAAGTCTGCTTCAGAGGAAGAACAGAGGCAGGGAAGGGGAATAGGCTTGTGACCCTTGGGCAGTGTGTCATGACCTGTGCTTTAAGGGTATCTGGCTTAAAATATGGCTAGAATGTACAAGGTCTTAGTAGGTATGTTAGAAGAGATAGAAGATAGTAACATGTTGGCAGCAAGGAAAACAAACATTATCTCACACTGGAAAACACGCTGAAAAGACATAATACAACATCTACATGCACTGTAATAACTGCTTTTGCTTCTTGAATCTGTCTTCAAGAATTCTGTTGCCCTGAGTGAGCTTTGGAACAGGTTCTTTGGATAAGGAGATGACTCCCCAGAGTTCAAGGAGAAAGAAAAGTGAATATTAGGACACATGGCATTCTGTAATGTTTGAATACTGGGGGGGAAAAAATTTTAATTCTGCAGTGATTGTACTGATACCAACTAGAGATGAGGGTTTTCTAGAATGGCAATTCCTTAGTTGTATATGTCATCCTTTAGTATTGTCTGTGTCTAGCTTGAGCTCTACAGCCCAGGGGAATTTCCAATTGCAGGGACCCAAAGGTTTCAGTGAAAACACATCCACCTAGTGTTGAAAGGGGAGAGTGGAGCAGATCTTTGTTGAACTGATGGGGAGGATTGGAATCTGCATGGGACCTCTGTGGGATGAATATATATCCAAGCAGCAATTTGCCTAAGTGCAGGAAGAGAATCCTGTGAGGTTGAGGTTTGGCATTAAAGACTGTGATGGATCAATTTCTCGTTTTACCTTCTACATTCCTGTGTATTTCAAATGGGGAATCCAAGAGGAAAAAAATAACAGGGACCCACAGATGATATCACAATTTCTCTGTGCTGGCTAAAGAAAGCTTTGGTTCTTACAATCAAATGCAGTGGCCTTAAGCTGGCTTGATGTGTCACGAATTTCCTTTGAACTTCCAGAGACAGTATTATACTGACTTTGATACCAATTTGTGGTTTCAGTTTTATATTTTTGTATTATCATCAGAGCAATTTGCTAGAAATAGGACAAAAGTTCTTTGAACTGTGAAAGACTGAATTAATCTTCCCTCTCTTTACCCCTCGACAGACTGTAACATCCATATCCAATTATGTGGTGTTAAAGTTCTTCTGTAATTAGTTTGTAATTTACTTTTGGGTTTCTAATGCCTTTGTTTTAAATTATTTTCTGTCTCACAGAATTTGCAAGTCTTCCATAGGCATAGCTAATAAGCAAGTTTCAAAGAGCCATGAGAAATTCTGTGGAAATACACGGAAGTATACCATGAAAAGTAATTGAATTAACATCAACCAGACAGATGATATTTTTTTGCAATTGATCTTCTTTGCATAGAGAGGATGTCTACAGCAGTTTTTATCATGTTTTGTATTTTGTATGGCATTTCTATTTTATTTTTTGGCCTCTTGCCAATCTAATGGAAGTTGCATTTTATATGGAAATTGAACAGAGGTAAAAATGCACAAATTAATATTTATTCTTGTTTAGCCAGCCATGAAAAAAAGATCTGGTTACTGTCTGTGCACAGAGATTCATTTAGAGTCATTCTTTCTTGAAATGGAGCATCTGCATTGTGAGTATGACCTAATTTGAAGCTCACCTACACTGAGTTAGTCCATCACTAACACAGAGTTTAAACCAGCAGCCTCCACACCCTCTACTTTCCATTTCCCTCCTACTGTCATGCTGGATTTTCTCTTTGTGAGATCACCAGCTCTGGTGTCTCCAGAGCAACGTTGATTGCCTTTCTGCTGGGTCTGCTTAACCCCAGCACTGACTAGCTAGGCAGAACTTTGTGCTAAGCAGGAACTCAAGTGACAGGATCAGTACAGTTCCTTTGAAATTTGAACTTAAAAATATTCACTTTACAGTATTCATTCATCAGAAAAATCGCATCTCTTGAAGCCTAAGATCCTAGTAATTAATCCTAATGAGATATGCTTCTGATTATTTATTTTAGGTTTCTGGACCTAGCTACACTTAGCTGTATTTTATTAGAAGTGCCATTACTCAGGGAATCAGAAAACACATTTTCATGATGCATTTGATACCCATGGTGAGCAAGAGAAATCTTTCTCATTCCCTGTGCATTTTTTGAAGATGACAGTTTCGGATCACTATGTGCAGTGGGCCAAACTGCTTATATTAAACATGTAGGAAAATAACATTAAGATGTATTTTTCAGCTACATGACAGCAAGAAATACCTTCAAAGAACCCTTCCTGGAGTTTCTGGTTTTATCAGGGTATTTGGTCTCTCTGGTTCAGTGCCTAGTAAAAATAGTCCAGCTTTAATAAAGCACAGATGTTGACATATTCACTCACCTTCATCATTGCATGGATGCATTTCATACTGAATTTCACCTAAGGAATTTTAGACTTTACAGATAAAAATCAAAAACACTTCTTGCTTCCCATTGGGATCATTGCTGTTTTTTCAGATCAAAGATACCCCATCAACATAATGATGGAAAGTTGTGATTTTTTTATGTACTAATGGAAAGATTAATGTGGCTTAAGTATGGTAAGTTTAGCACCTTTGTCCCTTAACCTTGTTTAGTACTTATGCCACTAGACCATATTTTTGCAATTCTTTCCTTAAATCCTTCTTTGTCTTTAGCTATCAGCAAGGGTAGTCATCTATAATAAGGTTAGGATTTGGTTTCAATGTAATTAAATATATTTTCTGGCTGAATACATTCCAAGCATTCCTTGGAAATACTTCCTTTTTCATGTCGAGAAAGCCCAGTATGTTTAAATTTCAAACAGCACCATTAGTGCACAATCCAGTGCTTTCTTTCTAATGATACATCAGATCTGGAAATTCCTCAGCCAGTTCAAGACAGGCAAAGGAGCTGCAGGACTGATGCTATCACTACCATTTATCACTGGAGCATATAACAACTTTGCTTATTTTCATTATTTTTTGCTGTTTTAAAAAAATTAGCAGGCTCTACTGACTATGTGTTGTGTATTACAAAGTATGTTATGTTCTGTGCAGTGTTAGGTTTGAAATGCAAGAGACCACAGAGCCACCAGTGTTCAGGAAACTTTACCATATGAACATGGAAATTTTCTTTCTCTCATGCACATTTATCACAGTGACCACGAAGGATCCAGAGAGTCTTAAACAGATACAGATTCTCTTTAAAAAGGTGGTTCTCTTCTTCTTTCACGGTTTTGCTGATTAGGAGAAAATATTAGTTTTTCCACATCTAGCTGAGAATTGATGTTACTAAATTAAATTGAGAATGTATAATTAAGTGGAGTATTCATAGGGCACAATGTTACATGGGCTTCTCTATATGTAACAAGACAGGTAGACCCTAGTGCTAAATGCAAGACTCAAGTCTACCTTCACTGAACCCATGCTTGACCAATGCAATATTCTTAAAACAGAGATATTGTCGTTTTCAGACATTGGTTTCTGTCTTGTGCTTCCTTTAATTTTTCTTTTGTAGGCTGAAATACAAAGTACAACAAAACAAATGTCAGCCTTCAGGCCATGGACGCAGAAGGGTCGTTCTTCTTCTTCTTCTTCTTCTTCTTCTTCTTCTTCTTCTTCTTCTTCTTCTTCTTCTTCTTCTTGTTAATGGAGTTCTTTGGGATCAGTAAGTTTGGTATTTTGTTTGTTCTACTCCTTATAAATTTTTTCTGCATGTCAGTGAGGTCTTACCACTGCTATGGCATTGCTTCAGCAGAACCAAGAAAGCATTTGGACAGCATACCTTCAATAGCATACTGGCTCCAAGTATATTCAAGTAGAAATAGTAATGTCAGATGATGAAGGCTATTATCCAGGCTATTAAATTCAAATACATTAAAGGACTAATAAAAACCCTACAGATCACATGATCTTAGAGTTGTGAGTGCCCTTGAGAAGTCTCTTTACTCATCTCTCCACCTGTGGCATGACCAAGCTATTCTCAAAAACCTGTGCAGAAAAGTACTCCCCACTTTTTCTGGCAGGCAGTTCCAATGCTTTGCTACCTTTCCATGAGAGAACCCATGCCAAGAGTCTGATCTGATTTTGTTGCTGCAGTTTTACCCTGCTGCATCTTGGTTTAGCATTGTTGGAAATGGAGAATAGGCTTATCCTTCCTGACATACCATAGTCTTTCACATCTGCATCTTCAAGTGTAGTGCATAAAACTGGACATAGGAAACCTTCACAGGCCTCCCAGTGCCAAGCAGAGTAGATGATTTCTATCCTGCACCTTGAATCAGAATATTCAGCTTTTTGATGTTTCTTGTAAATTATTTCTTTCATTATTTTGACAACTGAACAAAACATAATCTGTGTCCATTTATTTTCTTCTGAAGGAGTAGGAAACATCTAATGAACTGTTAAAGGTTCACATGCAAGAAAATTTAATAGCCATACTCTGTTCCCAAAAAAAGTCTTTCGAAAATTAACTATTGTCTATAATGTGAACAAGATTTGGCCCTGAGTAGACATTAGTGCTTGATAAAATAAATTAGTTCCAAACTCTGTAATGAATTGAAGTGTACAGCAGTTTGCAGGCTTATGTCTAACCTTTTGTCTTATTCCCCAAGAAGAAATTGAAGTGAGATGTGAATATGTAGCTCACAATAGCATGCAAGACTTGGAATGAATGCCTTCTTTCTAGGAAAATTAGAATAGGTCTGTTTGAGAGCCAGTCTTTTCTGCTTTGCAAGGAAAATCCTAGCCTTGGATCTATAGGCTGTCCCTTGCAAAGAAGCTTAAATTTCCCTGACTGTGTAGTCCTTTGCTTTGATCATGTTCCATGTGTACAAGACAATCCAACCAATCTGTCATTTGTGACTTAAACCTTGAGTGTTATAAATAAATGCTGTGCAACCGCTGGCTGAAGGACAAATCAGAACATTAGGACGATTAAGAGAAAGCAAAGCATCAGTCCAACTACAATAAAGCTAATATCATTCAGTCCAGTGTAATTTAAAACAGCTGTCAGCTAGTCCTGGCTTGTGATATAACAGGCCAAATTCTTGGACACTGAGTTATTCTTAGAAATATGCACACAGGCATTGGCAACTCGTGCTGCAAATTGCCTGTTGCCAGTACCCTGTCAGTTACGTGTGCCAACAGATATAAAAGCTATTGTTCTAACTCATGAAAAATAACTTGAAGTTTTTAATTTCAAATTACTCAAAGATTTTGGGGACATGGGAGCCAATGAATTTTAAACTAAACCTCCCACAAATGAGAAATAATTTCATAAAAGTTGTTTAATTCACCCCAAAAGGTAGAGGACATTCTGTTCATACCTTGTAATAAGCAGTGTGGGACCCAGCCTGGCAACATCAAGTGAGGGATGGGAAAAAAAGAGAACAGGACAAAGCTGCATGCCCCAAGAATGAAAGAAAAAAAAAAAAAAATCAGTGCAAAATAAGTACGTATCATGCTTTTCATAAAAGTCATAATACATGTTATTTTAAGTCTGGTCTGTTGAAATGTACACTCTCACCTATTTCATCTACCCTCTTTTTCAAAGATCCATGCAGCTACCGGCATTTCCTGTGTAATATCACTTAGGAAAGTGAAAACATAAGTGGAATTTCCAATAAAAATGTTGTTTGATACGAAGCTATTTCCACATTAGACCATGCTTTTAGCCTCAAGAGCAGAACCATTGCCCTATTGAAAGTTTGTATTGGGGGTTGGAATTTGTGCTATATAGTATTCTTCTGTTCATGGAAAAGTGTGATTCACATCTTTGTCTCTCTTTACTTTTCCCCTTCTCTCCTGTTCCTTAGTGGGATACCCATGCTGTCACAAATAGTGACTAGTGTAGGTAATTTGGGAAAGAAGGATGGCAGGAACATGTATCACCATAATGTTCACAGGACATGCTGATGAAATAACAGGAACTTTGTAGCTTTTATTGAATTTTACGTTTAAGATGGAAAGGAAAACTCCACTGGTTGTTAAAAAAATCATTTGTATTGCATTTTGTGAGTAGTTCAGACCACTCACTTATGTTAGGAGTTCCAAAACTTCTCAAGCTTACCCTTTCAATAAACAGGAGAACACAACAGGATCTTTAGGTGTGCAGCAGATGGAGTGGAACTCAGTCTTGTCAAGGTTGTGACACCCAAGTGAATTTATGAACTCCTGGGAAAGTCTTAGCTCAGAATCTGTGGGGCTGGTGGAGTTTAGACACCTTCCTGGTAGGCAGTGACTGATCTGTGGCATTAGGGATGCATTTTACATGCCTAAGTCTTCTTTTGTTGCTATGTCTAAATGTCAATTGAGTTGCAATAGGATTTTTATGTCCAAGTAAATAAATAGATTAATTTTTTTTCATTGTATCTAAAAGTTGGTGGTTTTTTTCACACAGGTTTGTAATTACTTCATGCTCTGATTGCTTTGGTGGTTTGTTTGCTCAGAGTTGATGAAAACCTTATCTTTTGTTTTCATCTGTTTTGATCATGGTTTTAGTTTGAGCACTAGACTTGAACAAAATAATTCACTTGTTTAATTTCATCTTCTCTTGTCTTCTGATGCAAATATTTTGAACAGCAGTGGTTCTGCAAGAGTCAAAAGTGAGTTTGTGAGCTCTACAGTCAGGCTGAGGAACAGAATCATCTTGTAGATGACTCAGGATTCAGGTGCAAATCCATTAGTTGCTCCTATTTTACTCATATTATGGGGCTCCATCAGAAGCCTTTGGTTCCTTACAAATTGCAGTTCTACATACCAGTGGTCACAAAGAAGCTTATTTTTCAAAAGGCAATAATTCTGGATATATAGCTTGTGATTGAGCAAGATCTATTTGGAGGTGGAACAGATGTCAGCAGAAGTTGAATTATTTTAGAAGAGGACTGACAATTAGTAAATGCCATTTACACTGCTGCACTGGGGAGCCTTGCTGCTTCACAAGTGTCTGATGTAAGACTTGCAGCATAAGGTATTGCTCCTATTTTGCAGATGGAAGAAGCTGGGGGTAGGGAAGTGCTCCCACAGGAAGCCTTTGGCAGAGCCAAGTAATGAGACCTGATTCATGGCCTGTGCTATGGTTGCTTGATTACATTTTCCTTTTCTTCTTTCCTTATTTGCTTGTGAATCATGATAGTGGATGACCCCAATTCATACAGCAGATGGTAACATTTAAATCTCATGGAAGTCTTGATCTAGTGAACCTTGCTTTTCAACCTCATAATATCTTTTCACAGAGTTTGAACTGAAAAATGAGGAACTTCTGTGTAGAATATCAGAATTTACTAGTTTTACAATTTGAGTTTGGCTAAAAGTAAAAGCTGTAAGTTTTAGAAGTTGGGAGTGAGGTTTTTGGTTTTTTTAAGTTGTTTGGGTTTTTTCCCCCCATGATGGTTCCTCCTGCCTTTGTTTTCTTTCTCTGTTTTTCATATGGAAACCAGAATTATGGTCATCTGCTGTGCTCTGCCCATATAATGTTTTAACACTGACTTGTTCAATTAGTCTTAAAATCATTACCAATCAGCTAACAATCACCTTTAAGGATTTGTCTCTTTTTTTCTCAGCTATTGGTGTAGTAACTATTTTAGCTTCCAGTCTGGTGGATTCAGCACTACTGATGACAATTACTCTGATTTATAATTACCAGGTGAGAAAGAGTTTTTTCATAACCTGTGGGTATCAGGATGGCATCAGAGTTGATTCAGGTTGGATCTAAACAACAAACAATGCTCACTACCATGATGGAAGTGCAAGGGCATGAACTCACACTGGGGATGCCTCCTATGAGCAGTCCAGGCTACTTCATATTCTTGCTATCAAAATCCTGTGGTTTTCTTTGGTAAAAAGGGGACTGTCTATTTACTTCATAAAACCTATGAATTTATTGCAAATAGAAAAAAAAAGTGGTCAGTGTGGAACATTTTGCAATACCTTAGCTGGGGAGAGTTTTTTCTCCACAAAAATTTTTAAATGGAAAACTATGAGCCTGATTACAACATAACCACAGCATGGAGTTAGTCTACAGGAATGGTAATTATCAGCACCACTCAAACAAGGTGTTGTTTCATCGTTACAGTCTTTCTGAGACCTCAGGGTAAATTCTTGTTTACTGGGTGTCTGAAAAAGCAAAATGAGCCTATTGGCTGCATCACAGCTGTGGGCAAAGGAGGGTTTAAAAGGAGAGGGGCCACTCTGAAATTACTGTTAATCAGGAAATGCCCTGAGATAAAGTGCCCATCCATTCACTTTCTCATTTTGTTTGTTGAATTTATAACCTTATGGAGGGAACAGTGGACATTGGGACATTGACTTTCACTGTGCCAAAATTCTGCTTCTGATTGCAGAGGGTGGGAAATATTCTGGGGAAAGAGAATTTCTAAGGAAACTTGTGGGTTGGAGACACAGTTTGTGTGGAAGAGCACTTCTTGGTGGGCGGTGGGAAGAGGGGGAATCATCTCTCCTCTGTGCCCTTGCAGCCAAGAATTTTAATTGCGACAGGCATGACTCGGATTAGACACCAGACACAACTCTCCAAAGGCCAGGAGACCATGGCAGGGGAGTGGGCTGCCCGGGGGTGTTGTGGAATCCTGTCTGGAGGATTTTTGAGCTGTTAGACAAGCCTCTGTCAGGAGTGACAGTCAGCGTAGCTGATGCTGCCTTGGGGCAGAGGGATGGGCTGGCTGACCTCTCAAGGTCCTTCCCAGCCCACGTGGTTGTGATTGAGAGAAAGGTCCAATTACTTATGATGAGAGTGACACAATGAGTTGACAGCAGAGGAAATGCTTGATGAATGGTACCTTATCTAGTTCCCTTACTGTTTTCTCTGCTCTCAGGCATTTCAGTTCTGTGTGATTATACATTTGATTGTAGAGCTTTATTCAGCCACCGTAGTTCTCTTTGTTTTACATTATTAGAGAGAAAAAGTCACCTTCTTTATTTTTTCTGTAAGTTTACTTTCCATGCTAAACATCTTTCACTGCAGCTGATGTATCATTTACTTTGAAAATCTGTTCCTAATGGCT
This sequence comes from Oenanthe melanoleuca, assembly GCF_029582105.1. Lineage (NCBI taxonomy): Eukaryota > Metazoa > Chordata > Aves > Passeriformes > Muscicapidae > Oenanthe > Oenanthe melanoleuca. Next base: position 19,105,347 of record NC_079334.1, read on the forward strand.
GTTAGTTGGGGGCCTACAGAAATGTACAAATTTGCAGCAGCTGATCAATGACACTGAAAACTTTAATAGTTTTCTAATCCAAATAAGTACCAGTGAAATTAATTTGAAGACATTCAGTTTATTTCTCTGATGTTATTAATAAACAAGGAAAAGACATCCAAAAAACAGACTTTGCTCTGTAACTGTCCTTAAGGCTTCTCTGAAACACTGTGTGCTTGAGAAAGAGAAATCTCTTTCTTAAAAGAAATATTTTTCCAGCATTTGCAAGATGTCATAAACTGTTTTATGAAGAGAGAAAAATGGAACATCTGTGCCATTCATATTTATTTTCCCAACATAACTTACCAGAAAATAAAAGGGAAGGGGGAGGGTTTATTTTGCAATTTCTGTGCAGCTGTTTGTATGACTGTTAAGGGCTGCCAAAAAGGAAACTAAAAGAAACAATCAAATAACTTCTAAGATTTAAACAAAATGGAGAAAAATAATTTAGAAAGGAGAAGCCAACATTTGTTTTCTAACTTCTTGTGTGATTTATCAGAGGGACTGCACAGGCCAGCTTAACTGTCGTGCTTTCTGATGGAGTGTGGAAAGCAATTCTGAGGAAGGTCTCCAAAGAGATGACTGGGTGACCTTGGACCTGCAGATTAATTTCTAATGTTGCCACATGAAAGAATTGTCAGTTTAGTCTTCCCCATGCTCCCCAAGCCCTCACACCTGTGATAACTCTATTACAGGGTTGTGGTGAGACAGTGCCCTCCTTGAAGATTCCTCAAGCCTTTTGATGTTAACTGGAAGGATTCACTGAATTATTCAGCAATGAGATCATCGAGGCAGAACTCATGTTGTGTTTGGCAGTTATATGTGCTGTCCATGGGAAAGTCCTGCTTTCACAGTGACCTAATCCCAACCTGATGGCTCTTATGTCCACTTTCAAGCTGTCTTGCTGAGACCTCAGAGAAGTGAAGCTCTTACTGATCAGCTCTATAGGAAACTGTGGCCTTCAGTCTGGAGCTGGACTCATCCCATCACATGGAGGAGTCTCTGACTTCTTGCTGGGCATGGGCAGGTGAGAAGCTGGCTGCTGTGAATCCCACCCCCAAGTCAGAGCTGGTTGGAAAGAAATTGGCCTCCAGCATCAGCCCTTTGTTTGGTGGCTGGACAGTGGGACCATGAACACCCACTGGAATAGCTTTAGTTGACAAAGAACAGAAGCTGGAGCTGTGTCCAGGCCTGAGTGGACATGTCTCTTACACATCTGTAACTTTACACCTATTTTCTTTCAAGGTAAGGGCAAAGGCAGCATTTACATGGGGTAGGAAATGGCTATTACATGTATTTCTGAACATTACCTAAATAATCTTGCCAGCAGTTCAGGAGCTGATTTTGCATCCAATAACACCATAACATTCTTGAAGTCCAAAACAGATAATCTTTGAGATTGAATCATTATGACCTCTTGAATGAAAATTGAAGAATTTAAAAAAAAAATGCCTTGAGAAAGACAGCAGCACTTCCTCAGAGGCACACCAAGAAGGATGAGGAGAGGTGGACAGTGTAGAGTCTACAAAACCAGAGGTGGTAAGAAGTAGGAGCAAAAGAAACTTGCTTAGCCCAAGCTAGCCTAAATTTTCAGGACCAGAGAAAGAATGAGGTGACAAGAGTGGAAACTGAGAAGCCAAAGTGGGCGTGAGAGACTGTTTCTGCTGTGACTGAAGAAAAGAGTTGTGGTGACATCAGTGACTAAAAAAATGCAATGGGCAGGAGGGGAGAAAGTGAGCTAACAGGAGTTATTTTAAATTACTCAGAAATGGTAGAAATTAGTGGAAATGTGGAGACCAGATGCAGCTGTACTGCAAAGAAACACTCATAAAAATGACTTTTTGGTGCATTAAGGCACCATTCAGTACTCTAGCTGGCAACAACATCATGGATTCAGGCCTCTCCCCTAGGTAACTGCCTGAACTGACTGTCTTTTATTAGAAAATACTGTATTTCTGAGGTTGACACCCTGAGGGTGAGACTTTATATATGGACCTTCATACAGCCCTTCTCCAGGGCATAAGGGAGGCATAAAGTGGAAAGTAAAACTGAGCATTCTGTTTTGTTGATTTCAGGGAAGAACTTCTGTTAAAAGTGGAGTTTCTGGGAAACTTCAAGGGCCTTGTTTTTTTTTAGGACAGATGGTGGGCTACACAGTCCAGCAGGAGTGGAGCATATGCATGATGCACAATTGCTGCCTGCATCAGCTGCTCCAGGTGCAGGGATGCACAGAAAGGAGGCAGCAGCATCCATGGGTGGCCAGGTTTTGTGTATCTAGAGGCAGAAGAGGGGTGGAAAAAAGAGAAATAACTGTTTTCTCTTCCCATATTGCATAGACCACTGTAAGAGGGTTGGAGTACCCTGGGAGAGGTGGCCCTTGCACTGTCAGCACAGGTCTGGTACTGTGGTTATTCCTCTCCAAGCAAAGAGCAAAAGCAAGTGCCTGTGGCTCCACTGCTGGCTGCTCAGTCCCTCTCTGGACACTGCCCAAGGCTTCAGGCAAAGCCACCTGGTGGCCCCAGCTGTGCCACCTAATTTGCCCTTTGTTTTCATGAGGTCTTCACACAGGTAAAGAATCACATCAGACGATGGTCTTCTACAGATCTGCTGGTGCTTTGTCTTTCTGCATGGCAACTTGCATGTTTAGACAAAAAGTCTTAAAGAGAATAGACAGGTTTTCTTCTACATAAACTTTAACAATAGGTCCCAGATGTTTCTGAGTGATTAAGAAACTTGCTGCTCTGTTGTAAGGACAGGAATAGTGTGAAGCATTTTACAGTGTAAGACAAAACAAGGTCCCAGCTTTGTAGCTGAGGTTCCAGCACCCACATGTGAGCTCAGGGTCCCAATGGCTCCAGACCTGGCTCTGGGCAGGGAGTGGATTCCTGCCCCAGGGCAAAATTTGGTTTCAGTTCTCTTCCTTAAGAGGCTGAAATGAGGGCCAAGATGAAGATCATGTAAAGGAGGGTGAACCCACAAGCTGTGTCGATTGAAGCCCTGGGACTGATAACAAAGGAAGTGACTGATGGGAGTGGGAAGATCAGCAATGGGAAGAACAAATAATCTAATCACAGCAAGGCTGGGATCTGCTAACCACACCTAGCTGCCAGAGCAGTGTTAGCCTTTCCTTCAGGCTTTCACATCAAAGGGTAATTTCCCTGTGTTTCCTGAACCCAGACCTCACCAGGGTTGGTGATCAGCAGGGTCCTGGGGGGAATGTGTGCCACAGGTGGGAAGGGCTTGGTTCCTGAACAAGGCCAAAAGCACCAAGGGGTCTGACCCCATCCTCCAACTTACTTGTCTTAAAATTCAATTTAATTTCTCTTAGGGCAGCTTGAAAAGATTTTAACGCTGTTGTCATACAGCCTTCGAGCTGTTTAGTTTTCAGAAATTATTGTGTGAGGAAGGGGGAGATTAGGTGCTGGCAGTCAGCCCTCACCCTGACACAAAAATGTTGTTATCAGTGCTTTTAAGCTGGCTAATTGATCACTTGTTAACAGTGGCCCTGACCATCAAGGTCTGGGAGGGGCAAACTTGTTAAAATGCTGGCTGCTTTTTGATATTCTAAATTTTGGTAGATAAAGCCAATTTGCCCATGACACAGGATTTAACATGGTATTGTTTTGAGAAGAGCTGCGGGATTATTGGTGACCTCCAGGGGTCAGACCGTGGTCATTTTTTCATGTCATCTGACAGGGACAGAGCTCATTAACACACAGTCCAGGCAGCTTCTACCAGGATGTTAAATTAACGATGATATGGAGGCAAGGGTGTTATCTGCAAAAGGCACGCTGTCATTTCCTCAGACTTGTGGTTTCCTTTGCCATCTCCTTGACAATTTCTCTAGCCTGCACACGTGGCAGAATCTGCAGAGGATATTTTAAATTTGGGTGAATTTTAAAGAAGATTGACTGTTGGGGGGTTGCAATAACTGGTGGTTTTGCTCCTCTTCCCTCACCACTTCTAATTATTTGAATTGTCTTGGGATCCTTCAGTCCAACAGGAGTGGTGATCAGAGGGGGGAGGCTTAACAATTTGCTTACATTCAGCTCTCCAGGCATAATCAAATGTTGGGTTTGCTGTATCTTTTGCATGTTATTTTTTGACCCAAAACAGTGGCCGTTTAAGTTGAAAGCAGTGGCTTGAAAACAAATAGAAAATAAGAGCTGTAAACTGACCTAAATTCCTCCTCTTGACTCCTGGGTCATCCCACCAGCCTCCAGGTGCCATGGGCTGTTTACATTAGACTTAAAAAATAAAGATGAGAACTTGCAGGAACCTATCTTTGCATCTGCACAGTGTTTGACCCAGTGTGCAGCCTCTGTTCCCTGGGTCAGAGAAAGGAGAGTGCTTGATAACACTAGTGGCTGTTTACAGGCTGTGCCTGTGTGACAAAGTGTCTGAAAAACACTAAAACCTTGTCAGGATTATACTCAGAAGAATCTTATGATAGGAGAAGCCACGGAGTCGTTCTCCTGCAGTCACTACTGTCAGTTGCATAGAGAGTTTGATTTTTGTGCCTGAAGAGGGAAGATGAGAGGTGTGGGGCAGGGATGAATATGCACAAGTCTGTCCTGTGGTTTCAGGAGCTGGTGAGAGGTGCACAGTCTGGGATCAGTGGCCCTCCTTCTCAGCTGCTGCTGGCTACACAGGTGTGATACAATAGAAATGTCTCACCCCTGCCAAAGCCTCATGGAGCCTCAGCCAAGGAGGAAAGTAATTCATACAGCTGCAGAAAGGATTAAGGACTCACCTTGGGAGAGGAAGTAGAAGTAGGAAGGGAAGGCAAAGGCAAATTAGACAGGTGAAGGGAGGGTGTGACTGGTGCTGGGGACTGGGATATGGCAAGGAGGGAGGTGGAGGCAAGATGAGGACAGGAGGTGAGATGGAGAAAGAGCAGAGTGAAGAAGAGATCAAGCTCAGGTGGACCAGAAGCAGGAAAGTGAGCCTTGTTCTCTCTTCAAGCTTATCCACCAGAGGAAAAGAACCCCTGCAGCTCCCTGCTGCTTCACAGCAAGGGACAGCACAAGGAGCCAGCTGATGACTCACTGAAGGGTCACAGTGATTCCACCTCCACATGAAATAGGCCTGAGAGGTTATCTGGACCAGCTCTCTCATGCTCTGGCTGGAATTCATTGGCATGCCTGTTTTCTCAGATAGTGTTTTAAAAGCTCTGCTAAATGCACACCAAATATCCATTAGAGGAATGCTGTGTTTGCTGAGCTGTGCTCTTTCAAACGAGCCAGTTACTACCAGCCTGCAGCCTGAGTGGAGATCTTGGGGAGCCATTCTGATGCTGTGTGTACAAGATCATAGGGGAGCTGGTTGGTTTTTTCTTTGGTTTTTATGTATTATTAAAAGAATCTTGATTGCAAATCTTGGGCCATGGCCAGAAGCTCAAGCCATCTCCCAAAATACAAATGCTTATAGCTAGCTCCATTTACAGGGTACAAAAGGGTACACAAAAATATATTAATAAACAGAATAAATAAGTGAACTTCCATCTGCCAGGCTGATTGTATCATATCTCTTACATCAGGGCATAAACAGTCCCCCATGGAAACACGGGCTCCTTTTTCCATAGGGGATTTCCCACCGGAGCTTGGCAAGCAGGTGTGTCCTTGTAGTGCTCTTTCCCAACAAGGACTGGCAACAACAGTTGCAAGCTTGGACAGCTTTGGTAAGGGCGTGTGTTTGTGTTGCAACCTTTAAGAAGAAAAATGTTACAGCAATGTTGGGGGGAAAGTTGCAATTGCTCCGTCAAACTTGTGCGCACACTACGGACTGTGTGATTGAAACTGCACGGTATTTCTAGATGTAATGACTGTCCTTGCTTCTGCAAAACTGGTTGCAAATTATCTTTTTAGCTCACCATCTTAAACACGGATATTAAATGGGCCAAAACCAGAGAGATGCAAGCTCTAGTGACCAGGAGACGCTAATGTGCCATTAAGAAATGCAGATGGTAACTACAATGCTTGCTTTGGTGAGTATATGCTCATTATTGTCCATTAAGTGATTTCTGTGTCTCATTGGGCCTCATGACAAGTACTGGATATTTGAAGTCTTTTGGGAAGCTCATAAATCACTGAGTGCTGTATTGTATTTGTGAGTCAGCTCTTACCATTGTCCCCCCAGGCCCATCATTATACCTTTGGAAAGACAGGTTCTTCCTTCCAAAGTCATGTACTTAACCTTTTGTTTAGCATGTCCAAACACTTCAGCATCACAGTGCTTTTACATTTTGGGAAGGGTTATTTATAGCTCTCCAAACTGGGCAAATCTTTCCCTGTCTGACAGTTAATATTTGTATTTATTTTCTTTACAGAAACATGCTCGCAACCAGCTGAATGATGAACAGCAAAGAACCTCCTCTACATGTGGATAAAAGCCAAGCCCAGATCTGCTAGTGCAAGTTTTTTCTCAGGACAATCAGCTCAGTCTAACTATTCATGTTGTGAAAATACCCCAGATAACAGAGTGAGTGGCAATAGACCGAAAGTGAAGGTGAGGAATGGGGTTCAAGCGAGGAGATCCTGTTCTGCATCCTGGGACAAAATTGCTATGGGGCAATAAACAAGTCACTTCACCTCAGCACAGCCCTTCTCAGTCCACCTCTCTCTTGCTTGAATTTTCCCCTGCTCTGTCTCCTTCTTAACACAAATGGCCCCTGTACCTCTTGTGGGAATAAAGCTGATGCACTTCATCCTTCTGCTAAATGTTTTGAGCTAAAGAGGAGGATGTGAGTGGAGGTACAGGGAGGTGGTTATGCTGCAAGCTCCTTCCACCTCCTTGTTTGATGGCTGCAGTCACTCACAGAGTCCTAGAATCACTGAAGTTGGAAAAGGCCTTTAGCATCATTGAACCCAATGATAAATTTAAGATGGTCAAATCCACCACTAAACCCAAGCACCACATCTACGTAAATACCTCCAGTGGCTCATCCACTCAAGGTCTCAGTGTGACTGAAGAAAGAACAGGTTCTATTCTCATTTGTATGTCCTTAATTTTATGGAGATGAAAGTTTGATTCCTACCCTACTTGAAGGTATCACAAGGGGAATATTTGCAGCTAACTACACACAGGCCTCCTTCATGGAATTCCTTGCAGAGAACAGTGTTCTGTTGCACTGAGGACAATTATGCAGCCCTGTTTGGAGAGGAGGGTGGAAGGTTCTGCTTGCTACAGTCTGCTACTCAGGGATGACCTTAATAAGGATGTTGCAGGGATTAAAACATGAAAGGATAGCTCTAACTGAGACACTGATAGAAGCAGACAGCAGTCCAAGGGGTGACAAAGAGGCATAAGGTTAGTCAACAAAGCAGAAATTTAGGAGAATTCACATTAGGGTTAGGAAGATGTTACAATTTAAAATTAGGTGATGCAGCCATCAGCTGAAACTTGTTCTGGTACAGTGATCAGGACAGCTCTATCAGTAGATCTGTCATGGTTCAGGGTAAGGAACTGCTGTGAGAGTGAGGATGTAATGTGATGTCTTGAGCAAGAATGGAGATAAGAGAAATCATCTGTGTGATGATATATCTTCTCATACAAAAATCTCTTCTGAGTCTGAGAGACATTGATGGTCAAAGTCATTGGCTTACTAGTGAAAACTTGGTAAAAATATTGGAAAACACTAAGGGATCAAGGGAAAATTAGACTGGATCAAGAATAATGTTCATAAAGAAGAATGAGGGCAGGAAGTATTTAAAATTAATCCCAGCAGAACATCTCATATGATACTGGAGGTTGACTGTGCTTCATTCTTGTGAGAGATTCAGGTGGATCCTTCATGACTGAGTGGTCCAATTTTGTTCCACTTTCTGGTGTTTCTTAAGATATCTTTGAAATTATGGAATTTATGGCAATGTAAGTGAGCCTTGCAGTTAGTGTGTGGAACACTTCTAACACCCCCTCAGACAGGGCTTCATCCTCACCTGGTGCAGCTCTGCTGGCTGGGAGGCTGCTCTAGAGGTGGGATGGCTGCAGAGGTGATCTGTGGAATTTCTTAAGTTTTACAGTGGAGGTCAGATTACAGCTTTTTTGGTACATTTTAAAAAATGTTCAATTTGACCAAAAGGTCTTTGTTTTCAGAATAACAAAATGGAGAAATAGGGAATGAAAACAGCAACTTTTGGTCACCTCTGGTGAAGTGACAAGTGCAGAATTCCAATGAGGGCTTTTGGTGGGGCACACACCTCCTCATTCCAGCTTCAGATCAATTTATGACTGCAACTGCTCCAGTGAAAAACAATTAGGCAGCTGAGCAAAATTTTCCTTGTATTGTATATGAGACCTCAGGAAAGGTTATTCTGTCTTCCAATTTTTGATGTTTTGGGCAGACCTGCAGTGCTCTCATCCATCTGAGTATGGCTGTGTGCCTTCTCCAGCAGAGGAGCAGCCTGTCCTCTAATCCTGCTGAGAGAAAAAGACTTGTGACTACTTTTGCTCACAACCCCCGTGCACAGCTAGGCTTACAGAGCTGCACAGACAAGCACCCTGCCCTTCCCAGGATGGTGCCTGGACTCGGTGATGTCTGTGGAGGGCAATGTGACAGAGAGCAGCTGAGTCACTGCAGACTTCTCTTGACTCTCAGCAAGACCAGCATCTCCACTCTGAATATCTGTCTGCTTTGCCTTACTTGTCGTTTTCAGTTATCTGTACCAAAGTGATGAGGGCACTCAAAGAGCCTGTTTGGCAAACTGATAGTGTATCTCAGAGGAAGCACTTAGAGATGTGGTGTTCCAGCAGAGATCCTGGGATAAGCAGTGCCAGTAAAACGCATTCCCGCCTTCACATCAAGCAATGGGTATGTGGCAGCCCGGGGTTTTTCCCCTTAGTTCCCTTAAGTGCCGCTTAAGATTTCAGGGTGAATTCTAGGTTTTGTTCTTGTGGGTGATTTAGCCAGTAAATTGCAGTTTGAAGGTCTTGCAGAGATGCAAAGGAGAAGTCTGCCACCAACACAAAGCAGTCTGACAGACCTGGGACTTGCCTGTGCATTTCCCAGGTAAGACTGAAGGGGCCAGTCTATGTCTCACTCAAAGCTGGCAGAGCTAACACCTCACTCACCGGGAAGAAACAGTCCTAAACCAGTATCTTTATGTAAAAAATTCCCACTCCACCTCATTTAACTGACAAAAGTTTTTACTATCCTGCTCGAGTGTGAATTACAAAAGCTGGTTCATGTGTATCCATTGGTTAGTCAAAGGAAACAGGGTGTATTTTAGAGATTCCATTGTCCTTTATTCCTGCATTTATTTGCCTTCCTCTGCAAAGCCCTGGAAGTGACATATAGCTTGTTGACTTCTGAACTTGAAGATAACTTTTTGAGTTGCATCTCATGTTGGAGGAAAATCATGCAAAGGGAAGCAGAAAAGATTTCAAAGATTTTGTGCAGTGGAGGTTAGCAGCAAACCATTAATTACATGCAAAGGAATTAATAACAGATAAATAGGCTTTTTTAATTTTACTTTTCCTTTTTTCCAAGTTGAGCTCTTGATTTGGTATGAATAGCTTCTGCAGAACAATTGCAACCCACATAACCAACTAGGATTTTACAGTCTTTGTGCAAAGATATTTTAAAAGATTAACACAGCTCTGGTGGGGTATATTAGTATGCTGGGATAATAAGGCTCTTTGGAAAGTTTTGGAAACTTCTTCCCAAGCCCCCATCAAATTACCTCCAAATTCTTATTATTTAGAGAGCACATTAAATGCACACTGTGCATTGTAACAAAGTTGTGGTCCCTGCTCTGAAGATTTTACAAGTCTGAGACTTTGACCTAGTACCTACTTAAATCTGTGAGAATCTTTGCCTTGATTTCAGTTTGGGTTAAATCAGATCCTTGTACAGCATTTCATGAGAACTAGCAACAGTTCTTGTGGCACTCTAGCTCACAGCAAATCCATGAGCAGTTCCCTGCAATGGTCCTGACAAATGCAGTGGGGACCTTCATTTGTGAGTGAGTGAGCACCTACCAACCCAGGCAACTGCAGCCCTGCTGGGTGAGAGGACAGAGGTGAATGTGCTGGCTTGCTCCTGGCTTTTTAGCACCGGGAGCAGCATGCATGGCTGAAAACCACACTAGCTAAAATTCCTTCTCTGTGCTCTCTGCCTGTGAGAGCTGTGCAGCCAGCCCCTATGGAAAATCTCTGAGGATGGGATCCCCTCCACATTCTGCCACAGCCACCTTCCAAGTGAAAGCTGTGCATACACAGTCTTTGTCCCAAGTTTTTTAACTACTTTGACTCACTGCAGCTTACTGTGGTGAGGGGAATTTACAGCCCCTTTTCAGCTACCACAGCACAGGCCTGCCAGCATCCAGCCCTTGGTGGATGCTTGTGTGTGCTTGTTTGCAAAGCTGCTTGTGTGTGGTTCTGCTTCAATGCAAATGCTTTAGGCCTCAGTGCAGTGAAGTAATCAAGAATATGCTCGACTTTAAGTCCATGAATGATCTCTGAATCTGGACCTTTGTACTCAGAACAAAACCCTTTAAATAAAGGAATAGCTTGAATGCCAGCAGCCCAGCTGTTTTTGAACAACCCTCCAATAACAAACCCAAGAGCATTTGCATTGGTAGAAACAAAAGTTGGATAAGGAGGCTGATTCACTGTCTGGCTTCTGGAGACGTTTTATAAATAGCTGCAAGAAAAACACAGGAGTTTTTTTTATTATTACTGGTTGATAAAGCATGTTGACAGAATCCTTTTCAGGATTGTAACTTGGGGGCAGCATGTCTTTTTGGACAGCAGACACATGGCAAACAATTTATTTGCTGAGGAAAGCCAGATGCTCCGTGTCCTTGGCAGGCGATTTGTAAGATTAAGGAAAATCAAGCTTGTGACTAGAGTGTGGTAAATAAGTAAAATAAATAAATAAAGAAGTCACATTGCCCACAAGAAACTCTTTTGTCCTTTTTGGCAGGACAGCTGATTTTCAGCTACTTCTCCCCACAGTGTGTGACTGACAAGGAAGAGCAGCCACCTGAGGGGAGAAATGCTTCTTGTTTGTCAGCCAGTGCCCTCTCAGCACTGTGCTGCTGCATGAACCAGCTCAGATGCCTCCCTGGATTTTCACAGTGTGTCCCAGGCAAGATTTATGGTCACAGTGATGATCAGCTGAGGGGGTGAAAGGCACACATGAAAGCAAGTACAATGGCCAGGAACATAAGTGTTGAGCAGTTGCCCAGCCTGAAGCTGCTATGCAGCAAGCAGACACCTCTGGCAAACCTAGGATGGATAATAACCCTGAGAGCAAGGGCTGGAAAGCAGGAAACACAGTAGGTCTCCTACATGCAGGGCTCAATGCATAGCTGACACCCATGGGCATCATGCCATAGAGAGAAGAGTCTGTATAGACTGAGACCAGCTGAACATCAGAATTTCCTATAAAATAAAATAGTTCTGTGAATAAACAAAATATTAGTGGAGGAACAAACAGACATGATAAAGTTTGTCTTGTTTATCCTTCACACAGCTGGTCTTCCCTTACTTTTTCTTTGGCAGATGTTTGTGCCAGCACAGCTTAGAGATCAAAATGTTGCACTGCTTTCAAGCCATATCAGGGAGAGGGCAGGAATGCTGTAAAATATCCCCTGGGCCATTGGAGTTTATGAACCAATGAGCAAGAGAGACCATGCAGTAGATTTTTGTATGTCTGTCTGAAGCCTCTGAATTCCATATGCTCTTACTCCCACTGTGCCTCCAGGTATAAAATTACTCCTTCTTTCATCAGGCTTCCTTCTTAATCAAAATACTGACACTACTTCAAATACCATTTGGATAATTCCTCTTCAATGAGGAGCAAGGGGAGGATTTCCCCATTTGCTGTTCTCTGTGGTGGTGGCAGTATCTGTTACTCAGTGTTATTCTCTTTCCTTCACTCCCATAAGAGACTTGTGTGTGCAGGGAAGGTGTCAAAGGAAGTGAGAGGACTCAAAGTAAGAGGAAAACTGTCCTCTGTCAGGGGCAGCTCTTGCATACTAGTCTTCTTTCCCTTTTGTGCTAGTACAGACAGCAAGGAGTAGTAAATTACCTTAACTGTCATCACATAATGGTAAACCAGAAGTATTTGTATAATTGTTTTTATTATTTGAATAACATGTAGGGGACCCTGAAATATTTTTGATTTAAACAAAGAATTCCTTTCCCTGCCCAGACAGCTAAAGCCAGTATGGATGAAAGAGAGAATTACATGGTAGCAGCAGAGTGGATCAGTGCTGCCTAAATTTACCTAAAGCACAGGAATTCAGAAGAAAAAGGTAGGTGGCCATACCAATGTGATTTGAGCCTCTTTCTGAGGAAACTCAGACTCCCTCCACCCCCTCAAATAAGAGATCTAATCTGACATTCCTCCTGTGTGTGGGTGGAGACCTCTCTGTACCTCTTCTGGTCTGGCAGGGTCAATGTGTGACCTCTCACAGCTTGAGGATGACAACAGATGAGTAAAGGCAATGAGTGTTATGAATGTGTGGGAGGGAGAGGCTGGTGGCTGAAGCCCTTGGAAAGACCTTCATTTTTTGAAAGTTCTATTTTTAATGACTGTAATATTCTATTAATATTCCGGGGAGATATAATTAGGACATTGTTTCTATTTTGAGATTGTTTTTGCCTGAGCATTGATTTGGACTGCAAACCAGCTCTTTGGCAAACTCCCACTTTTGATTGTTATGAGGCAGCAGTCCTTGGCTGTACCTAATGAGATTAGAGTCAGCATTGAGTGGACATGCTCACCCCATCAGCTCCAACTGGGCACTTGGTGGGATTTTGGGGAGGCTGACACCATTCTGTCTGAGTCTCAAGTGCTTTCAGTTGCTGGAACCCAAGGCTAGGGATTACACAGCAACAGATACAAGAATTCAAATAGTCAGATGTTGGGATTTTGAAGTGTGGTTAATGCAACACTTAAAAAATGTGTATGCTATTTCATAGTTTTCTCTGATTTGTCCACAACTAATCTGGTGTGGGCAGTGTTTTCTTTAACTGTCTCCCAATAAAACCACCCTGCATAATCACACACCAGACTATTTATTCCTGAGAATGGCTTGCATCACACATGAAAGAATTTAATAATGACACTTGGATGGAGTACTGTTGTTTATGGAGGAAAAGGTCGTGTTCTGTGCCTGCACCAGCAGTGGGTGGCTGCAGCCTTGGGTAGCAGATAGGGGGTGTGCCTGACAGCCAGCTGCTTTTGTCATTGGTGCAGAGCTGGGGCATCGTGCTCCTCGGCTCAGGCTTTGTTATTTATATCACTCTGTAAACAACACTCCTGCCTTTTCCTTCTGATAAATAGTGAAGAAGCCAGTGGAAGCTAACATGAATGGGGAAGGGAGTGAGTTCATCATGCTGCTGATATGTATTGGTATCCCCATGTCTTCTGTTGTGCAAGGGAGAAATTGATGGCTGGTTTTTGTTTTTATTTCTGGAAAGTGATCACTTTTAATCCCCAGTCTTTCTCCCTTTGCATCCAGTCCCCATCACAGTTGCCAGGTTTTCCTTTCTGACCTTCTAGGAACACCCTGCCAGCCATGCTGTGCCTTGTGCCCAGCTGGGAGCTCATCTCCCCACCCTGCTCAGCTGGGTGCTCCCCAGCTCTGCAAAGCAAAGCAAGCATGTTGTTCTGCTCCTCCTGCCTCTACATCTCTTTATACCTAATGTTTCCTCAAACTATCACTGATCATGATTCCATTTCCTTTTGGCATGGGCCTCTAAACTAAACTTCAGCCTTTTCACTTGACTATTCCACTCTTAAATTTATAACACAGGATATCTGACCCAAATAGCCTTGTAGAGACACACCATCTCTTTCCTCCTGGTTATTTTAATCTATTTCTTTTTTAAGAAAATGAGCAAACACATCAAAGGAGATATTGTGCAGTTTAATCTCTAGGAAAAATTCAGGTAGCAAGAAGAAAAGAGAGCTCAGTCTTTAAAAAAAGAAAAAAAGTAAATCTATACCCTTCTAGAAGTGCTATATATCAGTTGTGCTGTGTTGTGGACAGAACAGCAGGTCTTTTGGAAAACAAATAGCAATGTGGAGCTCTGTGTTTACAGGGCATTGCCAAGCCTGGATTAAATGTGGTAAATGGAGAAGGGTAGAGGATTTCTGTTTCATTCCCTGTGCTCACTGCTGTCACTGCCAGTTGTGTTGGCAGAGCATTGCCACTGACAGCAAGGAGTCTACTGGTCACAGTCTTTTCTTGCTTGCAAACCCCTTTTCTTTGCATTTTGGAATTGACTGTCATGACTCCATTGGCTGTTCAGTGCTAACAACAGCAAAAATTAATGCATGCATGGCTGCTGGAGTAAGCATGGCAGATACTGAATAGTCAGGGAAAGGAGATTTTTTACAAAGTCACTCCTACAAGTGAAAATGAACTTTTGGGGGAGAATTGATCCTCTCAGTTATCATCTGTGGGGATGAAAAAACCCATGCTTGGTCTTGAGCTCTGAACTGTCTTATACATTTTTGTGTGTGTGTGGTCTAGACTCCTGTGCAATTTAGTCATAGCCTAGCCCTGATTTTCCCATTGTTTTACATTTAAGGCATGCTCAGAGCTTTCCAATCTTTCTGCCTTTCCTCAGCAATATTTGTAACTTACCACCTAAAACTGATAAAGATTTTAGAGTCAGTTTTCATCTCTCCTTCTCTTCTAGGTGACCTGATGGAGTACAGTCTTGCCATCACCTTATAAATCAGCTGTTTGAGGTGGGAGGAGAGGGACTGTGCAGATAATTACTCTGACAAACTTGAAATTATCTATGCCTGAAGCAGCTGGAAAGACTGCTAATGTGCAGTAGAATATTTTGTGCAAGAGAAGCAGTGAAGGGTTACACATATCCTTCTTTCTCTTCCCAAACACTTACAGATACTTGTCAATACAGAAATGAAATCTTGGAGCTGTTGTGCATCTGCACAGGACCACTGGTCACTGACAAGTCCTCAGAAGTGTGGCAGCCCTTTGGAAGCCACAGGCAGCAGAGGGGTGCCCCTTTGGTTCCTGCTGTTAGAGCTTTCCAAGGCATCAAACCCCATCTGGCCCCAGTGGGAGTGGTGGGGCAGGGTCTGGGTCTGCCTGGCACACCATCCCAGCACCCAGCTCCATGTGCTGCCCCTCCACTTCACTTTGAACTTCGATCTTACTTTCCCTTTATTTTCTCAGTGATTGAGTTAAGGGTGAGGATTTGAGCTAGTTGGTTTAAATTCAAGCCATATGAGACAGAAGTGATTTTCTTGGACAGGAAAAATAATCTTGGAGAGTTTATAGGACTTACAATTGCTCTGTATTTTCATGGAGTATGAACACAATTTGTCTCTCTACTTCTCAATCTCAATGTCTTATTGGATCTTATTGGATTAGCTTGTTGTTCTTGGAATTTCCATGTACTGGCATGGGCTCAGCAAGCCTTTTTTCACATTTGGTTAGCCTGGAGATTGCAGTCTTTCTTTGACAACGTGAAATTGCTTGTACAGATGATCCCTGCTCATCTCTTTCTCCTAGTTGTGTTCAATATAATTACATGTCTTTCCATCCATGCTTCAGTCCTCCTTGGATCCAGGCTGACCTAAGCTAAAAATCCTGTACAAACCAAGCACAACCATCCAGAGGAAGATGCATTAACACTCCTGCCACTTGCTTACAAGCAGCAGTTCCACAAGGAACTGGACACTGGCAAATGAAGAACCTCCTGAAATCAAGAACAGTGTGGTAGTATGACTCTTTGGGATTTTTATGAAGAATTAAGAAGAAGCCTCTGAAGAACCTTTATGCCTTCCAGGTATCATGGGGAAGAAGCATCTGATCATCTTACTAGAAAATTCCATACTCTTATATTGCTACCTTGAGTGAGACACCAGTCCTGCATAGCTGCAGCATTGTCCTCCCCCCATGCCTGCACAATAGAGTATCTGTAATTCTCTGAACAGAAGTCAGACCCTTCTAAAACCCAGACATTCATATTCCCATCAAAATCTGAGCAGTGGAGTTTTTCCATCAACAGTTTCAGGCTATCAGTCTCAGCTGTGAATGAAAAATTCATCAGGCAAAGGCTAAAGAAGTCACACCTGTCAGCCTGACACACTGTTTATCTTGAAGACTTTACTTCAGAAAGTATAAACAGTAGAGTATTTATTTTCCTTCCTGCCATCTATGAGGTTATTCAGCAATTTGAGTGTGCTCACGCACAGCTTTCATGAGCCAACCTTAATTGCACAGCAATGTGCCATAAAAACAAAGATTAGGCATTATTATCTAGGAACCAGTTTTACATTTTTCTCCTCTGACTTGAACTGTTTAAAATATAGGGCACTATCTCATTTTGGCTGTACATAAATATCTCAGTTGTCAAACTGCCCTTACTCAACTAGCCAACTTTTCTTGGTGGTTGAAAATCATAGTGTTTAATTGTGTCAACTGAGGTGAAAAATGTTATTTGTTCACCACCTGGCTGCACCATATAGTTAAAAAAAGTTAAGAAACAGAGTATGGAATTTAAGGGACTGAAAAAGTTTTTTTACCCATTAAGAAATGAATATGATGCAAGGACAGAAGGAAGGGAATAAACAGATTATGTGTTTCTTTATCCAGGTGCATTCTTGCTTTCTCATTGCTAGCTGACTTTGAATCTTCCAAAGAGTGTGCATACAAATAGGGTGTGATAGGCCCCAAGGCATCAGGAAGAGGCTTCTGCCAGATTTCTATAAGCTTTCAATTAGTCTGTGAGTGCACAGTCTTGAAATTTTTCAATAGTCACTGTCACCTACATGAACAGAATTGACAAGTAAAAAGTGTGATGGACCAGCTGATAGATTCAGTTTTCCTGGGCTCAATATTTACTGTAATTCTGGTGACTTCATCTGTCTTACAACTGAGAGGAAAGCTGTTCAGTGTAGAAATTCATGGCCAACTACTTGGGTGCAGAAAAAAAAAAAATTCGTGTATCAATTTTTTAGCATCCTCTGAATGCTCTCCATGCTGGATAAAAGTTTTGGCAAGCAGTGTAAGCCATCTGCTCCTAGGAATAGGTTCCAAGGAGGTGGTTTATGGCTCATGGTATTTGAAATCTCCTTTGTGTAACTCTTCATCAATGAAGAGTGCAACCATGGCAATTAGCTTCCCAATTGGAAACTCACTGAGAGAAAGCTTGAAGGGGAATCTGTCATTTACAGAAAATTGATTACTTTTTGTGTCATGCACATATAATGTGATGGTGTTTTTATCAGGACAAAGGCTACTGAGGATTTTTTGCTAGCTGAACTACCTGAAATCTCTCTCCTTTATTTCACCTGGATGTAACCAAATGTGCACAATCTAGCAAATATAAGGGAAAAGAGAGAATTAGATAGATCCATTAGCCTCTTCTCCTGCATAGTGTGAGCTATGATGTTTTCACTCAGTAACTTGCATTCTAAACCAAATACTTGTCTTGAACAAAAGTACAAAGCCTCTTTTATGTGGGAGACAAATGGTGGGAGAGACTGAACTAAGTACAACTTGCAAAATTAACATGTATATAGGTAGATGAAGTGCATGCACACCTTCTTCAGTCTCTTCTGTTTAGGTGGGAACACGTCTGGTCCTTAGAGAATTTTCAAATGGGGACCAAGAAGGCAGTTTATCAGGATGCAAGGTAAGGAAGGAGAGCTGTGGTAAGCAAATCTGTGGCTTCCCAAGGAAGAAGATTTAAGGAGCAAACTTTGATTCACAGCCCCTGTGAAAAGTTTGCAATGAGGCTTAGCTGTGGATCTTGGAAGAGGGTGAGGCACCAGGTACAAGAGAAATCCTTACAGCAAGACTGCTTGGATGCACAGAGCTCACTGATCCAAGCTAAGTACCCTCTGGTCTGCTCACAAGCACTCTTTTATTTGAGGCCAGTGGAGGAAAAGGATATGGAGACTATGAATTGCTATGAGGGTTGCAATCTTTATCTCCTGTCCTTTATTTTTCTCTGGGATCCACTCAGACATTCCCTAATTTGCCCAAGAGCTGTGGGCACTGTTGAGGTGGCATTCTGAGAGTGCTGGCCATACTTTGTGTGTCCAGGATCCCAATGGACACGAGCCTGTGAGCTCTGCTCACAGCTGCCCTCTCCTATAAGGAGGGCCTGCCACAGTGGTCCAGGCAACCAGAAGGGTTTGCTGTGCCTTGAGTGTGCAGCAGAGTAACCTAGTGATGTACAGGGGCAGAGTTATAGTCCCAGCTCTCTTATTTTGGAAAACACTTTTGTTTACATTCCCCTGACCTTTCTTTGGTAAATTCTTCTTCACTTCCTTCCTGTGTTGTATGCTGTGTGCCAGCCCAGTGGAACAGAAATCTTGTTCCAGTCCTAAGGCAAGTTTTGCTGTGAAATAAAGAGATTGCCCAGCTCAAGTTTCAGCATACTCTGCTAGTAACAATTCTCTGAACTCTGGCATTCTGCTTGGTCCAAGAGCATTTCCTCCTTTCCCTCCTCCTTCCTTTCCTTCCTCCCTCCCTCCCTGCATCCCCACTAGCCTCTTATGAAATTAATAAACATAGGGTGTTTGTTGACTGGGTGGAGAAATTGCATTCAGATCACATAATGTCTGAGGCCTGGCAAGTCTCTGTGAATCTGTTCTGGTCTTTGCTAAATGGAGCAGGGTGCCCTCCAGTCTAGTAGCAAATATCTTTGGGGGAAAAGAAAAAGGCATAGAAAACTCCACTTTGTATTGCTCTTAGTTAGAGAACCAGGTCAGTATGATTTGCAGACCCTTGACCCTTCTCTTTTTTTTTTTTTTTTTTTGTGTAAGAGGTTGTGGTCCTCATCATGGCAGGAAAAAATTGTCTGTGGTTGGAACCACATTACATAATACTTACCAAAATCTGGCATTTCTACAGGTCACTATAATGTGATAAATATGTCTGGGCCAGGAATTTTCTAGAGTTTTATGAGTATGCACATATCAACCAGTTTTCCCTTCTCAGAGAGAGATGGATGTATCTGAACACAGATGGGCTCCCAGAAAAGATGGAAGCTGTAACAGCTCCAAATATCTCTCTCTCAGCCATTGTGACAACCTGCAACCTTCTGCTTCTCCCCTAGGAGATCCTGAGCTGTTTAATGTGTCTGGGTCTCTCCCCAGACCTTGCCCTCTACATTTGCTGTGGAGACAGTTCTGTGCTCTGTACTGGATCAGATTTCTCTGAGATTCCTCAGTAGCCTGACAGGTTCTGTCTAAGCTGATGCCTAGTTTGCTGCTTCTACCAAATGACAGCGTTTCCTTCGGGCTGCTATCAGAGACTTCAGCAACACATGCCTTCCTGTTTTTTATTTGTGTGTGTATGTGTGTGGCTCTTCTAAACACGGACAGGAATTTCCTTTCCTGAGTCTAGACATCAGCCACTCACTATTTCTGCAGCTTGCTAACAGGCTGTCTGCTGCCCTGGGCCCTTTGATTTTTCCCATGAGAACAGCAAATTCTCACTGGGCTGATAGAGAAGGCCTTGTATGATACTCTGGGCATGCAGCCTGTTTTTTGTTGGGGGTGTTTTAACTGCACTAACAATTCCTGTAAAGCAAACCTGGCACCTGATGGGGGCTGTTTCTCTGCCTCCTGCTACAGGGTCTTGCTGCCCTGGTGTTGCCAGAGCACTTCTGTCTCAGGGAGAAAGAGATGGGGTGATCCCAGCCCAGACTGGTGTGGCTGTGAGATGGTTGGCCATATCCACACTCTGGAAAACCCATTGTCCAGGCAGGCAAGTCACGATGAAGCTCTTCCCAGGCTGACATAGCTGTCCCCTTCCCACTGAGTGGGAAGTGCCCCCTCAGTGGCACCCTGGGGCTTTCTGCACTGATTTTCAGATGCAGCAACTCTGGGGCTGTGCTTAATGTAGCATGGTCCCAAATAAAGCTCTTAGGATGCTTTCTGGGTTTGTAGACTCACAGGATGTGAGCTGCCCTCAGATGACTCTCACAGATTTCAGTGGTCTTTTAGAGAAAATGAAATACTTTCTTGGGACTTGTTGAGAGCAACAGATGGAGCCTGGGTACACTAA
Source organism: Oenanthe melanoleuca (assembly GCF_029582105.1). NCBI lineage: Eukaryota > Metazoa > Chordata > Aves > Passeriformes > Muscicapidae > Oenanthe > Oenanthe melanoleuca. The sequence goes on from NC_079334.1 coordinate 19,125,401, forward strand.
GCAGTCATTTTTTTTTGTAGCTTTTCTCGGTGTTTCCTGTTATATGAATTTACAAGGAAATCTTTCTAGAAGAGTGACTACCAGAAGGATGTAGAAGGTGGTAGGGTTTGTCCCAGCATGCATCAAGCATGAGCAGCCAGCAACTTACAGCAGAGATTGTAAAGGAGAAAAGATTGGTAAGGTGACTGAGAGCAAACTCCCACAAGACAAATTATTTATCTCCTTCCCTTTTTAGCCTGTGACTGTCCATCTGCATCAGTGTCTGCCTGCCTGTGTGTCATTCCTCTTCCCCTCAGAAACTTTTGAAGTGGTTGACTTATTCAGCCAAAGTAGCTGAAGGATAAAGACCTCAGCATTGCTAAGGTCCTGGGATTATCTGGAAAGCAGACATCTGATGTGGAGCAAGAGACTCTGCCAGTGCTCCTCATCTGGAGGGGAGGGTGCAGGACTGGCTGAATCCCTGTGACATTTTGTGGGATTACTGTGGGCTCTCAGGCAGGCAGAATGGCAGAAAACCAGACTTTAACACTCCCAGTTTTCACAGATGTGCTTATTTGTGCATTCACAGGAGCCTGCTATGAACACAGGTTACGTGACACTGCAGGATGAAAGAAAATTAAATGTCTGGATGTGAATACAGTCACTGCTGAAGTCTTGTAGCTTTGGCACAGCCATCCCTGTGCCTCCCCTGTGAAACATGCCTGTGAAGCTCACATCCCAATGACTGTGGGAGCCTGTGGAGCCAGTCAATATGGACTTTTTGAGAAGTCTGTCTTTGGACTCCATTTTCCAGCTAGAGCCTCTCAAGGGACATAAGGAATTAATAGAAATAAGGACATAAGGAAGTTGATGGAAATAAGAATTCATTACTATAAGCTTTCTTTTGTAACAGAGAATATACTATTGTAAGATAATACTTCCAGGTGCAGTGGCATTTCCTGGGGAAATATATAGCCACAGTCAGAGTGGCATAACCAGTGCTATCCAGGAAGTCCAGTGGTGAGAAAACATGTTTTTTAAGAGGAGGAATGAGAGATTAGGCAGACAAGGAGTAAACACTGTAGGCTGGGGGAGGAAGCAGTGTGTCCTGGGAAGCAGTGACAAGGTACAGCCAGGCAGGTGAGTGATCAAAGTGGCCTGATGGGGCCAGAGCAGTGAGAAAGGGCTGGGCTGTGTCAAAGAAGAGTTGCTCAGAAGCAAAAGTGTCCCACCCTGCCCAGTTCTGCACTGGTTTCTGCCCTCAGACCAAAGGCTGAGAACCTGAAAGGATTTCAGAGAGGAGTTATCAGAGAGAATTTGGTGTTAGATCTGCTTCTGACAGCTAAGGACGTGAGCAGGTCCAGGTGGTGAGTTTATCTGAGTAGGAGATGGAGGGACCTCCTGGGTCTCAGCCTGAAGTTTTGCATGGCATGCAGGATACTAAAGGGACCTCACTGTGCCTTGACCACAGCAGGACAGAAGACTTGAAAGATGGAAAATCAGAAAAATTCAAATTGCAAATGTCCTAACCATGAAGGCAACATATGTCTGGAATGAAAAACCAAGGATGTGGTAAATTCTCCAGAGCCTGGAGTCAAAAGAAAGATACCCTGGAATTCCCGCAAGGTACAAGGATTGATTCTGAGATCAGAGAGTGAAATTCTGTGGTGCTTATTATGCAAGAGGCCAGACCAGATGATCAGTCTGGCTTGCTCTGACCTTCAGAAATATGAACCATTGTTGTAGAAAGGATCTAGCAGAATTACCATGAGACAAGAAACAGAATAATTAAATAACCACAGTATTTTCAAAGGCACATATAAAAGAGAGGACATTATTTAAAGCAACAGCAGAGATTGGGGGAAGATCATGGGCAGTAAGCAGGTTGCTTTTTTTTCTATTTGAAAATTTGCCCATTGTATGACTTGGACCCCAGAGATAAAGTTGGTCTACTAGAAGTTCATGAGCTCATTCATAGACAGCATTTATTGGAAGATTAGTGGAGTTTCAATGTGGACTTATCCTAAAGTATTACTGGCTTCCAAAATGCATTAATCAGTCTTCAGGGTGCAGTAAGTAATGGTCTTACACAGAACAGATTTACACAAATGGCTTATTAACAAAATCAGGATTAGGGCCAAACAGATGTCAGTATGACTGATTAGCTCAAAATAAACACAGTTGTAAGATAAGAAATAGCTGCATTTTTGCTTCATCTTCTTGTGGTTGCATACCCAATAGATGGTGGGAAATGACATGTTGGGTATGAGGTAAAATGACTCATCCAGTCCTGCAACTCACAAAAGGCAAAGTAGAAGAATCCAGGAATTTTCTGTCCGTGGGTATAAAATAAACAATGGCCTTGATCCAGGAAACTCTGCCATGGACATGAATCCCCCCAAGGTGTGCAGCCTCCCTTTCTTAGGATTGTGCAGGTGTGGGGTTTTATTTTGGCAGCTGAAACTCCCTAAGCAGTGAAATTTCTGTACTTTTCATCATGCCACATGCATTCAAGTTGTGATAGGCAAAGGCTAGGAAAGAAGTATCAGTTTTTCTTTCATGAGACCTTAAATGTTAACTGATTTGGCCAATTGTGGAATACAAACACTCTTAATGGTTTCATTAAAATTTGTGTTACCTTGCTCTGTCCATGTCATCAGCATGTGCAGTGTCAAGAGGTGTACAGACCAAATCTAGTGCAAGGGGTCAGAGAATTATATTAAACATGAACTGGCCACATCCATCCATGCACATTGAATACTGTTGATCAAGTTCATTTGCTGCACTGTTTTTCAGAGAACAAGCAAGTCAGACTTAAGGCATGGAGATGAAAATGACAGCAAGAATTATTTTGGTACTTCCTTTTGAACAAAATGTAATTGCTCACTCAAACATGGAAGAAATTCCCCATTGCAAATCCCTGGGATTTGCATTACAGAGTACTCTGCTTTGATAACTGTATAGATCCATGAAAGCAATTTCTAGTCTTTCAAACAACTGCATTATGTTATAATTTTCTAAGGGAAGTATTTGGGTTTTTCAGTTTGATTTCCAGTGCTAATTTTTCACTTCAATAATTTAAGAAGTTAATTGTCCAAACCATTGCTGAACAAATCACTGTGGTCAACGTAATAAAATAATTCCTATTCTCAACATCCACTTTTCATTGTGAAAGTGAAGCAGCTAGAGAGAAGCAAGAACTGTTTCTGATAAATTTGAAATAAAAGTACACTTTATTAATACTTCTTACAAGTTCTATTACCAGTGAAGACACTAACACAGCAAAAACTCTACACCTGGGCTTCTTTGAAAACCTGATGCTGTTTTTCATGGATTACACTCCAAATAATTTAATTAGCCTTTCAAAACCCTGTTAGGATCACTTTGCATCTTATTTTATTCATTTCTAAGCTGAAAATTAATCTCCTTTGTTGCACTAGAGGAGCATTAGATGAATAACATTCTCTCTTGAGTCTAGTGGTGTCATTCCTCTTGCTAGCCAGGCAAAGACATGTGCACTCATAATTCTTCTCCTGCCCTACCCTGATCTGTGCTCTGGCTCAGCTATTGGCTAATCTCCAAAATCAAGGGTAAAGTTTTGTGTATTTTTTTCCCCTCTCTGTCTTGTTCTCTGCCCTTTACTGCAGTGCAGCCTCTGCTTTCCCTCTCTGCTTTTAGTCAATAGCAAGGGTTAAGATAAAAGTTCATTATTTAGCATACTTCCACTTTTTGCTCTCCCTGGGACTTCTAAACATTTTCATATCATACAGATGTTACAGAGAAGCATTTAAATATAATCTGGGCTCCCAGAAATGCATGGGGTTGATGTTACATATTTACATTGCTTTTTATGAAATAGTCTTTCCTATGAGTCTGATCTTTGAGTTGGGGAAGGCCTGCTTTCTTAGCAAGAATGTGAGCAGTCTTAAGGGGATGGGAAGATTAGGAAGATGGGATTAGGCTGTAATCATCTCATCCCCTCTTTTGATATCAAGCTGAAGTGTTTAAGAGATTTGTTGCTCTAAAGTCCTATCAAATCAAGAGGGGTGAAAGCAGGACATTCAACAGAGAGTTCAGTTCTTATCTTGACTCAACACCATCATTTCAAAGAGTGGTAGCTTGGAACACACCTCCTTATCCAGGTCTCCAGCTGGTGCAGATGGTGGGTACCTCTCTCAAGGCTGGTGGAATTGCATCAGCTTTTGCAGCTCAGGCCCTGTCCTTGCAAACTTTGCTATGGAGAAGATTGGTCCTCCTCGTTTTTACTCTCCTCAGTCAGAATGTTTTTGCTCCACCAGTGCAATTTTCCCCTCTCATGTGCGGTGTCCACACTATCATATTCCAAATTCCCAGGTGTCCCTGAACCTGACAGATGTCTATGGTGGCTGCTCTCCTCCATGTGCCATGACCAGATTTCACACACCTGCTGTAAAGGGCTCAGGCAAACCTGGGGGCAGCAGAGTCCAGTTTAGCCCATGGAGGTGGGGGGTTCTTTGGGTGCAGCTCAGACACAGCCTTGAGGGTCTCCTGCACAGGGTGCTGTCAGAGAGGAAATAAAAGTCACTTGGTGCAGGGCAGAAAAAATGAAAGGCCTCTGAAAAGAATTTGTCACAACTTTGCAACCAGCAGTGGTAATGGTTTTTGGTCAGGTATTATCTCCATAGTTCCGTGAGTGAGGGCCAATTTTCCTTTCAAGGCACTGTATATTTAGTTATTTAATCAGGCTAAATTATTCCTTCTCTCCTCACCCACAGTTAGATCATGGCACAAAATTAAGCACAGCCTTTCATTCCACCTCTTTTTGCCTCTCTGTTTGACCTAGACTTTGGGGAGCCATTAAGTTGTCTGAGATATTGATTTAATAAGGGAAGGAAAATTAAAAAGGACAAAGAGACACCTGACTAATTGGCATTTCCAAGAGTTTTTTGCAATCAGCCAGTGGGGATTTTATAAGGTATGAAGTATTTGCTTTCATATAAATTTCTTCCACATTCTTTCTCTTATGTTTGCTGGGTAAACTTTCTGGAATAAAGTTCACATCTTCTTTTTTGTAAGCTTTGTACTTGGGAGGTAATTGAGCTGGCTCTTTGTTATGAGAGCATGTACTTGTTTAATTGCACATATGTGTCTGTGAACACACTATCCCTGCTTCTCTCCTAAATTTGATTTGGAATGAATCCCACATTCTGGGGAGGCTGTTCTCCAGCATTAATGGCCAAAAGGTCTTTACCAAGGGGAAAAGTATTCAAAAACTAAATTTGATAAAGTTACATTTAAGAATTGCAGTTCTGAGAATAATTCCTTTCTCCAGACCGTGATTCAAGTATCTTCTACTGATTTTGTGATTTGTAACCAGCCAGTTCTTATTTTGGAAATAAGGCATAATAAGATAACAATTGAGTGGCATATCTCTAACACATTGATACTGTTGTCAGAGTCACTTGTTATGTCCTGCCTTGCTGTGCTGAGCAGCAATGAAAAATTTGGGAAGATGAGATCCTTAGAGGAGATGAAAATAAACACTGTGGTAAACTTTGTCCCATTTCTGGATTTCAGGTGCTGATCTTAAGGTAGTGATGCAAGCAGGTATTCATCTTCTGCATGTTGCTGTCAGGAACAGCAGAGCAAAGTGCTAGGAGGGAGGTGATGTGAGGGGCTGCAGATCTGCCCCTCAGGCTGAGCAGTCACATTACTCAAACCATGTTAAGCAGCACAGATAAGGTAAACTGTACTTTGCAATGCAGGGTGTCAGTTTGATAGATGATTGTCCTGTGGGCTTTTTTATCATTTTCCATTAATTTGGATTTTATTGTATGCCAAGACTTAGTAACTCATTGTTATGAGCTGACAACCTGATCTTTTCATTCAATTTAAACTCAGCATTTGTTTAACACTAAGCCAGATAAAATTGCCAAGAAGTGAGTTCTGCTTGAAAAAGGACGTCAGGATTAGGGGCAGCTGATTTCTTTGTCATCCCCTGGCTGTTAAAAAAATGCACTGCTCCATTTTCTGGAGAATTCAGTGTCATTCAATCAAAGACCAGTCTCCTCAAGAGCAACATATTTTCATGTTTTCTATGTCTCAGGGCACCAATAAACTGGTGCTAGTTGGAGTTAATTAATTAAAAATTGGAAAGTAGTATTTTCTGAAGAAGATGAGGACCATCTTTTATAGTAATCTGCTCTAAAAAGAGCTGGGGTTATAACTATAGGATAGGCCATAAGAAGAAAAATGTTTATTCATATCTGTCTTTCAAGGTGTTGGGATTTATGTGCTAGACTAGATTTATGCCTTCTTTGAATCCTGGCTTATACCTGAGTTCTGTATCCCTGGTTATAAAATGGCTACTGCTGAGGTATGAGCAAAAAAACAATGGCACTGCTTTCTTTTTTCAAGGTTTATCCAAGTGGAGCCTATCAAAATTTTGCTTCATAACTTTCAGCTTTGACAAAGAATTGGAGTTTCTGAAATATTTTAGTACCTCTGAAGTGTCTACTGTATATGGAAGTATTTTTAATATTTTTTTTTGCTCAGAAATAAACTGAAAATGGACATTTTCAGACAAAGATGATACACTGAAAACCTTTTTTTTTCTACCTTCAGAGTTATTTTCTATGAGCACATTTCTGCTTTAATTTGCTGATAAATTTTTGATAGGCATAACAAAGAGCAATACCAGCCAAGTGACCTGTACATGGACCTGGTACAATTGTTGGCCTTGTATCAGAAAGGAAATCAATTTGAGAACCACTGCCTTGCCTAGGCAGAGAAAAAAAGTACAATTGTGGTTATACACTCTGCCTGGGCAGCCCTGGGATGGCATAGCCTCAGGACAGTAGCAGATGCAATGGAGTCCTCCAGAACTCATCTCAAGGCTGCAGGGACTGCAGGGTCTTTTCTTTCTCCTGGACTCATTTTCATAAGCTTGATAAAGCTGTTCATACTCATCTTGTGTCAACTGGCCATGGTTCTGTTTCATCAGAGGAGGCGTCCAAAGAACAAGATTTGTTCTTCTCTTTTACAGTGACTGCAGAACAGCCAAGACAATCCAAACTAACAGTGTCAGCCTAATTACCAAACCATAAGGTTCCTGAAACCAGTTTTCATCCAGAGGGTTCTGAAGGTGGGCCAGATGCTTAGCAAGGGCAAATCCACATTGCATCCCTGAATTTGACAGATCAATGTCAATTTGCACCAGTGAAGAATCTTGATCTTGTTCAGTGCTATCAGTACCAACATGGAGATGCAATAAGGGATGTCAGTTCAGAACACAGGGCAAAACAGAGGGTCTGCTTATCTGCTAGGCAGTGCACACCTTGTAATTGATGCAGTGTAAAGCCCAGTAACAGACTGGGGAGCCAAGTACTTCCTGATAACCACACCTCCTGGAACTGTGCAGTGCCACAGATAATAAATCTCAGTGATGGCACAAAGCTGAGCTGGGAAAAAATTAAATCAGCCACTCAGGCAGCTGAAGAGCAGCCTCAGCTGTGCTGATTCACCCAGAATGATGCACTCCACGGGGTTTTCATCACCTAAACAGATGTTCCCCTAGCACAGGATGCTTTCCATTTTTGTATTGTTCCTGCTGCATTTGTGTGTTGCAGATCAGACCTTCAGCTGCTGTAACCAGACTTGCCTAGTCAAAGGCTGTCAGGACAAGGCTGATGCTCCCAGACCATCTCCCACTTCTGTCTGGGTGTGGGCTCCCGGCTGCTGGGGCTCTGCCAGCTGCTGGAGCAGAGCCACGCTGCTCTGCTGCATGTGGCACCCTGTCTCCAGACAGGCTTGCCTGGGAGGCCTGGCCCAGGTGTCAGCAACATTTCCCCAGCTGCTGCTACCCATTGCTGCTGGTGGTGGGATTGCACAGCTGGTTCCATGTGGCCTTGGTGCCCTGAAAGTCAGTGCAGCACTGGGGGCAGGACAGCGAGAAATGCCTCCTTTGCAATTCATCCATACACATATTGCTGTCTAAGCATCTGCTGGTTTTATTACTTTGGCTCTTCAACATCCATGCCCAGACAGTCTTTTGCTCTGCTTAACTCTGCAAAGAAGACATAACTTTTTTATTTTTTTTTTTTTTTAAAGCAAGTGGGCAAGTGGGGCATGCTGAAACAGAAGTGAATCATAAGTGAGGGCAATAAAATTACTGGACAGATAATATTGATATGGCTCATTGAATTTATCCTGCATAATCTTCAATTTTCACTTAATTTCATCTCATGAGAATGATTTTTTATTTCAAAATTTCACAGAACAGACTGATATTTTCCCTTCACAGTACTTGTTGGATCATTACTGAGAGGTGGAAGGAATGGAAGAGAATCATGCAGTTTAACTTAATGCAAGTGTGAGACTATACAATGCCAAGCATGCTTCAGTACTAATTCCTGTGTGATTACCAGTGCAATAAATAGCATTAGCCTTTGTACAGCAGCAATTCCAGATTTCTGTCCATTTAGGAGCAATGCCTTTTAAGTCAATGGTATAGCAGTCTCTTCTTGCTTTACACTGTGCTGCTGGATATTAGGAAAGTCTAGTCTGCTAGACTAGAGAGAGTTAGGTCTGTTGGGTCCACCCTAACCCTGTAAAGAGCATGTGGACAAATATAACCTTGTGTTCATAGAAAGTGCCAGGCACAAGAAGTAAAACAAAATGTAAAAGTGCTGTTCTTAAATTTGGCAAAACATACTTGAAGGTGTTTATATGTGTGTAACCAAATGAAGATTCTATATGCTTCATCTTGGAAATGAGATGAAATGCAAGGTGAAGACTCACCCCTGAGAAGAAGGATATGCCACCTATATTATATAGAAGAAAGGCAGAAGTCTACATAGAAATGAAGCTATTAATAGCCAGTATTTAGTAGTAGCTATCATACAGTGAGAGATACTGGGATTTTCCCTAGTCTAGATATGGGGGCTAGGAGGGTTTAAGAGAGGAGTAAGTGGTACTGTTGCCTCTTAGAGCTCCATGATCAGTGGCAGATGCTGCCTCAGCTGGTAACCACTGTAGAAATAAACAAGCTGTGAGTGTCCTGTCCAGGGACTGAAGTGCCAGCATGGCATTTGTTGTTAGGCCAAAGCTTTTGCTAATGAGATCAAAGCATGAAGTTACTGTAAGACGAGGATTAGACCATTGACACCTCTGCTTCTGCTTTGACAATTAGCCCATAGGGAGGGGAGCTGTGGAGGAAAGTTCTTGCTCAGAATATCAGTGGAAAGCCTCCTTTCCCCCCAACTGTATTAGATACCTTTCTGGCTTCAATGAATCCCAAAACTCAAAGGAAGATTTGACCACAACTGCAACACATCTGCTCTATACTGAAAGCCAAGGAAAGCCATTAATCATTTGAGACTTACCTGAAGTGTTTGTGAACTGAGCACTCCTGAACCAGAACAGAATTTCTAGAGAAACCTGAGCCCAGGTAAGTTTTCTTTTGTTGATTTTTTTGTGGAAGTTATTTTGCATCAACATCAAATTTAAGTTCTTCCTGGTCAGCATTTCTGTAGCCATCTCCTAGAGAAAATGGAACCTCCTCCTACTGTGAAGTGATAGCAGCAAGGGTAGAACTTGATGGTGCCTACAAGACTGATGAGATGAGCAGTGAATAACAGTATCTATGAGTTTCCTTGAATCTCATCTCATCTCATCTCATCTCATCTCATCTCATCTCATCTCATCTCATCTCATCTCATCTCATCTCATCTCATCTCATCTCATCTCACTTATTGATGCAACTGTTTGCCATATTAAATGTTCAGAAGGGATACTGGTCTTCATAAAAAACAGCCTTTTCCTGTGCTAGTTCTTGTAGCCTCCTTTTGATTTAAAGAAAAGAACAGAGCCTCTTTATTAGTTGGAGGAGAAAGTAAAAATCATCATATTCCACTCATGTGAATATTCTGGAGAACCAAAATTTCCATGTCATTACAAGAAGATAAGCAATGTCTTCCTGCAGTGTGCAACAGGACCCTCATTTAACTTACAATAATAGAACTAAAGCTCCTTAAAAGTTATTTTTAGCTGTGGATATTTAACAAGGTTCTCCTTCCATAGTTATATACCCAAGCTGTTGAACACTGACAGATACTAACACGCAGGAAATTGTGTAGTAAAGCCAGTGACCATCTTCCATTAGAAAGGAAAAATGAGGCAATTATAGCCACACATTGAGAGATTTCTAAAGGATAGGTTGTGGTTGTCTTCTAGTCTGACCTCTTCTATGACATATCTACAAATTTTATTGTAGCACTTCATGAATTTTCCAGTTCATAATAATGGACAGCTTTTAGCCTTTCTGTAAAGACAGACATTGTGAGATAGACAATTCAGTTCATTGTGTTCAATCCTTATGTCCTTCATAGTTGAGAAAAAATATATGCCCTAAACTTGAATTTTGTCCAGCTTTGGCTTCTACCTAATGGATTTTATTATGCCTTTTACACTAGATGTGACACCTACAGTTAAAAATTTCTTTCTCATAGTTGTAATAGTTATTCTACCATCTGGGTGCCTGTGAGCTGTGATCATATTACTTTTTAAACTTCTCTGGGATAAATCAGATTAAACTTCTTTAGTCTCAGTCTGATTTCCAGACCACAGATCATTCTTGTAGGTCTCTTCTGAATCCTTTCCAAATTTTGAATGTGTTTTGTAAAGTTTGGATGCCAGAACTGCATGTGGTATTTCAGCAATATTCTCACTAGAGCTATTCACTGACTCTTTCAAACTCCCCTGCTTATTTATCTAAGGATCAGAATTGCTCTGGAGGGTCATGTTCAGCTGATTATCTAATGTGACCATGAAGTTTTTGCAAAGTTAATTATATCTGAATCACTGGTTATAGCTTTAAGTGTGACATAAAGCTTTTGTTGCAAGATATATGACTCACATTTGGTCCTGAAAATGCAAGTAATAGAAACGACAAGGGATTAATCCTTATAACAAAGTTATTCCCCCATCACTTTTATCACCCTAAATCCCTTTGGTGTTGTCTCAAACTTCTACTGCAATTGTTTTGTTTTTGTCTCCTCTGTTGGTATGTGACAGGAGAAGCTGACACAAAGAATAGAGCCCCCTCTAGATTCCAGATGGAACACCTCGCTGAATGAGAGTGATTCTGCTTAAAATACTTCCAGAAATACATTCATTAGACAGCTTTTAAGCCATTTAACAATAATGGATTGTTATGTGGGAGCTAGTAAAACATCTTATAAGATCTAAATATTTTTCCTTATTGCATCTACTCCTGTCAGCCAAGCTGGCAATCTTCACCAAGACTGTAATCAAGTCCTGCAGGTTTACAAATGTTGTTATTAATGACTGCTGTTTAACATCATTGCTAATTGCCAGTGGAACAGTAACTATCAAGTGAGACTCTGAATATATCATCCTGCTTCCTTCTGAATCTAAACCAGAAACATTTGTCAAGTACTTCTCCATTTCCCACATTATGATTGATAGTTTTGCTATTCTTTACTAGTATTGGATCCATCCCATACAATCCAAAACCAACTTTTCCACCTGAAAATGCTGCTTCTCTGGAACTTGTTGAGAGAGTGTATCTGTTTTGACTGTAACACTGGCAGAAAACCTTCCTAGTTTGGTGGGGGAATTGCAGGAAAGGAGAAAATGAGTCCTACTCTGGAGATGCCTGATGTCAACTTCTCAGCTTCCTCCAGTTCTGGTGGGAGACTGTCTGTGTGGGGGCCTCCATGATGGGGTGAGGAGAGCAGACATGTTTGTGCATCACTTCACATGATGATTCTAGCACACTGGCTGGATGTGTGCCTTCTGATGGGTTTCCTTTCAGAGCAAGGGCCCCAGAAGAGGCAGTTTCCCCAGAAGTGGCTGAGAGCTTCAGCCTCCCTCCCACGCCTGTGAGAGCTGATCGATCTGCCAGTGGTTAGGAGGTTTCCCTGGGAAGTGCATCCCCAGGTTGGAGTCCTTGCTCTGATTTGGAGTGGGTCCCTGGCTGCCAAGCTGCACTGGCCATTTCTCTTCCTTCCAATGAAAGCTTAATTGAAATCAGCTTCAAAATCAGACGGAGCAAGAACTTGAATTGTCAGCTCCCTTTTATCTCCCGGGAGCTTCCTAACCACTGGACTGCATACTCTCATTCTCTGTAGCTCTGCTCATATGTAATTATTTACATGGAGTGGAGAGGTTCCAAGGAGATGGGGGCAGAAGTAAGAGAGAGAGAATTAACTAGAGGAGTGTGAAGGGCAGGGAGAAAACTTGGCCATCCCTGGCCTTCTGGTGGGGGAGTCAAGGCTGCCATCCCTCTCCTGTCTGGCAGTGCTTGGGGGCTGGGAGCCAGGTTTTCCCCTCCAGAGTGGAATCACTGAGGCACAGACCTATTTGTTGCTTGGCCTCCATTCTCTTTCCTTTACGGGCCTTACATGAGAAAGTTTTGGGAATACAGTGGTTTTATTCTGATATGTAATGAAAACAGATTTTAAATCTTAAAATAAAAAAACCCCTTTCTTATTCCTCCTTCTGAATTGTGAAACAAACATTCTTGTTTTGTGGCCAGCCCTGAGTACCAAATCTGAGAGGTAGAACTTGCAGCAGAAAGATGGATGAAGTCAAACCTGACAAAACCTGATTGTGCATTCCTTTCCCTTTTGTCACAGGCTCTTCTCCCTAATAGATAAAGGCTTTTTGGACTATACTCATACTTATGTTGAGGTATATTCTTTTTCATCCCAGTCCACTTCCCACACCTCCAAGTTCCCAGCCTTGTGCCATGTCTCTTGCTGAAGAATAGATCAGAGTATGTCACAGATGGTAATTTACCAAAATACAAATCAAATCCAGCCCTTCTCTATCTTCATTATGCACCAACCACCTGATTCAGACATGGGTAAACCTCCACCTTCTATTTCGAAGTGCTAGGTTTAGGAATCTCTCTGTAGATTGTGGGGGTCAATGCTGCAGGAAGAGACAGATGTGGAAGAGAAACAGTTTGAGGGCCATATAGCCTTCCCATGGATGGATGTTGGCAGGTCAGGCCTGTGGTGCATATTCTCAGCTTTGATGCACTGGTGCAGGTCAGCTCAGCCCAAAGGTGAGGCACCAGCCTCAAAGCCACTGGCTGGGATGCTGAGCAAGCACCCATGGTGCAGCACTTTTCACATCACTATTGCAGCTCTTAATGTAGTGAAGCTGGATCATCACAGTGAAGAAAGAGAGCTTATTGCCAGAATCAAGTTATTTGAGCCTCTCTCAAAGCAACACAAACCATCCTATGCAGTGGCTTCAATGACTTTTGGGACTTTTCATTACTAACATGTAATGCATGTTTCACACTGCATTAAGGCTGCAAGCCTATTCCTGTCCCTCTGTATTTTGAAGAATAGTACCAAAGGTGATCAAAGGTATTCAAAGTGCTGACAGCACTGCTCTACCTTGCCTATAGCAGAGACTGAAAGTGCTGTGCTGGAAAATTTATCATACAGAGGTGCCCACCAGCAAAATATCTGCAATAAGAGCTGCATCAGTTCTTTCATTTTGATTCTTTTTCTGTCTGCTTTATTCCTTCCCCAGAGTCTTTACTCTGTTCCCAAATGCATTCTTCTTACTTGCCCTTGTTCTACTAAGTTGACTTATACTGGTCTATTTAACTGAATTTTCAGTACCACACATACTTTTTGAACATTTATTTTAAATATGTCAAAAGATATTTTTCTCACAGAAATAATTCTTTTGTTTTACATGCCTGATAAGGGTATAGAAATAAAATTGCTGAGTCACACTTGGCAAGATGAGTTAAATGGACAGTTTTGAGTCTTCAGTGAAGAAGCTACATTTAAAAGGAAACGCTGTAATATATGTTTTAACTGCAGGGCCACTTTCACTCACTGGAAGACCTGGATGGAGTTTTCAGTTCTAGATAAAGATTGCCACAGTGAACTCCCTGTAACTCAGGATATGGGGCAGGGAAGTTGCCATGGATGACCTAGACTGTTAAGGGACTCTTTTCCTTCACAGTTATCGCAGCAGTGCCATAAATCTGGCATTGCTTTTGAATAAATGCTGGTATAATGCTCTCAGCACAGTAGGTGGTGTGCATGATCCTTGGTGACAGGAGTGATGGTAACTGTGAAATCCATCTTGTCTGGTGCTATCTCACATCCCTAAACATTCAGGGCTGGCAACAGACTTTGCTTGGAGACACTTATTTTAGCAACAACATAGAGCAGTTGCCTTGTGAAATCTGCCCTTATCCTAAATATTCTTATTCTCCATGCACCTTCAGTATAGTGAGTGAGTTATGCTACATCCACTGCAGGATGACTGGAAATCAACCCAAACCAAACAACTCAAACCTGGAGGTTGATGATTTGGTTCCAGGCATTGTTCTATTACAGAGGAAGGAGCAAATGAAAATTTCAGTTTTTTGCTGAAGGCATGATGTAGTCTGGTTAGTAGAAACCTTCAGTGCATAAATCAAAACTTAGCTCAAGCAGTAGGTTAGCTTTGCCATTGATTCTAATGTTTATAAATACTTTTTGCAGCTTGAATTGTGTCAGCCTAGATATTTATGGAGCTGTGGAAGTGCTGAGTCAAGAGCATTCACAATTAATAAGGAAGTTCTGGGAACCACTGGGCCGATGCCAGTGTCGACCAGTGTTATTAAGCTAAGAAGTTCTTTGGCATGGCTGAGCTAGGGAAGATCACACCAAATTTATCTCTTGTGGAGAGCCCTTTGATTCATGGCTTCTGATTCACATCTCTGTCTTGGACTGAAACCACCAACTTTCTTATCAACCAGCTAAGAAAAATTGATTGCAGCCAGTGCCTTACTGATACATTACTGGTTTGCATCTTGCTGGACACCCCACCTCTGGCTGGTGAGAGTTTAAATAGTGAGATTTATTTCTCTGAGGCCCTGTACAGATTAGTGCAGCACTACAGCTGCTCTCTTGTACCAAGGGGTACCTGGCAGAGATTGAGTGCCCCCAACTCTGCCTTTCTTCCATATGGCACTGCTGGGAAGATTTGGGATCCAAGGCAAATACAACAGCTCCTTTGCTTTGTTTGTCCCTAGGTGATGCACCAAGAGAAAGATGTCTCCCATGTATCTTTTGAGTTTCCTCATGAGAAAAAGCTAAGAATATGAAAAGAAGTGGTTTCACCAATGTAAAATTAAATTTTTTAACATACAAAGTGATTGTTTTTCATTGTTGCTGGTGATTATTATGGGTTTTTTCCTTGGAGTGAGAGATGTCTATTTATTTATTAAGGTTGCTAGAAGGCAGCTGCAGTTTCTGGGTGACAGTCAACTTCCTGGTCCCTTTTGGATGCCCCTCCACCATTGCCCACATGTGTTCTTCAGCAGCCTTGGAGCTTTGTGGCAGGATGCAGTAGAAGGTATTATTATTGCAATTTTGTAATACAGCTATGGTCACACATGACTGGAGCAGATGGAAGCTCTCTGAGGTTTTTCTATTTGTGTTTTGAAGGTGGCACATTCCCTAACCTAACATACATATCTCAGCCAGAAACACCCAAAGGAGAAAATAGGAGTGTCAGTTTCACCTACCAAAGCTGACTGAACAACCATTTAAAGCAAGTCTTATTGGTCATCCCATGGATACGTGTAGAAAATTGCTTTCCAAGAAGACCCTAAAAGGCTCACTGAAACTTCAGGGGTTTGTGTTTGTTTTCTTTTCCCCCCCCTTTTTTTTTTTCCATTTGGCTGAAGAAGCTTGGAAACACTGTGAGTTTGGACCTTCTTTATGCTTAATCCATCCTCAGGTCCCTCCACCCTGCCAGGAAGTTCCTGGGCAAATACACTGTGTGTCAGATGAAAGGGGAAAGGCCATAAACTTTATTGTTATGAATTTTAAGCAGAGATTTGTTTGGAAAGGGAAGAAGCCCAGTGTTCTGGGGAGAACAAAAGGGAGGTTTTGGTGAAGTGGTATTTGCCACAATTACAGGGGAAGACTTTTGGGGTTGGATTCAGCTGTTGTGTGGATGGGTGCAAGCACAGGCTAACTGCTGATTACTGCAGAGCCGTGCCAGATGTGCATCAGCTTATGAGAGTGTGCAGCTCCACTTACAGCCTTTTTATTCCTGCTCATGGCAGGCTGCTTTTTCTCTCCTTTCAGCTTTCTCTTGCTGATGTTTGTGATGAACAATTGTCTGCTCCTTGTAATTGGAAGGGCATTACAAGCCATGGATGCCATTGCTGCGGTAAACCACTTCCTTGTCATGGATCTTAGGTCCTTGCTTTGTAAGAACAGAATAAGCTCTGTTTGGCATCTGAAAATAGGATAACATCAAGTTTCTGCATCTGTCTAACTGAGCATCTGCAGGGTCTACTGTGCAGATGCATTTAACCTGGCCTGGCACCAGGAGCATTATTTCTGTCCCTGTAATGGCCTGGGATGTGTTTGGATGTCAAATCCCCATACATTACACAGACCAGAGCAGACTACTGCAGTTTGCCACAAGCTTGGATTGTCTACTCACTTTAAAAAGAAAAGCTAGGATTTTGCTTTGTGAAACTTATCACACCCCTTATGATGCAAATCATACAACAGAAACACAGAACAGGCTGGGTTGGAAGGGACCTTAAAGATGACCTGGTTCCAATTCCCCTGCCATGGGCAGAGACTCCTTCCATTAGACCAGGTAGCTCAAAACCCTGCTCAACCAGGCCTTGAACACTTCCAGGGATGAGGCATTCACCACTTTCCTGGACAGCCTGCTCCAGTGCTTGACAACCCTTTTGGTGATGAAATTTTTCCTACTACCCAAACTAAATCCCCCCTGGTGATTGAGGCCATTTTCTCTTGCTCTATTGCATGTTACTTGGCAGAAGAGACTGAACCCCCCCACTAAAACCCCCTTTCAGGTCCTTGTGGAGGAGTCATGCTGTGTGGACTCTGTGCTCACAACCAAACAACCCAGTACAGAAATGCATCAGGACAGTGTCTGTAGGACATCTGCTCTGCTCCTGCCACTTCCCCCTGAGCCCATCATCTCCCTGGCCACTCAAAGCATGGGCGCCAGCCCGAGAGAGAGTTTGCACTGACACAGGGACACACCCTGGAAATTATCAAGCCATTTTATTGACTTGCTCAACAGAGTTTCAAAACATTTAGCTGTCTTCTTCAGACTCTTTAGGAGCAGTTATGTGTTGCTCATGTGGTCCACAAGAGCTGTGTTGCTAATATGGTATTTCAGCTCCCCTGGTCAAGACTGGAAGACCATTCAAATGAAATTAAATTACACTAAGGCTTTTCTTTGGCTCTCAGCAGAGCTTATCTTACTTGCCTGACTTCAGGAAAGGTTGCATGGGTAAGGAAATGAGGCTGACATAAAGTGCAGATCTGTCCCTGGGTCCCTGTCAATGTTAACTGTGTTGCCCACACTTGAATTTTCTCCCTTGCAGTAAATCCATCTTGAGTGCCACCTTAGGCCAGGCAGTGAGGTGTCCCCCTCCTTCATTACATAACACCCCTGGGGCTCACTCTCTCTAAATCCTGGAAGAGCTGAATCACACTATTCTTTCCCTGTAGAGGATGGGAGAGTATTTCTGCTGGTGCTGGGCACAGGGACAGCTCTGGGAGGACAAGAAAGGAGTGCTAGTATTGGAATGCATTTGCATGCATGCACCTTCTGACAGGGGTATATTATAAGATGATGAATGGTCCTTAAATGAGCAGGACCCTGGACCAGTCATCTGTAGCTAAAACACAACTTTTATAACCTACAGAATGTAGTTTAGAGGTAGCACTTAATTTAACGGCACGTGCTAATTGTTAGTCATGTTGATTTTACAATGCAGGCAACATTGCATTGATGTTCTAAAAGAGAAGGGTAAATAAAAGGCAAGCATAAAGCCCAATGTAGCAAGACTAATTCTGTAGAATGGCTGCTTGCTTTTTCATTTCACCAGTGGAAGGCTCTAAAATAAACAGAACAACCAATTTAAAGCAGATGCATGGAACAACAATCAGGTTTCATTTCTGGTTTTAATCTTTTTAAACCACAGTGTTTGGTTCTCAGAGCTCAAAAGAGCTTCAGAGTGAATCAGAAGTTTGCTATAAGTTAGCAATGTGGAGGAAGCAGTTTGTGGCTGTATAACATGGAGAGATGAAACATCCCTGTTTAAATAACTAAATTACAAAAAAAATGTTAGCGATGGAATCTGGAGACAAATGAACATCCAGAGCTCCTGCCTGTGAACTAGTTATCAGCTACAGCTTGGGGACAATAGAGTTCAGCAGTAAATGGCCAGCTCAAGCACTGTTTCTTAAATGATTAAACAGTAAACTCACAGTTTTTATTGGCAGTTGCTATCCTGTGTGCCACAAAAAAATGAAATGTGAAGTGAATCAATATTGTGTGAAAACAAGGCTTATTGCTGAGGAGTAGTATGATCACATTTTTACTTCCCTTGGTGGCTTTTGGACTACTTAACGAAGTAGCAAATACAAAAAAAGCCCTCTGGAAAGCCACATGAGTCTGATTTCCCATTTCTCTGCCCACTGTGTCATCATTTACCTCAGAGGCTTTGCATAACTCTGTGTGACTACCCACAGCTTCTGATCTCGTGAGACTGAAGTCATTCTTCAAACAGCAGTCAGCTTTTAAGGACTTGGAGGAGGGGGAGATGATCCTGGGCAGGACAACTAAGCTAAGACAAAAAAGTGTTTTTCAGATGGGAGCAAATGCTGCAAATTCCTTGGGGACCAATGTTGTGACACAGTTATACAACTGCAGACAATTTTTCAAAGCTGTGGTTGGGGTGGGTGCCTCTGACCAGCCTGGCTCAGATAAGTTGTGCAAAATAGGGGTGCTTACCTGTGCACAGGATTACCAGGACACTTGCTGAGAGCATAAAAAACCCAAAATGGTGCTGGAGGGAAGTTTCAGAAACTTCTTGGAACTTCAGTAGGGTTGTCTGTTTTGGTTTGGTTTTCTTTCATGCAGTTTGAAGGGATAATTTAGACATTCTCCCACTAGCAACTCTCAAAACCTTTAAGACCAAATCATCCTTGGTCTCAGGGTACATTGCAGAAGGGCTGTGACATCTCACTGCTTGGTGTGAGGGTGACCAACCATCTGTGCTGGCAAGAGCACCATGGGCAGAGAAGAGACAGGGACCAGGCTGTGCCCATAGGTGCTGCCCTCAGCTGCACTACCCATATGGATTTGGAAATGCAGGTTACTTTACCTCTCTTTGCCATGTTTTGTGCTGCTGATGCAGAGTCACCCAGAGATGGGGGGAGATATGAATGAGAGGTGATGCTGTGTCTGCAGCAAGCAGAGAGGGATTCAGCTCAGGGGAACATGCCTAATGCAATGGGGAGAACTGGAGTGCTTTGCATTAAGGTAGGGTCTAATTCTTTACTTAACAAACAAGTTGTCTCTCATTTTGCAGTCTTCCTCATGCTTCTGCTTCTTTCTTTGCCTTTTTATTCCTCATTGTGAGTTTATCTTTAAGTGATTTCCCTTTAAGGACCCCTGTAAATAGAGTACATTAAGTAGCAGCAGAATCTGCAGGCATCTATGACATGGTGCCTGATGAAGCACCACTAGCACAGCTCAGTAAATACATCTGCCTTGTCATGTTCATTGAAGGCTCCCATCCTGATCCAAGAGATCCTACTGAACTTTTTTTCCTCCTTTCATTTACAATTCCAGAGTGTGAGATCACAGGACAGCCTGATATTTGTTATAATTTCCAAATGTGGAGAGAGTACCTCCCTCCCCTTTTGCTACTCACATATGTGTAATTAATTTGTGTTCACACCTTCCTGTTCCAATCTCCAGCCTTTTTTACAACAGCCACCCCCACCCCCCCTTTCTCCACTCCTTGTGTGTAGTTTCAACATGCTTTGGTCTATTGCTGTGTAAAAACACTCTAAAACAGCACCAGAAATTATGAAACCGCTTAAACCTTCAGATTAAAAAAAAATATGTTTATATGCACAAATGGTACCTATTTGAACAGTTTTTGCAACTATTGCTTCCTCTGGTAGCAAGTTGAATTTAAAAAAAAATTGAATCTAATTCCAAAAGGATAAATAGGACAGCAGATATTTACAGAAGAATTTGATTGTTGTTATGAAAAGAGCATTTTCTCCACAGCCATCCAAATGGGATCTAAACAACATCTTACAAAAGACTAAAACAGAATTTGTCAGTCCAGCACAGAAAAAAAATTACCCCAAGTATTCTTGTAATAACAAAACATATCTGATAAACAGACTAAAGACTTCAGGGCCATTTTTCTACCCTCTGTTTCTGCTCTATCCTATTAAGCTCTTTCTGCAGCATGATGAGAGCCAGTGCTATGAGATGGGTAACTAAATTCTGCACACTGTTCTTTAAAACACATTAATTAACACAATGCACGTGCTTTGCTTGTAGAGAAGGATCTTAGTCCCTAAGAAGCATGGAAGAAAGGTGAAAGTGTGGGATGATGAGCAAGTTGTCCAGCCCAGAGCTTTCATGCTGCAATCCTGTCCCTGTAGCCTCCCTTTGAAAAAGAAGAAAATACTCCAGTGCATGGCAGGAGGCAAGAAGCCATGTGGATGTTTGCACATTTTGATGGACATGATGACAGCCCTGGCAAATGATAGGAGCTTTACCCTGAGTCCTGCTGAGACATACCAGTAATAAAGGAATAAATACAGTGCTCAGATGCCACATTAATTCATTTCTCATCTTCCTCAGAAATAATGAATGCAACTAAGGACAAGCCTGTCTTCCTGATTAGATAAAATTGGAAGGAGAGTAAAAGTCACCACAACTTCCAAAGCAATGGGGTACAAAAGCAGTTTGCACCTTTTCCTGGCTACAGGATTTATTGATGATTCCACCCCCAGTATTTCAGTGTTAAATTCAGTGTGCTGCTTGTTTTCCTTCTCTAGGAACTGAAGTATCAGACTGATTAAAATATGAGAAAATGTACAAGAGGGGTTATATTTAGGCAACTCTTTTATTGGGAGACGAATATATGGGAAAGAAAAACAATAAAAAATCTGACAATTTATCATCACACAGCTATGAGCATGATGATAAATAAAAGTAGCTAAACAGAAGTTAAAATACCCTTTTAGCCCTGGTGATTTTGACCACTTGCAAAGTCTTCAGGCACCCATAAAGGGTGACCTTGTCATTAACCCAATAAGCCTTTGACAGGGAGAGGAGTGTCTTCATTGTAAAGGCATTTGACCATCTTACACTCAGGGCTGATCCTTGTTGTACCTCATGACATCATTCCAAATGTTTTAGTAGTTACCAACTGTTTTGCTGGACAGCAAAGGAAGCTGATCAAAGCTCAGCTCCAGAGACATGTTGATGATCTATATTTTTTGTAGCACTTCTCCTAACCAAGCCCTGCATTCCCCTCCAGAATCAACATGGGTGTATGTGCCACAGGTCTGCAAAGGGAAATGGCTTTGGATTTTTTTTTCCCAAGAAACCAGCTTGCTCAGAACATATCTTTGTCCTAAGCACTACAAGAACTAAGTGCTAAATATTGCATCATGATTCCCTGTTTCTGCTGGGAGAGTCTGCACAGAGGGAAAGGAGGACCTTGGCATTCTGTGCATTCTTGGTTTGCAGTCAGGTCAGCTTAAAAAGATAAAGTGCAATCTGCTGCTTGCTGTCTGTCATGAGAAATGAAGCCTGATAACTTCAGAGTAATGTTTAGCTTGTCATTCTTGGGCTATTACACTGAGTTAGGAGTGCTAGAAAAAGGGATTTATTTCCATCTCTCTCTCTCTTACTGTAATAAGTCTCAGATTAATAATGCTGCAGGCTTCAAAGCCTGTTTTTTCATAGCTTCTGCCTGGGGAACAGGCAAAAACAAAGACAAGATTTGCAATGATCTGGGCATTAAAGCCCTTCAAAAAGTATCTTTTGGCACCATGGTGAAGAGCTATTAATGACATTCCTGGATGACTGCAAAAAAATAACAAGTTTTTATAAATGGCTATAACATCTTGGATTAGCTACCTGACAAATAGGTGTTTTCAGTTGATTTAGGCTTTCTAGGAGCATGAAAGGGAATCAGGACCCAGTTTAAATGGGAATCAGGCTTCTGGGATGCAGCCATCTTCTTGACAAATAGGCAAGTGTGGATCAACCATGCCCAGAAATGAATGGAAACCAGCACCTGCAATATTTGATTGCATCTACAAATACAGGACATTAAAAAAGCAGGCAAGCAAACAGACAAACAAAACCAACCAAAAAGCCCACAAAAAGTTAAAAGCTCTAAAGAAAAAACTAGTAGGTGAAGCTGGGGACTCTGGCTGGTAACAAATATCTCTCAGGTTTGAGTATCTGAAGTATATGAACAGACTGCTGTGTTAACCTCACCACTTGTTAATGGAAGAGGACCACTGGCTGCTTTTCCAGATAAGTCAGGCAGAATTTTAAAAATCACCTTGGAGGTTTCATTTTCAAGCTTGCTTGAGTTCTTCTAACTTTTGAAGCATCATTCCTTGTGTCTAAATATAGGAAAGTGTGTTGCAACATCAAGAGCCTTTTGCTGAAGCTTTTCCTGTGACTCATACATGTGCTGTTTAGGTTACTACATTCATTGCTAGTGTCTGCTCCAGACAGAAATGGCAGCAAGAGTTGCTCAAACCAGTTCAGACTTTTCAGCTTTGCAGAACATCATGCAGTGTGTTGGGTGCTGACTCTGGGAGGCATCACTCCCTGCTCACAGGGCAGCAAACACTTGTAGTGGTAGGCTGGTAGCAGTTTTCTGACTAGGCAGATATTGAGATCAAGCAAGAGAACTGGGTGGGAAACAGGCTGTCTCAGAATTTAAATATTTCCTTTCACATTTTGTAACACCCAGAGGGTTTAAGCCCTCAGGGATAAGTAGAAAGGAACAGGGAGCAATATTATGCTTCTTCTTCTTCTTCTTTTTTTTTTAATTCCCAAATGATGCTGCCCAGATAGACCCAACACCAGAAACATTTTCATTAGAGGAAAAACTGAGTTTTTGAATGCAATCTCTGTGCATGCAGTGAAACTATTTATTGCAAAAAAGCAAATATATGCACATGTGGTCCAATGAGCCAATTTTTTTTCAGCAAAGGACACATAGCAGACCAGAGTAGTCACGGGAATTAGGACACAGTTCAGAGGGGAAGTTCTGGTATTGCCCATAGCTGAGTGACAGCAGCTGGGAGGAGCACTAGAAGGTCACAGAGTGGTCAGTTTTCCAAAGAGGGATATGCCAGAAGCACAAAGCCAGGCAAGACTAACAGACTGCACCCTTAAAAGTTCCTTTTCTGTAGGAATTCTTAGTGGGGGATAAGAAATTTCTTGCCTCGTCTTACTGGAAGAGGTGGGAAGCAAGGACATTTGTGGGAGTAAAATGCACTTGATCTGATCATTCCCTCTTGTCACTTGTGGGTCCTGTCTAATCCTTTTCTCTGGCAATGTTGTTGTCCATCTGTGTTTATCTCTACTCTGAGTGTCCCATCGGCTTTTAAATTTGTGGATGTGCTCCAGATTCAGTGATGAATTTGGACTTTATGATATTTATATCTCCACCCTTCCTTGACTGTTGCACAAGATTACATGCTGAAATTTTTAAGCCCAGGTTTTAAAAGAGTTGTCATTGATTAAAGGGAGGAAAAGAAAAAGAGAGCGTTCTTGTCTTTAAGAAATGTAGAGAGGAATAAAGTTGAGGCAGTGGTTAACTTTTAACTGTGTTCAAGAGAGCTTGAACCTCATCAGAATGTGAGATCTGTGAAGTATGACAAGGATGAAAACGTGTTCCCATGAAAGTAAGATGTTGCAACTGGGAAAAGAAGTGAGGAACAAACCCCATAGGAATATGATCCTGAAGTGGGGGAAGCAAATCTTCAACTCATTTCTAGCAAATAAGAATGCTGCAGCTGGTCTGCTGATTGTATAGGAGGAGAGGAGAGGAGAGGAGAGGAGAGGAGAGGAGAGGAGAGGAGAGGAGAGGAGAGGAGAGGAGAGGAGAGGAGAGGAGAGGAGAGGAGAGGAGAGGAGAGGAGAGGAGAGGAGAGGAGAGGAGAGGAGAGGAGAGGAGAGGAGAGGAGAGGAGAGGAGAGGAGAGGAGAGGGAGATGGTGTTTTCCAGATGAAGTATGTCCCATGTGCCAGGACAGTCTCTCCTCTGGCCCCAGCTGCTCTGGAAGGGGAGAGGACAGTCTCAAGAAACCTGTGCTTCTGCCAGCTGTGACTGTTCCCCATTGCCACACTCAGGACCCTTGGCAGCTTCCCTGAGATACAGGTGTGGTGGGGCTGCCCAAAAGGACTCTATCTCCCTTCTCCTTGCAGCTCCCACTGCATCCCCTGTGCTCCTGGTCCTTTGGTTGTGTCCAACATCCCTGCAGTAGCAGCTGCTCATCCTTCCCCTACCACCCACTCCAGGGCTGCCAGCCCTGTTCTGCTCCCCGGGCAGGCAGGGGAATGAGCTTTTACTCCTCCAGGGCCACTAAACTTTCCTTGCACTGAAGATAGATTAAAGGGATGGAACTGTGACTAAGTTACAAATTTCTGACTGAATGTTTTCATTCTTAGGCTGTCACAGATCTCTATTTTTAGTCAGCTTGAACAGTGGCAGGATTATTAGCATTAGCAATTTCTGGTGTTTGTGATGCATTTTCAGAATCTTACCCAAAAGCAAGAATTCTCAAATATTTTATTTCATCTATTAAAATAATTTAGTGAAGTTGAACTTTTATTTTTAACTTCCATTATGTTAAATTGGCCAAAGCCAAGAAAACCACCAGCAACTTTTCTTTGGTTGGGTGGTTGTTGTTGTTGTTGTTGTTACAACAGAATATTGCAGAATCAGACTGATCAACAGCAAAGAACAGGACTTTTTTTTTTTCATCAGTACTGAGAAAGTTGCACAACAGTTGGCATCTCTAATCATTGATCACACTTCATCTATTAATAAAATTAATGAACTTTAGAGCTTATCAGTACCTTGGGGGATCAGACCTTGTATCTCTCTACTTTAGTTTCCTTGAAGTTAATTGCACTTTGATTAAACTCTGGGGTTTCTTGAACTTGACTACATCCTAGGAGCATTACAGGAATTCCTCTGGGACTCAAAACACCTCTTGCTTTTCCCTGAACAGGGGTGACAAGGAGCAAAACAAGCAGCTGCACGTGGCATCAGCTTTCCTGCACAAGGTTCTTGTGATTACTCACCTTTGTGCAGTACATGGTATTTTACAAATGGTAAGCACTCTGCAAGAAATAGATTTTTGTTGTTGCCTATAAAGGCAGAAAGAGAAAAATGGCTACATAAGTAAGAATTAAAGAAACTGAATTATTGCATCCAGGCTTAATGAGAATTCAGGTCTCTATCCTCAAATGTATTATTTAGTTGGATCTAATTCTTAGATCCAGCTGGATGAGACTATCTTTCTTCTATAAAGCTCCACATTAATTTTAACTCTGGTATAATCACACCATTTTTGGAACATTTGAAGGTCTGGCCCAGTGAATAGTCATTAAAAACTCTCATTGAATCCTAAGAAATCTTGAACAGATGGTAAGATTTGCTGTGGGAAAGTGATGACTAATTGACATCCATGTCAGGTAATCTGTTACTTACTAGAAAAATAACATAATTAAAAGGAAAAAGCACAAGAAGGCACGAGTGTGAACATGTGGACATGAGTCTACAATTGATATTGAAGTGTTTGTAGCTTCCCCATCATTTTTCATATGACTTCCAAAGCAGAATAATTGTACTTAGTGAAGTAGGCACAAGGAAAATATGATGCAAAACAAAACAAGCAAATATTTTAAGTTAAAACTGTTTTCCCTTGATGTCTCATTTTACTCTCAGTATGGCAAAGCGTTAGAGAAGGCAGCTGTCAGTAACAAAATCCATGCTGATAAAATGGGCTGGTTTTCCTTTAACTGATGTGTATTTCAATGCCATTAAAATTCCTTCTCTCTTGCTTCTTACTTGTTTGGCTATCTGATTTTTTTTTTTTTAAAGAAATTTTATAATGCTAGAATCTCTGCAATTCACTCATTTCAGCTGCAAAGACACAATGTGATTGTCATGTGCACTTCTCTGTGGCCAGTTGCAGGTGCATATCCTTTTCCCAGTAACTTGTGAGGACATATTTATTACAAAGCTATACTAAGTTATCCAAGGAACTCCAGTAAAAACATTAGTTTCTAGGTCAAAACCACTTGAAAAGGTCTGTGATTATGAGTAGATGCCTTTTCTGCAACCACAACTTCAAGAACAGCTTTGACATAAACTTGTGCCATGTGGCAGCATTTACTACAGGCAGAAGGCATTAGAGGCATCCTATTTCAGGGAACAACATTCTTGCAAGTAAATCCAGAAGTTCCTTCCAAAGAGTCCCCTTCCCACTCCACTGATTTGGGGGTTTAATTCTCATTGCACACTTTTTGCATTGACACCCCACATTGTTGCTTTCATTTAGATGCTCTTTGCATGACTATATTTCTGCAAAGTGCTGTGCAGGGAATGGCACAAGTAAAAACCCAATAAATCTGGACAAGGAGCCAGGCTATTGAAGAGTATAGGCTAATGTCAAAATTATTTTCTATGGCTGCCCTTCCCTCCTTGAGGGAAATATAAAGTAGCAGCAGTAAAATTCAAAGAATCAGTAGCAACACATAGGTGCATGCCAGCAACATGGGTATTTGTCATCTATACCTCAGGTGCTTAAAATACCACAAGAGACAATGCAGAAAACAATGCAGAGGGCTCACTGTTAATCTGGGCTGTGGCTTCTTCACAGCTCACTGGCACTGAAAGGAGTGGCAGAAATGTCCACTAGAGCCACAGCTTCTGTTTTACAGCCCAGGCTTTATGAACTGCAAAACAGGCACAAAATTTCTAGCAATTCAAAACACTTAGAAGTCATTATAACATCCATACCAAAAATAATACAGGCTGGTCTACTTGGAATTTAGTTAAGTGACATAGAGTTTTCATTCCAAATGCACAGATATTTAACAGTGGTTTCAGAAGTCTTTCATCAGGCAGGTCCACCCCACAAAGCAGAGCACAGAGCCCTGGTCAACCTCTGAAACTCTGATCTGTGTCCACAGAGCAACATAGGGACACATGAAGGTACTGGCTGCTGTCCCAGCTGCAATATAGATGGCTTTGTGTGGGGCTGCACCCTTTTTTGAAGCAAGGCCAGTTGTAATTATATAGCATTCAGCTCTGGAAATAGGTGTCTCAGTACTCCCTGCTGGGTGCAGACATGTCTTAAATCACAGCACAGCACTGAAAAGATAGTGACTCTTGCACTGTTTTTTTTTTTAAAGTTACCTTTGAAATCATGATGGGTGTGTGTATGTTCCAGTTTATTTAATTTTCCATTGAAATGCATTGCTCGAGGTCCTTCATCTTATCACGTCGTCCCTGTCCAACAGATGAGTCATCAAGGCTTCCTGCCCAGGAAGCAAATGGAGCTCTCCTGATACACAGGCACCCTGATCTTGCAGGTAGGCACACAGGTGAGCCATTGCAATAGCAGATCCAAGAAGCAGCAAGGCCACCCAGGCAGGAGAGGAGAACCAGGGTGTTTTGCTCCCAGTTCCTCTTCTCAAGGTTAGAGAAGGGACCAGCTCATTTTGTTGCAAACCACCCTCATATAAAACATGACCCAGTTTCAACTTTTGCTCTGGGCCTCTGCACTCTTTCCTTCTCTGTAGCTGTTTCCCCATTTTTCATTTTACTTCATTCATTTTCTGATTTCCCCAGGCCAAGAAGGAGGTCTGTGGGCTGGCTGAGAGCAGCAGTGCTCGTTGCCAGCACTGTGGAGAGCTGTGCTGCAGGGGTGGGGAGGGTCCTGCCTCAGCCCCCAAAGGCTGGGAGCTGGCTCAGCTCTTGACAGCTGTTCCTTTTCTGCAGTAATCACTGGGAGTGGCCTTTGGATGTCAGGTCCCCTGTTGCTGCTTGCAGTTTTGCAGTGTTCCCACACATATAAGCTGAGGTATCTGATTATATTAAGGGACATTCACACATGCAGTTCCTACATTGTCTTTTCTACTGTGAACTTTTAATCTAAGGGACTAATCTGTCTAAAATTGCTCTCAGCTTTCTGCCAGTGGAGCTGAAAATTCTCATTGTATAATTGAATGAAAGATGCTGTATTTTCTGCCATTGTATTTTGCTTTCCTTGGTAAAATGGCAAAATTATCTTTATTCTAGTGTCAGTTACTGCCAACACAACACTGGCTTTGCTCCATTGATTTTACTTATTTACTGCCATGCCAATTATTTTGGGATTCTCTTAAATCAACAAATTTTTGACACTGATTTTCTGGTCATTTCTGCATAGTTTACTACTGACTGTTATTCACTAGCTGGTTTTGAAATTGCTGTTTCTATTGTTGAAAGCATTGAGATGGGAGTTTTCTCCTTCCCAGCCAGGGTTCTCCCTTAGCTCAGTGATACAGGGAGCTCCTAATCCCATGTCTCTGACATCACGGTCCATTGCCATGGCAATGCCTGAGAGCTGTGCAGCCAACAGCCTGATTTTCTGCAGGAACTATATTTGTGGAAGGATGAAATCAGAGGGAGCATTAACACTCATGGGCTGTGCACTCATACTAATGTATGCAGAAAAAAAGAACTGTGGAAGAATGCAAAAGCTGGAAACCCACAAGTTATTTGGGTTTTGTGTTCAAGGTGTGGGCTTGAAGCAGAGGAAAACTCTACCTTGCATCCTAAATTCCTAGCTCTTGGTCTTGTGCTGGATCTGGGTAGCATGATTTCATAGAGACAGCATACTGCCAGTGCCTTCTATTCATGGATATTGAGCTGCTGGTTGGCTTGGTTTGAGGTTGTTGTTGTTCATGACTTTTCTGTGCTGTTGCCAAATTTAGACAGTTGAAAGGCAGGAGAACAAGGCTCAGAACAAGGCTCCTTCTCTGTTCTCCTTAGATGTCCTGTGGCCTTAATTTTCTAGCAAACAGAAGAAATCCCCAACTTCTGGAAGGATTTATTAAAATTATATTCAACTTTTCCTTTTTTCAAGCTTTCTTCAGGTTCCCACTGATTGAAAATATTCAGTAATGTACTCTGATTTTTAAGATAATTTATATATGCACTTAAGTGTCCTCCTCTGACAAGCACTATCTGCCATCTAAGGAAAAATGCTTGTGCTGAAACCTTTTCTGTTAGAACAGAATTTCCTTTGTTAAACTGCACTGATTTGACTGTGCTTAAATGAAACCTATTGCAATTAGACACATCTCATCCATAGCTAATTGATATAAGGAAAGTCTTTAGTCATATGTCATTTGGGCATACATTTTGATAGTGGAGCTTATGGTTTCCTGATTCACAACACAAACAAATGTTTAATCTTTAAAAAAATTTTACTTTATTCTTGCACTTGTGAAGGAGTCTTTGTCTGCGGGAAGCTAAAGAAAAGGGCAAGAATACACACTCTGTACTTGTAACTCTCTCATCACGACCAATGTGATCCTATTTGACACTGATATTTGGCTGAATCTCCTGAAAATGAAAGGTTGGAGTACATGATCTGATGTAAGCCAGTTGCATAAAATATGCCCAGACCTGGTAAAACTAATTTCTCCTTAAATAAAGAGCCAACCTGCAAAATGTGCTTTTGTCTGGTAAGGCAGACTACTCTGCTGCATGGATTGAATGCACAACTTCCTGGATGACAGCATTTTGTTTAAGGTGGTGAATTACTCTCTGCTTTGCCAATTTATGACACTATTTCCCTCTGGGCATCCCTTTAGGCTTATCTGCTTCTGCCAAGATATGTGAATTGAATCATCTGGTAGTACTTGAGCTGCACATCTCACCCCAATAACTGGCCGGTGGTCAAGCTGACTCAGCTGCTGCTGTGGGTTATACCCCTAAGCTTCTTACATTTACTTAATTAATTCATTCCTGCTTTCAGACTTTGGAAGCTGATAAGGGAAGGTTGCCCTTAGCTCAGTTCCTATTTCTTAACTTAAACATTTGATTAAATGTAATAATAAAATTACATTAGTCCTTTGAACTCATATCTACCCATGATTCAGAGGATTAGAAGAAGTTAATCCAGTCTTTTAAGGAGGGTTTTGAAGTTTTGAGAGTATCTTTTATCTCAGGGACACACATTGTTGTGTTAGCCCCCTTTCTTTGTCATTTTCTGAAGGTTACCTCTAGCTTTGCAAGGCTGGAGGGAACGGCTGCAGCCACCTCATCTGCCAGCTGCCTGTCTCGGACCCTCAAACTGAGCTTGCCCATGGGTTCCCACACTGGAGGGGCTTATTCTGCCTTTTTTTATAAAATGAGTTCTCCAACAAAGCCCCTGCAAAATAGCTGTTGTGTGGAAGATAAACATATCAAGTGCCTCTTGCTTCTGTGCCCTTTCACTCCAGCGGACTGACAGCCGTCAGTAAGCGCTGTGCCTCCGTCCAGACCACCGAGGTCATCTGGGGTTGGCTAAGCACAAAAGGCTGAATATCCCTAAATTCCTCAGATGCCTGATGAATTAACACAGACACTTGACAAAAGAGAGACCTTTCCCTCCTCCCACCAAAAGTCATTTCAAAACTTGCACCTGGTCTAATCTTTTCTACTTGAACTAATTGCTGTTTGCAGTGGCATATGGAAAAAAGCTCCTTTGCCCAATAGTGGTATTTCAAGCTACAAAGACATTTCATATCACTTGTTCATTCTTGAGACTGCCTACACATTGCTATGATTTCCCTTTGCAAGAAGTGTGGTTCACAAAAAAAAAAAAAAAAAAAAAAAAAGCAAGCAAGTGACTCTCAGAAAGCAAGTGAATTTTCATATTTAAAGCTTCCTGAGAGAAGGACCAGAGAACATCACACTTTGCTCATCTTCTTGAATAATTCATATATACTTGCACAAAAATCTGAAGGAGTTTCTAGTCTGTGTGGGCAATGTGTAAAAGTGGAAGCTTTATTTATTTTTAAGTAGACTTGTCAAATTGAATTTCCCTTTGATACACACAGTATGTGATGTTGTTAATATTTTACTAATAAGCTTTGGGAAGACAGTTGATGGCTGTCATGGCCACAAGGCATCAATGTTACCAGCCTCTCAGAAGCCTGGTATAGCATAAACTGTTAATCTGGAAAATTAGGCAGAAGAGGGAAGTACAATTTTCAAATATATTCCTGCAGTGGCTTATTATGCTTATGAATGTTTATGAAAGCATTCCATCTTGCCATGAAGATATAAGGAAAACATTTATCTTTACAATAAGCTAAAAAATGCCGTTTGTGGCTGTTGTAAAACCATGCTTTCCCTACCCTAACATTTACCTGCTTTTTTAGAGGAACAGATTTCTGAACTTGTTCATCAACAGTTTACCAGGAGGAGATACCAGGTCTTAGTAAGGCACATCCAAGTCCCTCCAGATGATATTTGGCCCTGCACCTCTCATCTCCCAGACAGAGGCTCTAATCTGCATTTGAGCTGGAGCAATCACAATGTCCTTTGTGTATACATGCCAGTGTGGGACATAAAAGTTCAACTTCATGTAGAGAAATTCTGGGTTTAGTGGATTAGAGGCAACTTCTCCTCCTCTCTAATGTAGTTTTGGTGTTTTTTGAGGAATTTACTTGGGTGGGGGATTGGAAATCCCTCTTCTCCTCATCCATTGGAGCTGTAACACCATGGTGGGATAGGGAACCTCCTCCTGTGCCCAGCCACTGTTGAAATAGTTAAGTAAAATAAGAGAGGTCTGAGAAGAGGGGCTGGCAGAGCCTTACATTTGATGATTGCATGGTAGGAGTGTTCACCCAGGGAGGTGGGTAGGATGCACAGTAATGTCCCCAGGCAGAGGCTGGAGCTGTACCTCTTTCCCACATGAACACAGATTAAATATCTGCCAGGATCAAGGTTAAAAAGCAAGCAGGATTTTTGCCTATCTTTTGAAAGAAAAGCAGCTTTATTTTGTGAAGTCAAAGAGCCAAAGTCAGGAATCACCAGCAAAGATGGGCACTTCCCTGTGATTTGGTTCAAGCTGGCCAAACACAAGCAGTAGGCTTTGCTTGTCAGGTCTTTGTTCCTCACAGGCAAAAGAGGTTAGCATCAGGGTGCTGCACTTTCTATAAATTCCACTATAGGGCTGTAACTATAGAAGTATAACTACAGGGGAATCTCTTGGAGTTGGTGATTATGGTTTCTTCAGTGCAGAGCTCTTCACTTCTTCTCTGTATATGTGTCTATCTACTCCAGGGAGAAAACATTGATTTGGGAGAAGCAAGTTTGCACAGCGAGTTGTGCTGCTGGCACCACACTCTGCTGAGTAATACACTCTGCCACTGGCTCAACCAAGAGAGGCAGTGGCAGTGGCATGAGGGAACACAACAAACCATGCCATAATCCCTTTTTCTGCTTTATGTGGTCTAGAAAGTCTCCTTCAACTCAAATTTCTCTGAATTAAGATGCTCACAACCAAATCCTGCTCTTCATCCCGAGTGCGTGGCTCTCCTACAC
Organism: Oenanthe melanoleuca; assembly: GCF_029582105.1. NCBI lineage: Eukaryota > Metazoa > Chordata > Aves > Passeriformes > Muscicapidae > Oenanthe > Oenanthe melanoleuca. The sequence continues at coordinate 19,157,855 of NC_079334.1, forward strand.
GGAACACTGGACACCCATCTCATGGCATCCCTCCAGATTGCCTTCTCTTTACTGACCTCTACATCTCTTATGTAGCTCAAGAAAACTTACCCTGGTCAACTCCCTGAGGGCTTTTTTTACTGAGATAAGAAGGGAGAGAAGGGCAGAAAGTTTATCCCTCCAGCTTTGCCCTGGATTCTCTCCCAGACAGGATGTCTGTCCCCTCTGCACATTGGAACAATTTGAGTTTAAAAGGCTGAAGTATCCCTTATTGTGCAGCTAGTGTCCAGGCTGACATTACATACAGTACAGGGATTATCTTGATGTTTCCTATCAGCTAATATTCCTTTTTGATGTAAAACAGATTAGTCTGATTTCATTTCCCACCTTCCTTACAACAGCAGTCCAACCAGCACCTCAGCACTCTTGCATGGCGTCTGAAATCTTGCTGTAGTAATTACTTACAGCAGTGACTGGATCAAATTTGCCATTCCTATGATTCACCTGTAACAATGATCTCTGCCAGCACTTTCTTTTTAGTGGATAGATCATTTGAAGCATTATCTAGGCCATTTGACCTGCAGAAAAAGAATACCTGTCATCATTAATTTGCTATCAAAAGGAGAGGGCTGATAATATAAAGATAATAGATGTATCTTTGTGGATTAGGGCTTAATAGAAAAAAGCTCACAGAATTCCTTATTTGTTCCATCCCCAGTCATGCAAGGCACTAAGCAAAACCGTATCTTGTGGAAATTGCTGCTCCCAGGAAAAATGGGAGACAGTTTAGAAAGCTTTGGCACATAGCTCAGTTCAGTGTCTGAAAGGGAATGGGATAGCCTTAGTGAGGTCAAAGCAGCAGCAGAAGAGCAGTGGTAAGCTCAAAGTCAACAAAGAGATGAGGAATTCACATGTTTTAGAGGGAGGTTTTTAAATCCCATTTAAATATTCCTCCATGGGTGCTGGTTTTGTTCAGTGCCCAACAGATCCAAAGGAAGGGTTTTTACTGACCTCACTGGGCCTTTAATGAGGGGTATAACCATTGGATATCTTTGATGACTTCTTTCCCAGCCTGCAAACTGTATTTATGAATGGCAGCTTCTTTTGCTCTCTGTAGAGCTGGTGGTTTGCAAACACAAATGTGAGGATTGAAATAGGTTCCTGTATAACGGTGAGCCCAGAGGCCCAAAGACTGATAAAGAAAAGAGAAAAAAGGAGGCATTGTGAATCTTGCTACAAACCTGTTTTCTGAGTGATTTATGTCTCCCATGACAGCTGTGGAAAGCTAAGACAATATAAGAAACTCTGGTTTGATAAAGTGCTTATATGAAGAATAGTTCTCACAGTGTTTGTAGAAGATTGTCATGGTTTAAAAATGCAGTGGCAGCCCAAGAAGTGGCTTTGAATGCAAACATGAGAATCCCTCTGTTTATGACACCAATGGCTGTGTATGAGGAGCAAGGCCAAAAAGCATTCAAAATAGTCATTTGAATAACAGCAGGTAAGAAATGAGACAAGTAGGAAGTAAACACAGGGCAAAGAAGAAAAGCAGAGGAATTCAGAGGAGGCATCCAGCAAAAGAAACTTTATTTTACCAGGATGTCACCTTTTGGTCTGAGGGTTATCTGAGGTGAGTACAGCCACTATGCACTGTGGTTGCAGGCATATAACTTTCTACAAACTATGAAAATAATTCTTTGTATGTTTCTGTTTAAATCTATTTCACTGGAAAAGTATTGTTTTCTGGGCGTCTTTAAAAGAAGTAGGATTGAGGACAATAGTTTTATGTTGGAAGTTTAGTTTTGTGTCACCCAGTAGCTGCATGCATCCTTCCTTGGCTGTGTCAGACTAAAACAAGTAACAAAAGAGGAGTACACAGCAGATACTGTGCATCCACAGATGTGCTGGTCTTGTCTTTCCTTTCAGCTCAGCAGCATTTCAAAATCACATGTTTCTGTCTGGTCAGTTCCCTTTGAGGTACAACTTTGGAATTGCTTTAAAATATCTCATCCAACATCAAGTTCCATGCAAAGACAAAAGATATTGCTTCTTGAAGGAAACAGTTTTTCACCAGGGAATTACATGACTGCTGTTATTACCTCTCCTCCTCCAGCTCTTTCCCAACATCATATTTCTTGTAATGTTTTAAGCGGCCTGAAGTGCTAGTTTCCACTTTGACGTATTTGCAAAAAAAGTTGATGCTGTAAATCTTTGTTCCTGAATAATGAGATGGTGAGACCTAGAAAAGTACTCCTATGAAAATGTCAGATAAGATCAAGGAGGTCTAGGGGACCTGATTTTGGAACATTTTTCTTCCTCTTTTTAACAAGGCTAAAACCAACAGAAGTTAAAATTTGACACAAACTGAAAGGAGTTAGTGTAAGGCATCAACTGGTAGTAAAAAAAAAATATCTCTCTCTGGCAAAGATCTGGTATATATAAATTGGGAGAAATCAACAGACAATTGAAACCAAACGTGTTGTACATAGTTTCCACTGGGTTTTTATGACTGAACTAGCAGCACAGCTGAGTTCAGAAGTGAAAAAGCTTGGAAAACTGTTAATATCTGCCCTCACAGATTATTTTTAAAAGACATTGTGTCATCATCTCAATCTCCTATAGCATCTTTATGAAAGAATTGTTGATGGGGTTTGGAAAGAATTACCTGGCAAAATATTACTGCAAAATAATATCATTACACTCACTAAAAAAGAAGAGAACTGTATGTTCCATGTTAGCAGAACCCTTCCTACTTTCACTGTCATCCTGATCCCTATAAAACACCAGACCTTACCTCAGATCTGCTCAAAGACTTCCTGCAGTCAGTTTCAATGTTACCTGAACACAAAAATCCATATTTCAACATTTCAGTGTGATGCTTTGCTGATGGCAGGGAAGCATTGCAAGCCTGTTGATACCTGGCTGGTGAAAAGATGGAATGGTCTTGCCACCAGAAAAGGGCTGTGCTCTCAGAAAGAAACATCACTCTGTTAAGCAGTTGTTCCTTTAACAGATGGGAATTGAGCATCACCCCCTTTTTGATAGAAAGATAAATGGGCCAACAGCTCTTGGCCATTGTCATGTGAGAGTGAGCATACACAAGGCAGACAATTACAAATGATACCTGTAAAAGTCATTACATGTAAATCATCTTTTCCTTCATAGTTCTAGATTGGTCTGTGTTGTTTCTTTTCTCTTCTTCCTCTCATCAAGGAGTTTACCTCAAACACAGACAGCAAATGTGTGTCCATTTGGCTCTAGCAGTGACCCCTCTTTTTATGTAAATTAGCAGCACTTTGAGTCACATCTTATAGCTACAGTTGGAGTTTTTTGCTAGTTATTCCTGAAAAAGCAGTTGGTAACCAATAATCAGGCATTCCTCTTTTTCAAACCATACGAGCTGAGAACTGCCATAAATCAAAGGCATCAGCTCTTATCTGAAATAGCCTCTACTCTGAAAAGCTGTGATACTTTATTCCAAATGTAGGCTTGTCACCATAGAGATAAGATGAATTCAAGGATTTAAGACTTGCCAGAAAATATCATGTACCATATTTAAGATAAAGCTTTGCTTGCTTAAACCAGCAGTGCAAGCTGAAACTGCAAACCAGCATCTAACAAAGAGTGGCCACAGAAAAGAAAAGATTCACATTCTTTAAATAAAAACTATCTGTTTCTAACTAAGAAGAGTGTAGGTACTGAAGCTATGTTTGTCCTCCAACCTCATTAACAGCTAAGGTTACAGTGTATTTTAGTGACTGAGACACATAAGAATTTGATTTTTGGGGGCATTTCTTTCTTTCTTTTTTTCCACCTTCAAAATAAATGTTTGTCTTTGTTTTATTTTAATTTATCCCTTAACATTAAAAATCTATCTGGCCCCTTTCTCAGGAGCAGATGAAATCTAATCAGTTCCTTCTGATGATATATAAGGTGTTGTTTGAGATTCTTTTTTGATGTAACAGTCCCTCTGTTCCTAGAAATTACTTTACTACACCCAGATTTGAGCTAATTATCCCCAAATAACAGGTATACTTCTCTCTCCTATTACCCATGAGAGAACAGCTAGAGTTTTGAGATGTGCTATTGGAACTGAGACACTGCTGTAACTGTGACTCATGTTATTGAAGCCTAATCATGGCTAAAGCATTTTTGAAAATGAGCTTTCTTTTGAAAGTGATGCTTCTGAGGAAATTCAGTGCTCTGGAAAATGTTGCATCATATTGTCATGCTGCCTCTCAAAGTAGTTAGTATCAAAAGTATAACACAACAATAACAAAAGAATTCAAATTTGTGTCTTCAGCTGTTTCCCATGCAGTGCCATAAATACTGTAGTACACAACACCAAGAGTGATGAAGTTGCCACATTAGAACTAGGGGCTCCCTTTTTAATCACAGTAAAGCCATTTTAACAACCTCTGGCAAGCTCAGCAGCAATGCAAATACTCCAAGTGGTGCAATATGTTTATGTGCAATGTGCTCAAGAGAGAGGAGAAAGAGTTTGAAATTCATTTAAATTGAAAAACAGCAGTCATGCATTTCTCTAAATGATTGTTTTCAGTACCATAAGCCACATCCTTCCAAATTTCCTCTGCTTGGCCACATCATTGGAATGAAGTGTCATACTTGGTTAAGTCACTTTGACATCATCCTGATGATGTGTCAAGCACAGGAAATTTGAAAGGACAGGGCTCAGTAAGGTCTTACTCTAACTTGCCTTCTTTTGACAATTCTTCTCTCCAACCCCACACCCTCCCTGCTCCTTTTTTCAAATTCAGTGTTTCTGAGTTTGATTAACTCTTAAAATCCCTGTGGTGAGGCTAATACTGTCAAAAGTGTGGAACCAGCACTCTGCAGGTCTCCCACCTTCCTTTCAAAGCCAGCATTTCCAAAGTGTCCAAATATTTTTGGTGATGGACCATAAAATGCATGAGTTACATTGAATTTGTCAGAAAAAAACTGCAAGCAAACCTCAGCTGTGAAGATGTGTGTGGCTGCAGCTCTGGAGAGTAGGAGGGGAAGAGCTCCTGCAGGCTGTGAGCCTTCAGCCCAGATACATCAGGCAGCTGGTGGAAGTAGAGTTCATTGCATAAACTGATTCATAACAAGCTAGTGAGGTTTTTTCCTTCAAGTACAGCTAGTGGGACACTGCTCCAAAAATTTACATTTCTGTGTAGGAAGTGTACACAGCTCTTGTGCCAGAACTGTCTGTTAGCTCAAATAGCTCTTATTCTCTGGTTTCCTCTCTACACCCACAGTGTGCTTAGTGGAAACAACTCTACCTCTTCTCAAGCTTCACCTTGATGACCTAAATGAGCCCTGTTATATTTGCTCAGGAAGTAGTCTCTCCACCCTTTTGAGAAGCCCCTATTTAATTATTTTCAGTTTCAGTGCTTCTCCTTTGATAATAGGTGAGCAGGAAAAAAGAGCACTCCCTGTTTCTGGAGGTTCAAACCAGCCAGACAGATGGAGGCAGACCTGTGTCTTTGCTCCCTCCGTGCAAGGGCGTTGCTCTCAGTTCTGTTACACATGATCTCACTTCCAATGCACCAGTCCCCAAGGTTATCTCTTTCTTTCTTTCCAATTCTTTCAATGCTTTCCAGTTTTATGTCATCAGGAAATATCTTTCATTTGCTACTTTTTTCTTGCCAAGGCCACTAATGAAACTATTAAGTGAATATGTCCTAAGGTTAATCCATCAAACAACAGATTTCCTCCCACCTGATAATCTCCCTTTCAACAGAAGCTGTTGTGAGGTGTCCTTTAGGCAGTTCCCTGTTGACCTTATAGTTATTGTACTAATTCTCAGCTTCTACACACAATGTAACCTTTCCCCCATGTCTTCATATCTTTACCTGAAATTCAGATTAAATGCTGCGTTTCCTTTGTCTATGAAAGTGTTTTTATTATCTAAGAAATATACTTGCTTATTCTTGCATGATTCAGTTTTGTTAAAGCCATGCTCCATTTTATATTGATTTTCATTTCCCTCAAACTTACACTTTCTTTCAAAACTTGTGGCTATATTTTATATTCTATTGAAGATTAGTTGTCAGTGGGCTGTTGCCATCTTTGCACAAGGATTGCATTAGCTATGCTCAGCTATAATGCACGATGCCAATCCAGTGTAACCAATACAAAAATTAATACTCAATCCTCAATTTCTTGTGCCAACTCTTTCACAGTTACAGGAGTTACAGAGTTACAGGAGAGCTTCAACTTCAGCTCTGTGTATTTTCAGCTTGAGGCTCTCACTTCCATTACCCACCCTACTCTATTTCACTGTTTCTATTTTTAAAACGGCAGAATTTTGAAACTTTACCTGAATTACCATTGATTTCTCTACCATCGTCACTGCAGTGGGGCTTACTTTTTCTTCACTATTATACATATAGTTAAACAGCTCTTTGCTTGTTGTCTCAAGTTGGTTTTTTCTCCAAGGTGTAATTCAGATTGATTTCACTGATTCCCACTTTACCTCTGTGTTTCCTGATGTTTAATGTAGCTCATTTTGCTTCTCATCCTGAGAAGACTTTTTTAAAAACTTCAATATATTCTTCAATGTGGGTATTTACTACTTTCTGTCCAGAGTGCTTCCCCACAAGTTTACAAAGATTTTTCCTTTGCTTATGATACAGAGTCCAGATAGGCTTCATCCCTTTGACTTTGAGTAATTCTATGTTTCCTCTGCACTCAGGTCCTTGATTTCTGTTGGATAGCTCACTAATTAAGTACCTTCATTTCTGAGCCTTTATCTATTTGAAATCTAAAATCTTAATTACAAAACTGCCTTTGTTTACAGTTAAATTGTACTTAAACTGAATCAACCCACGACCCACTTGAAACAAGTTTTTATTTCTTATCACTTATAAAAACAAAGTGTAATTAAGGGTGCCTTCTTCTTCAATGAACTTTATCTTAGTTGATAAAGAAAATTGTCTCCCATCATATTCAGGAAAATCTGGACCTTATCCTTAATATTAATATTTATTTTTCATCCTATATTTTGGCATAGCATAACAGACAGTGCATGTACTCCAAATGGTTTTATCCATGCTTTGTGATGGCTTACTCCTTTATGGTCTCTTATAGTACAGCATATAATGTTACTCCATCTCAGGTTTGTCTAAAAATACATTTTTTCCTCACAAGCACTTCAATATTCCTGTTCTCTCCTTGACAAAGCATCTTAGATTTTTGGTTAAAGGTGATTTAAGATCCTCAGCTATATATTCTGTTTTCCCTTTTTTCAGGGACAACCTGGACGTTTGAGTTATCCCTTAATTTTCCCTGATCTAGTAAGTGGGCTAGCTTTCTCTAACAGTGCCATCACTCCTGTGATTGCTTTCAGTATGAACTTCCCATTTCCTTCCTTTCCATTCTTTCCTTCAGAGGCTGGGGAGTGTTGCTGAGTGTCTTTTTTTATAACCATGGTCTTTAGGCCTGGGTATTCAGAAACCATGGGCCTGTAGCATATAGAGCATTTTGTCCTTGTCTATTAGCACTCCTCAGCTCAGCTCCATGGCCAGCTCAGGGTTTCAAACAAGTGACTCTCTCAAGTGACAGCCAAGTGGAAGATAACTACCTACATCATTTTCAATGCAAGAGATGGACAGTGGACCAAAAGATCCCTTTATTTCTCTACTATTTTCTAAAATTTACACTGTTAGTTATTTGTAATTTTCACCAGTGTGAAAGGTTAGTCAGGGCCAGTGTTTTTGGACCTAAATAGAGATATTGCAGACTCTAAGTAAGAGATACCTCTAGTGTAGTTTCCCTCTCTTTCTCTAATTATTTCTAATTACATTGTTAAATAATTTTGATAAGCAGGCTACATTCAGCCTCTATATTCAAGGTGCCTTCTGCCTGAACCCTTCCAACCTGGCACAGAAATTTCTAGTAAAATTTACAATACAAATGGTTTATGGAAATAAAGTGGCACTAGGAATGTTTTGACTAACTCTGCCAGTTCAAACCCACATAACTCATACAATGAATTGTTATGGTTTGAAAAGAGCTGTTTGCATTTTATTTTTTTAAAGCATTAATTAAATGATATATAAAGCTACTAACATCTTAGCTCAGGGAGAGTGCCAAAATGGACATTATAAAAATGTTCACTTTGGTATTAATTCTGTGTTTATGGGGCGTCTCATGTCTCTAAAACCTCCCTAGACCATTATTAATCATAACATATCAAGTACATTCATCACATATTTTTCCTGTCATACACCAAAGAATGTCTTATTAATTAAAGGGGTGAAAAATTGGAAAGGTTCCTTTTGTACCCTATTGTTTTGTAGAAGAGGAAATGATAAAGTTCAAACAGTAAATCTGCTCCTTTCCAGAAAAATGTTCTTATTGGGAAAGCAGACTTTTGTCATATTAAAAGCAAAACAGTTTTGTAAAGTTTGGCCCAAATCTGGCTTGGATTGCTTGCTCATCTAGCTCTTCTGAACTCAGTTCACTGCAAAAGCAGGATTTGGCCTTTTAGCACTTGTGCTGCAAAACCCATGACTGTTATTAAAGGCATTTTAATTAAACCCAGCATTAAAACTACATTTTTCTTTCAAACCATCTATAACCAATAATTATCAGCAAGGGGTTTTTGAAACCTCAAAAGAAATTGTTTGGGTGATATGCTATACATGGTTTATAGATTAAAATTCCCTGGGGACTTGTTTTCTGGGAAAGAGAAGACAAATCTCTGTCTCAAAGTTAAATGGGTTGAGTTTTCTGTTCATTCCCTACTGGACAGTTGTCCACATCTCAAAAGCTGAACGTAGCCTTAATCCATGACATCTGTTTTCTTTACAATAGAAATGAATTTTATATAGCTCCATTCATATTTGAGGTGTCCCAAAGCATTTAACAATAAGAAGTCATTGCCAGCTTTCGTGGCCACTACAGCACGTCAGAGTTTTGCTTGAGAAGGTCCCTGGGGTTTGGGTCTTTAGCTGCTGGTGATGCTCTGGGCGTGGGGACCACCAGAGTAGAGGTTTTGCACTCAGCAGCCCCTTTCCCAGTCACAGGAGGCAACACTGACAGGACCCTGGGGTTAGGCTCATACCAATCCATAAAGCACAGCAAAATTCCCTTTCCTTTAATATCTCTGAGCAATGACACCCTTGGCCAGTTCTACAAGCATCGCTCTGCTAAATTTCTCTGCTTTGTATGCTTTTTGTCTAAAATGTGAGCCAACAACATTCTGCCTTGGATCTGCTGCAAAGGCTGTCTTGCATTAGTGTGATTGCATCAGATCTTTACAGCAGAGCAGGCTAAGCAGAGCAGGGCTGGTAGGATCCTTCCACCCTGAGCAGTGGTGATGTCATCCTACCACAGGGAAATCCAGGGTTAGTCACTGCCTGCTTATCAGAGCCCATCCATGCATATCTGCTAAGCTTATCTGGGTCTCTAAGATGAAGCATCCATCTTAATCCTTGTCAATAGATAACAACCTGAAAGTTGCTGTTCTGCATCTCACATGCCTCATTTTAGGCACTGCCTTCAAACAGGAACAGCAGAAACATGGCTGTAAATCTTGAGGTTTGAAGGCAGAATAACTCAGACCTACAGGTATGAGAAAGAAATTTTTCTTAGATGCATGTTTACTTCTTGTTAAGACTTCATTGTAGTGCAATAGTTCTGTGGTCACACAAAGTAATATTTCACAACAGAAATTCCTGAGAACACAGGTAATAAGTTGCTTCTGAGCTCACCACCAGAGCCTTGCTATTGCAGAAAGTCAGCTGTACAAGTAAAGGAGACGATGAATACTTTAGAAAGACTAAGCCAACCTATCTGTCACCTACATTCACACAGCTTTCTAAAACAGAGGATTGCCCAAAACCAGCTTTGGTTGCTATCAGCTTATTCAGATCACAAAGATAAAACTGAATTAGTCTAGAAAGACGTTTCCCTATGAAAATGTCACTAGTGAGTTTTGCCTTTGAAACAATGAGCTTTTTTAGACACTCAGAGTGTGGTAGAGCAAACTCTTTCAAGAGAAATACATAAAGTACAGATTCACAATTTACATCAGAGGGTTTCAAATCAATAAACAAGTTATACCAAGCTGTGCTCTGGAGTAGCATAAACTCAGGGGATTTAAATTCCTCCCTGCTGTGATTCTGTGAAATCAGTGAAGTTGCATTAGGGCTTTGTAATACCAGTTTTATTGCATTGGAATAAAAAAGGTTCGTCTTCTTTAGAGGCCACAGATGGATTTGAGCTATCACAGAAAGAGTAATTTTCAAGAATGGATGTCCAAATGGAGCTTACTGCAAGAGACCTGAAGAGAAGCTTGCATCACCATTACATGTTCAAAAGAAATCAACATGATAAGGAGCATGATTAAGGGAAAGTGCAGACCTCATGGTTCCAAAGATTTGGAGACCAAACTCACATGTGAGCATGAGATCATGAGAAGGAGGGAAGAAGAATAGGAATATACAATGAACAGACTCCAAGTAATTTAATGGCTGGAAGAATCATAATCTTATTGTCTGACACAACAGGAATACACGAGGGAAAGCAGAAATGAGAATGAGCTAGGATAAAAAGAAGAGGAAAACATGAAGCTGCTCTGAGTAAACAGGGTAAGAAGAAAGCAAGGTCTCAGCAAAGGCACATGCTCAATCACCTTCCAAACACACATATTGCCCAAGGCTGATGCTGTTTTACAAAAACCTTTTTCCCATTTCCTGTGTTAAGCTGAAGGGTGTAAAATGCACTTTTAATCTTGAAAGAAGCCACTTTTGCTTCCAGGAACAGCGTAGTCCAAGCTTGGCTCAAAGACTGCAAATTCTTTTTACTCATCCTGTTGTAGGTAGGTTTTAGTGGGTGATGACATTCATTTGTTATAGCAAAAACTAAGTAAGATTGTCCATTCCTATTTTTCTCACAGAAAGAAATACAGATGTGCATTCTTAGTATTATCTTTATCCTTAATCTGAAAAAATCCTGTTCACCTCAAAAGCTTGCCCAGCTGACACAGGGTAAGAAGGATCCAAGCTGTGTCTCAACAGCAATTTAATGCTGTGAACAAGCAAATGAATGGGGAGATAGATGGAAGTGAGCTGTCACTTATTGCAAGGCTCTGTTTTCCTTTGCAGTTTCCTACTCACTTAACCACTGCCTGGTTCCTTAGGACTCGTGTTTTTGGTCTCTTTGGGTGGGGTTTGACACACTAACTGAGCTATGGTCATCCCAGGCTGTTTAAAATCTCTCCATAGCAAGATGTATCCATCTGTGGAGGGTGAGTCACCCCATTCCACTGGAGATAGCTGGGATACAATGCCCTCTGGGGTACTTACTTTTCTCTACTGCTTATAAGAGAAACTTGGATAATTCTTAGCTATACAAAGCTGGACAAGATTAATCCCAAATTTTGTAAGCAGATCTATTAATACAATCAAGTGACAAAAAAAAATTTCAGTTGTACTATACATACCTTTCTGTCTTTTCCTATCCTTTCCTTGGTTTCTCATCTCTTTGGTGCTTAAGTTGCACATCTCAACAACTCTTGTGGGAGAAAGGAAGAAGTGCTGATAGTCTAAAGAATAATGAAGTTCACAGCCGAGACTTAGTTTGATAAGTATCCATTGAAAATGATGGTTCACCACAACTTCTGTTGTTGTAGAAACAAGTGGCCATCTTTTCGTGTTCTTTGGGGCCTTATCCATATGCATGAACTTTTCTAGTCTCCCCAGAGTTGCTCACAGGTTTTAAGGCACTCAAGAATCGTAGGATAATGACATCCATGGGCCACTGAATGTGGAAATACCCAGTTCTGCAGTTTCATGGCCTTTTAAGCTGTGATCATAACCTTATTCATTAAAATTAATCTTAAATCCCTGGAGGAAATGTAAAGGGCAAAGCAGCAAAAGTCTCCCTGTTTGTGTTTCACTCTGTCTATGCACTACACACTGGCCCTTCAATTCCTTGGCATCTAGATCTCTACATAAATAAGCCTGTCCTTAATCTGAAGTCCCACCGAAACCAGCTGGCAGGGATGTCATCTGCTGCTGACTGCTCTCCTGGCCACTGCAGGGGATGACTTGGACTTCTGGTCTGACTCAGTGGCAGTGCTCTTTCTCTCTACTTTGGATGAATTTAGTTAAATTTAGATCTTAAGGCTGTATATCATGGTTTACCTGCAGCCAGTGAGAGCTGTACTCTTTCACAGTAGATAATTAAAGTAATTCTAGCATAAAGCTAACGTTCTGGATTAAACCCAAGTGGCAGTCAGCATCATGTGATGTAACTTAATTATCTTACTGCCAGCTGTGCTCTGCTAAGCATCTGGCCTGTGGTCTTTCAGGTTGAAGTTCCAAGTTAATTACAAATACCATCAGGACTGAGATGTAGCCTAATTGCACTTACCTCCTAAACATTGTTTAATCGGTTTGGAAACACTTATCTACACAACATAAAATTTATTGGTCATGTTAATTGGCTAAATCTGTCATTGGAAAGATGGAGGGAACTGGCTAATTTAACTAGACAATAGAATTTAAAAATCCAATGGCCAGATAATCCTGTTGTTGATGTCGTAAAGTTCTAGTCTATCCTTTTCTTTTTAAAAACATCTTTACAATAAAGATTTGTTTACAATTAAGACTGATTACTGTAAGGCTGATTACTTTCAGTGCTGCAGAGAAGATTTTTCTCTCTCCCTCTCTTCTTCCACTGAAGTGTGGCAGAGGCAACATGAAATGCATTTGTGGATTCGGAAATGTTTATAGTAGGCAGAGCCTTCAGATTAGCATGACACATGGAATTTGTGAGCTGTTAGATTCGATTTCAAAGCATTAGGCTAGGATTTCACATTTTGTTTTTATAAAATGCAAATAGACTGCAGTTGCTTTGTTATTAAGATGGATTTGAAATGCTAGTCAGGGAGCAGATATGGAACTCATATGCCTTACACAAGTCTTGCTTCCTGGAATGGATTTTTTTTCTTTAGAACTTCTCCCAGATGCTAAGTAAACTGCTACTGTGAGGCAGACCAACTAAAAAGCCATTCCCAAAAAGGAAAAAAGGAGGTAAGGAATGAATGAACTCAGAACAAGGGCACACAAGTTCTTTTCCAAGAACTTGCATGAAGGGAGAGAAATGCAGTACACACTGGCCACAGAGCAGTCACTAGTGTATGCAGAACCTCTCTGCATTAGAGCTTAAGGCAAATGAGATGTCTTGACTGGCAGCAGAGACCTTTCTCACTCCTGGTGATCACACCATGACTCCTAGAGCAATGTGCAGGAGTTGTTGGTGTAGATAAAGAAATAGAATCCCAGTGTCCATGGCACAGGGAAGCCAGGGAGCTCTAAAGCACAATGCCAGCATTATTTACTACCCTGAACACTATGGTATTTCCTTGAGGAAAGGACCTAATGGTAAGTGTGCCTGACACCTGAAGGTCTCCTCAAGGCCAGGTTAGCTGTGTCCTGAGAGCAGACATCCCCATGGATGCACTGCAAGAAGGCACTCTCCAGAGAACAGGCAGTCTCAGGAGTGAGCACACCCAATAGCTCCTTATCCTGCCACATGCATCCAAAGCAATTTGCAGAAGTCTGCCACAAGCAAATGACAGACTGTCAAACAGCTGCAGGGACAAGAGGTGAGGAGGTCCCAGATGCTCCCAGACTGAACCAAAAGAAGATGGTGGAGTGGCCTTTGCAGTTATTTTGTGCTGTTATTGGATTTCCAGCCGTTAAATTGCAAGCAACACTTCAAATTCAATTTAAGACTTCAAGTTAGCTTATACTGAGAATCTTAGAAGCAAAAATATCTCAATCTGACAAATAATTACATAACCCAGTTTTCTAACCAAAAAAAAGACTAACATCTGCTATAGAGAGCCTTTCCATGGTTGAAACTTTTAGTCCTAGTTTTAGTCAAATATTTTAGGAATGCATACACACATCTGTGGATTGCCAGAAATTTCAGAGCTTTTACCATCACAGGTTACCTATTGTAATATGTGATAAACAGGAAAGGTAGAAAGATCAATTGAATTTCTTGATAATTATGCCTATAAATAAAACAGCTAAGACATTTTTTATGTTTTTTAATCCTCCCTGCATATTTCAGACAGTGTTGGCTAATAAAGGCTGGACCAGCCAGTAAGGCTTGCAGTGGGTTAGGAAGGAAGCATGACTGAGCGTTTCTATGGAGATTAGAAAGAACTGGCCTTGTTTCCTTGGCATAGCCCTAATTAGCAAATGCTTAACGAAGATCTGTTGTTTCTACAAGGACATTCTGTTCCAGCAGAGGTTGTGTTTTCCTCCATTTGCTCAGTCTGTGAGAGACTAAGGGGGCAAAGGAATCCAGAGTAAACAAGAGCTTTGTGTCTTCCACATCCACAATACCTGCTGAGAGGTACCACACTGCAACAAGACCTGGAGTCTGGGAATGCTGCTTTGTCACAGCAGAATCAGGAGAGATTACCCCAGAACAGAACATATCCTTTCAAAAAGTGTGAAAAGCAAAATAGAAATTTAGGTTTTTAGGATATATTTTTTTGGCCCTCCCCTGAAATTATGCATAGGAGAGAGAAAGGCTATGATGCATCCATGTATTCACAGATATTTCTGGAAAGATGCATAGACCTATATACAGATGTAGCCTGTAAAATTAAGAGCATAACCTTGTAACTTATTTCACTTGCAACATCAACCCATATTTTGTTATCTGCCCTTAACTGTTAGTCTTGTAGCATGAACTGTGCTGGGCTGGAGCAAGGGATCTGAGGAAAGGGTTGTCCCTTGAAACCTTGATGCAAATTCCCTGAGCCTCATGGAATGGAGACAGCATGTCCTTAAACCTGAAAAATTCTGCTTCCCACTTCAGCTGTGGTTTATTAAACCACTTTCTGGTGCTGGGTCAGGATGGAATTGGTTATGTTGGAATGAGACCCGTTTTCAGACAAAACTTTTATTTTCTCCATTTTCCCTTTCACAGCAGATTTACATCCCCAGCCTTTAGCTTGATAAAATCATTTCTGCCCTTTTGCTTGAGCTTATAAGGAGGCACTTATAAGGAAGCACTTTCTCAAAATTCAAGTCCTAACTACTTTTTATAGCTCCAAAATGCAATACAGATTCTACTCTGAGCACTGAAGTAATATTTTAGCAGAGTGGGGCAGAATTCCAGTACTCAAGTGGATTAGAGAGATGTATGTGTAGATCCAAGCTGGTTGTATGCTTTCTTTGAAGTGTGCTGAGACCAAGCCAGCCTCTCCTAGCTGTCCTGTCATTTCTCTTACACTTTATACCCAAGCTGAGGTATAGAAAATATTGATATTCAAAGTATATAATGGCTCTCATTGTTACTCCAAAAGTCCTACCTTTCCGAAGTCTTCATGTTCAGCCAAGCTTTAAAGATATAGATGTCTTAAAGAAAAAAATTATCCTATCCTTTCCTTCCACTTCTTGGCTGCATTTTCTAACCACTTTTCAGGGAAATATAGTATTCCAGATTCCAGAAAAACTATGACTCTTCCCAGACTCCTGAAACTGCTCTCACAGGTTGTCTGTGGATGCTACTGTCCTCGAAAGGAGCTGAGCAGTGGGACCATGCTGACTGATCCAGCATGAAGAAGTATCAGTTAAGGCTCAGTTGCATTTATAGGGGTGGTTTTGGACTTCATGGTAGACCACTCAGAAAATGAAGCAAGTAAGATTGTCTAGCTGTATCTTTTGGCACTGACAGTGAGCAAGGGGCAAGAATATTTCTGACTTCAGTCTCTCAGCCTAGCTTGTATCCCTGTACTACTTTTGCTCTAATGGATAGAAGTCTATGAAGTTCTGCACAGGCAGTACCTGGATCTCTGCCCACATCCCATTGCCAATACCCTTTGGCCAGGGCATCAGTGCTCTGTTGTGACCTAACTGTTGCTGGCCCTGGAATGCAAGGAACTTCCTGCTGTTTTTTATGGGACTCTGAGGAGAAGCCCTGCTGCAGGACGATAACATAAAAATGGGATTCCCCGGGGACATTGCAGTCACAGGCACAAAGCAAATGACCCACCACACTCCTACTTGTGTGATAAAATACTTTACCTGTGAACTTTGCAAACTGCTTTAATATTTCCTCTTTCATCTCCCCCTGCTTTTTTTCAAAGCTATGTTGTTTACCTTCAAGGGACATCTGTGGATGGTGGGTGGCTTATAAAGGGCAAGAGAAAATGCCTAAGGATTACAGGACTCAATTCCACTGCCAGAACAGATTTCATCAGCTGCAGAGCCAAAGCAACTAAGATGTGAGATCTTGCTGTCTTACCACTGTTCAGGCATAGGTGGGATCTGCTGCAACTTTATGTGATTCATATTTACCTTTCAGAGGCACACAGGACCATTGCCTCCTGGTCTTGTGTCCAATAGAAATAAACCCGTACAAAAGAAGAGGGGGCTTATTCATATTCTCTGCTCTGAGGTGCAGAGGATTTTATTGTGACTGTATGCTGGGCCATAGCTGGGAGGAGGTGGTGAAGGGGAAATCACTTGCCATGTGGCAGGGGATGTGTGCTACACTGATTCATGGGAAAATATTCCATTTTCTCTTCCTCATGCAACACTTCCACTTTTCTTTGTCACAGGTGTAGGACTCTAACAGCATCTCTGCAAATAAAACTGTTATGTAACAAATGCCAAATTCAAAGAAAAATGGCAGAAGACTTTGGTAGACTTCATCAGTATTAGTAAGTCATTAAGGACATGTAGTTTCAGTATTGCCTAAATATGTTATTGCAATATGCTTAATAAGAGAGGTCAGGGAAAAGACTTGAATGCAGCATCTCAGCCTGTGGTGTAGTGTGAGCTGGATTATGTCTTGCAGGAAGCTGTCCTTTGCTGAATATACTGCTATAGACTGCTAAGCACATTTCCACACAAAACAAAGGCACCTCAGGAATTTAAATATTGTGGGAAGACTGGCTTTGTCTGGGTATTATTTTGGAAAAGAAATATGTGTAGGTAGATGAGATGTAGTTCAGGTGGGGAATGAAGGAGAGAGCATGTGGGAAAGATGTAGTGATGCAGAGCTGCAGCACAGCCAAGTTGTGTGGATGCCTGTCCTGGGAGAAGCCCAAGAGGCTGGAGAGCTGGCTGGGAAAGATTTGCTGTGAGAAGAAAAGTTGCCTCCAGTGGTTTGTGTCCTACTGTGTTTATGAGAGCAGACTCTATATTGTTCTACATAAAAAGAGTTGCATCAAAAATGCTGGTCTTTGCTATTAATATCTCTGCTTGGAAAAAAAGTCGAGGGCCTGAATTCTGTGCAGCTGGAATGGTGTGGGATTCCATTTAATTTAATGTGGCATGTTTTCTCCTTTTCCCTGTAAGTTCTTACTAATGGTTCCTGTTGTCTCTACTTCTTGGGAAAGACAATAGGTCTCAGGCTGGGCACACCATCACACTGAGAAATCCTCTTCTCTGTAGCACAAAAAGTGAGGTCCTGTCTGACAGCAAAAGTTGGTGCTGCTAAGGGGTTTAGCTGGTGTTGACACCTACAGAAGAGGCTGAGCTTCAGATACTTAACTCTTATCCATCCAAACCAATGTAAGAAGTCCACCTGATCAACTGTGCTACTGAGGGATTCCTCCATCTCAGATAAACGATGTTCAGGGGGGAGATGTCAAAACAAAGTTTAATCACAGGGCTTACGAGCAAAGATCACCCTGCAGCCCACAAGGACAATCTCTTAGATGAAGCATACTCAGACCTGAAAACTAATTCATAGAGAAAAATCCCTCCCGCCTCTCTGAGCCCTGGTAATGTTCTGGGAGGTGTCACACTTATTGCTGAGATGTTTAAAACAAACTTAGTAGCTAGAGAGGGTCATCTACTAATGGAGATGCCACCTCACTCTGCTTCTCTAATTGCAACCAGCAGTCAATTTGTTGCCATCCTGCTGAGTGTCTAGCTGCAACTGGCAGGGAAAATAAAACAGCAGCCACTGAGATTCAAAGAGCTGTGTGGGATCTGGATTGTGCATTTAGACAGTGTTTATTTTAAAAAGTTATTATCTACCAGCTGTTCATAAACTATGTTATGCCATGCAAGGGTACGTAATTGTCCTGCCTCTCTCTAAATGCATATTCCACTGGTTTGAATTAGCTGCCAGCTCATAGTGATTATGCTCGTCATTCATTTAGAGCTACTCAAATCAGATTTGGAAGCAGTGATATCACCCATGTACGAGTAGTGTCTACACAGTAGGGGCATATTGTCCTCAACCTAGGCCAAACCTGCCTTATGTTTTCTTTTCTGTGTCTTACAAAGCATGCAGCTTATGTTGGAAAATCCTTCCCTCTTCCACTATGAGTAACATGATTGCAGTTAGCGTTATTTGGGACCTTAATTGCCATTCTAAAACCTGTGACCTTGTGCAAACACACCAAAGTAGGTTCAGAGTTTAACCCTGTGCATTTACAGAGAGAGTGCATCAAATCTGTTACATCTGTGGACATCTCCTTCTTAACATCTGGGACACATTATGTAATGTGTCTTCTGGCTCTCCAGTAAACAGGAACCATATGAAGGTTCAGTGTTGATGCTCCCTCAAACCTGCCTAATACCAGCCCTGAAGTTAAGGTTGGAGAACTCCCAGTGAACAATGGAAGTAAATAAAATATTGATATAGCTTGCATATAGAAGATCTTTAAGTTCATTTAAAGAGCAATGGGCATAGCTGAATTTTTGGTAAGGTGCTGTACATTGATAGGAAAATTGGTAGAAATCTGCAAGAAATATTGGCAAATCTTCACAGGATTTTTGTTTAACTTTATTAGCACATAGATGGGAACATTTTCTTGTTACTATTCTGCTTCTTAGTATATTGGCTATGTTCTGACCATTTGCATGTTAAAAAACTCAGGAAGATGAGGAAAAGATCTACTGGGAAAAACGTGTTCCCTCGTCATGCAGCAACACAAGTCACTGTTGCCAAATCGATGGCACCTATTTCCAGTGCAGCAAAAGGATGTGTTTGTAGAATATCTCATACCTTGCAGAAATGTAGCCCATAAAGAAAATCTGTCTCCTGGAAGGGAAGCATAGTGAGGAAAACTTCTGGTAATGGGTGAGAATTCAGAGTGAACTGAGTCCAGTCACAAAATGGTAGGCAGGAAGAAAACAGGGAATACTATTGGATGATAATGCAACAGTGCTGGTAATGGATTTGGAAGTATAAAAGCTGTCTCAAAAGGCTTTAGCAGGATGTTTTTAACATTCACCAGGTATGCAGAGACTCTTTTCTAAAAGCCTGCTTATTTGAAAAGTTCATCTGAAAAAATGTTAACACCTTTCCAGAAGTGGTAAAAAAATGGTATCTTTATCTAAGTATCCAAAAAGTAGAGCCTTTCCACATGTGTCTATATTAACGTTGAAGATCCTGCTGAACAAAATTACATTAGTCAATGTCTGAAAAGTAAAACTCAAAATAAGGACCAAGCTTTTCCTTCAACTGGTATGACTGAGTCAAATTTAGCTTGAGTATTTCTATAAAGTTTCCCCATGTCCAAGAAATAAAAAGCTGGATGTCTAGCTTCTGCTCTTGTTTTTCTTGCCACAATCTACACACATAATTAGAGAGGCTAATTTCTCATTTGTGCAATGAGTTTGTACAGAGCAAAATGAAAGCAACAGAGGTTTGAAGTTCCAGCTGTGAATTTTCTCTTTATTGTTGGCTTCTATTGGAGCCAAGAATACATATTCCTCAGCTTCTTATGATTTACAAGAGCCACAGGAGGCCTCCCCTAAGTCTGTTTACAAGTCTGAGTTTACTCAGGTAATTCAAACAAGGCAAATCTTGTTTTTCACCTAAAGCCATTCTCCCAGGAAGCAGAAGCAAATCCACCCAACCAAGGTAAGTCAGCCCTCACAAGTGTTCTTATCAGTGAAATGTTGTCATACAGTATCAACCAGAGAATAGTCAGCCATACAGCACTGTAATAAAAAATGTATTGGCACTTCCCATTCTATTTACCATTTTATTGAATCCCACACTCCTCTGAGTGACAACTGCAAATTCCAGGGGACAATTCAGCCCACTCTCTCTTCAAGACTGGAATTTTAATGGGCTCGATAAGAAACAGCCATCTTTCATCAGATACTGTGGTGTCTATTTTAGCTTTTTGCCTCTTCTGTGGCAACCTTGTACACACACAGGGTATCAACTGATGACAGTCAGTGCTTTCAGAAGCCTCACCAAGGTACTTGAACAATCCATTACGCGGGGCAGTGTGAGATAAATTTATCAGAAATATTTGCACAGGCCTTCAGCAAAGGAAGTGCTGCACTCTGTGTATTTTCTGCAGCTTGATTGGGAGCACAGTTGGGGTCAAATGATGGAAAGATTTGGTTTGCAAGAAGTCATTCCCTCATTCAGGTTTGCTTGAAGTTTCATCAGTGAAAAATCAGTCTACTGTGAACTTGGTACCTCAGTACGAACATGGATATGGGGATGAAAGGAGTGGAAGACTCAGCTGTGCTTAACTTTGCTTTACTTGCTACATTTCTTGACTGTCAGCTTCCTAGAATTTAACCCCAAGAATGTTAATGCACTTGCCTGAGCTGACATTCCACTTGCAGCTCAGTTCAGGACACTGAGACAGAAAGAACAATGTATACAGATCCTTGTTTTTACAAACATGGGTCATTTGATGGAAGGTTATACTATGTGTAACTTCTCACATTTCCAGCCCAAGAGCTGATCGATGTGTGTTTTCTTCTTCCACAAACAGACATTCACCACAGTCTGCTTTGGAAATGAGTTTTCTCTTAGTCTTTAAAGAAGAAAGAAATACTGTGATGGGCAAATCCAAGATGTGCTGATGGATTTGTCATGACTTTTCTTCAACACGTCTACCAGTGCTTCCCAAGACAACTGGCTACAACTTCAACAGTCAGTTCTTTGAAGCAGGTGCACTTTTGATCAAAAGTATGTATGTACTCATGATTTTTGTGTTACAGTTTGTGTGTGTCTGAATCTGGAAGAAAAGTGGAGCCAGCATCCATGGAAGAGAAGTTGTTTATTGGGAAAAGCCTTCTCCCAAACTGCTGGTGGGAATTGATCCTGTGATTTTTGGAGGATTGTATCTTATGGCACTGGAGTTGTTCTTTCTCTGCACACAAATTCAGACCTCCTCAGAACAGTAAATTGGCCCCTTTTTAAAATGCCACTGTGCTGAAACAAATGCAAAGCTTCCCACAGCCCCTTGTAGACTTCCTGAAGTCTATGAGTCTACTCATGGCCAAGACGTAGGATGCAAAGACGGGAATCAGCTGCAATCTGGGGAGATATTCTCAGAGGTTGGGTGCTTTGCCTGTGGGAATCTCTATTGGCCTGTCATCAGGCCTGTTAAAGGTTGTGATAATTACATCCTTCTGGGACACTTCTACAGAGTTGGCAGGGTCGAGGTGCCTGGTTTGGCTGAAAGTGGTCTCTCCTCTGCACTGCTGAGAACTCTCCATGACCACCACAGGCTGGAAAAGACCCCTGCTGACCCTGACCAGAAGCTGACCCCTGAAGAGAGTGCACCCATGCTCCAGCAGCCAGGGATTTGGGTCTCCTTAGTGTTATACTATTGCTAAATACTCAGGAAAATTCTAGAGAGCAGAACTGGAGATTGGACACCTTGTTTCTATTGACTTTTAACTGCAATACTTTTCCTAGCTGCACCTTTGGAAAGCTCAGCTCACAAAAAATAGTATTTCCCAATGACTCTAAGGAAATGCAGAACTTGTGCAAAGACCTGCATTTCTGTGGTCCCCTGGAAATCCTCTGTTTGTTTTGCTAACAATTTTTGTGATAATTTATGTTTTCCAAACACTGACATAGAATTCTTAAGAAAAACACTATCTGCTTGATTTTCCAGGTGGATTTCAGCATTGAGTGTGCGAGCCATGAACTCTGGAAAACACTCCCTGAAGGTCAGCAGCATTGGGCCAGGCTCTGCAGAGCTCCCTGAGAGATGTGGGATGCACCTCAGGTTAATGACTTGCAATTGCATGCAGCCTTCCCTAATGCTGCACATGTAGTTAATGTGTATCAGAACTCAGCAAGACTATTCAAATTACCTCAATTTCCCAATGATGTATGATGTAGGTTTCTGACATTGTTGGTTATTTATCTGTCCTCTCAGTGTTGCGAGCCAAAGCAAAGAGGGAGAAACAGATGCAGTAAAATTATGTTTGAGCAAAGAGTCAGATGTTTTCAGAGACAGCACGTATTGGACAGAAGGGTAGTGAAGGACTTGAAAGTCAAAAACCTAGAAGAGACATCAGTCCAGTCCAGTCAAAGAAAGTGAAAGGGCCTTTCCTCATTTATTTTTCTACAAAGGATGATTTTCTGACTCTGGAAGATGGATTCTTTTCATTTAAGTAGTTTTCCAGGGTGTACTTTCTATTGCAGACTGGAAGTTTTTTACTATATGCCACTTACAACTTTTCATAACCCTAATGAGTTGGGCTTTTTAGTGGGAGAAAACCCACTTCAGACACAGCACTTATAATAAATGGGCCAAATTCTGTTCTCAGTTACAGCTGTGCAACCCTCATCCTTAGTGCACAAAATATTTGAGCTTAGTAGAGGTTGTGGATTAAAGACCTGGGGTTCCAAAATGCAGCCTCAGATGCATGTGTGTGGCTAGGACTGAAACCATTGGGGCTCCCATGTGTACATCCAGGGTAGATTTTGGCTTGTGATTTTTATTGTTTGCACTATTGAACAAAATTGATTCCAGCATTACATTTCTCAGTCAGAGTTATTTCTATATCATCATGCATCAAAATATTGGCTCTGACCTCTTCTTCTTGATGGTAGCTTTGAGGAGTATTTGTTTTCTGATTAGTTTGGGCCCAGCATTAATCATTCTCAGGCTTCCTCTAACCATTTTTTTTTTTGTTATTGTTTTACTGATGGCAGATTTAACTGTTGGCTCACCTTTATTTCCAAAACAGATGAGTTCTATTAGTCACTAATATTAGCCAGATCCAACTAGTTGATAAAGTTAAACCAATGGGGGCCAGATGCTTAGCCACAAACTGCAGCCCTTTGATTTGGGTACCCTGTCTGGGAGAATCTGACAGGGTGCCCGGGCAGAAGGAGAGCCCCAGCTCACATGTGCAACCATGTAGAGCTGAAGGTCTGGTTCCTTGGCTCCTTTGGGTGCTCTGAATCAACAAAGAGACCTATTAAATTTACTGCTTTGTAACCAGAAGGAAGATGACCTTTCAGGGAGTTTTAATAGTTGTTTTAATAGTTGGAGGTGTATTTCATAGCTTTATTGGGATTGAAAGGGACCTTTATAAGTCCACCCTACAATGAGCAGGAACATCTTCAACTAGATCAGGTTGCCAAGAACCCTGTATTTCTTCATGTTGGTAGAAGAATGATTCTGAACAAGACAATAAAATCTTTGGCAAGGAGCTGGGGGCTGTTCTTGAATCAGTAGCTTACTGATCTCCTAATGTTTTTTATTTTTGAAACTTGTGTCCAGCTCTAATCTAAAAGCCGGGTTTCAGATTCAGGAACACAGGTAATTTTGTGAAGGGCTTTTTTTCTTTCTTATTTCATTTTTGCTTCTTCTGCATTTATTTCTCCTGGGCAATGACAGCAGCAGTTTGTGCCTGGCTCTAAGTCCACAGGAAGCATTCAGCAGTGCCATTTGCAAGGATTGTGTAAAAGCTCCTAAATGAAAAGGGAAATGTGTGCCAAGCCCGAAAGGTGGGCTTATGAAGGTTCTGCAGAGTGGATGATGTATCTGAATATTTAGGAACACCTTCTCTAGCAGCTTCAAAAGCAGCAAAATAAGGAGTGCTGCCTCAGCCTACTGATGAGCATTCATTTGTGCACTTTGAAGTAGGACAGACAGACCTGAATGCTTTTAAAGTAGACATGAGGCTTATTCAAACTAATTAAGCTGCGTTTAAGAACTCCCAGTTCTCAAGTAATTCTTAATTACAGGATCACAGGAGGATTCAAGTCAGAGAGGACTTCAGGAGGTCTCTGAGCAGGAGCCTCCTGCAGGCTTAACTATTGTCTGGGTATTTGGAAAAAGTAAAGATGACTGAGAATGCTACCTATCAAATTTTAGTTTTAAACTCTTAGAGCTCATATAACCTTTAAGAGAAAGCCTAGAACCCAATCTAATTAATTTATTTGTATTTCCACTCCTAGAAGTTGTTTTTAGAACAATTTGCAGCAGAACTTTGTCTTTTGCCTAGTGTGAATTCAGCATCAGGCCCTCAGTACAGTATAGCAGCATTTCATGGCTGAGAGCAGGCAGGACAGACAACAGGCTTCAAATTAAACAGCAGCATAGCATTGGCTCTTTTCTTTTCTTCTATGCATTTCTTTCCTTCGCTCAGGAAGCCCAAGGCAAGGCAGAAGGACACAATTGTCCTGGAGTGCTGGATCTGATGGTTGCCAAGGCAGTGACAGGTTCTACACCCATACACAGCAGTAATTTTGCCATCTGTAGATTTTTCTTGATGTTTATTTGTAGCAAAAATAATTATTCCCACAGAATTAATCACAAGGGGATCTGCAGAAAATGGTTTCCCTCAAAGTGGTTTTGTCTGTAGTACACATAACCATTTCCATTTTTCCTGAGAAAGACAATCAGGTCTTTTCATTTCCCCAGTTTATTATGGGTTCTTTGCTCTGTGCCTTGGTCTGTTTGTGAAAAGTCTTATGAGTCTTTGTCCATGGCTTCTGAACTGAGCTATGAGGTCAGATCATAGACTTCTGGGGAGAACAAAAGGTGCTTTACATGGAAAAGCCCTATGCTGGATTGTTTTCCTTGTGAACGTGGTAGCAACGTGCTTCACAATTGAGCTTGGTACTTGTATGCCAAAATGCTGCCAGCCATGGACAGATCTACTGTAATATGAAGAAGAGACCTAGGGAAAAATGATCAAGTTTTTTGGAATATTTGGGCCTGTGGGACTCAAGTTCCAAACTTTACCTTCTCAACAGGTGTTACTAAGCTCAGTTTCAAACAGCGCTGCTTGCCTGTGACACCACTAATTGTTAAAGAAGGATTGTGACAGGAACAGGAAGCACACTGTGAGATATGTCAGGAGCAGCAGCTACCAGCATATCTATGCTATGCTGGCCAGAGGCTCAGGGTAACACCAGAGTGCACACCAGAGCTGTCCTTGCACTAGCTCTCCTGTAATGCCTAATTATTTATTTAGGATACCTGCTGACCTCATACAAAATCTTTACAATGCTTGTGAGGGTTTCGTCTATAAGTATAAAACCCAGAAAGTGTAGCTTTTTTAAAATTTTGTCAGGGGAATGCTGTGAGACCAAGTTTTTTCCAACCTCAGATGTTTCTGGAGCCCAGTATCCCAAGCACTGTAGCTACCACTGTACTTGAATGGCCAGCTTGGACATTTTAATATATCCTTCTCCACAAAGAGATCAATGGAGAAGAGTTTCACATACCTTCATCTATCTCAAGAGATTTCATCTAAAAATGCTTACAACTGAGCAATATTTTAATGTTTATGTGCTTTAAAATCTACTGAAACATCTTGGGAAAAGAAAAAAAGGCAGGCTAATAATTACATGCAAGAACCATGCATGTAGTTATTCTCAAAAAATATGCATTAGCTGAGAAAAAATGACCTTGTCATTCAGTTAGGGCTTAGCTTGGTGCCAGCATTACTCAAGCAGTGACAGATCATATGGACCTTGATTGTATCTTAGAGAATTAGGTTGCCCAAAGATTATCCTTATCCTCTGTCAGTAGGGAATGAGAGCTCAGGGCTGTATAAATAGTGCAAAGGGAGTGCTGCACTGAACAGTGTAACTTGGAAATAAGCCTTGGAAATAAGTTGGGCCCTGGATAACCAGGCCTTTTTGAAAACCTGTGGGTGAGCACTGCTGTTCTCTCGCTGCATATCGTGCACTGTCACTGGTAGGCATATAGAGAGAGGAATGAGTAACACACAAATAACATGTGTGTGAGCAAGCTTCCCTGCTGCAGTGCTAGTCTGTCACTGCCTGCCTCCTTTCAGTTCTCTTCAGAAGAATTCCAGAAAATCAGAGGGGTTTTAAGCCAGTGGACTGATTACACAGCTGCCAAGTCAAAGCACTCCATAACTATCCTCAAGAATCCATTAAAACCCTGCTGAAACAGGATCTACCACTGATTAAAGGCAATTAAAAGGGAGAGGGAGAGGTTCTGGATTGTAATGCACTGAATGAAAAAGATCAATAATTGATCAATAAATGATCTGAGAATCAGCCTGTCCTTGCTATTTGAATTCAGCTTCACTGGGAGAAGCTGCATCCCGGGCTCTTCCCATCAGCTCCATGGGTATCAGATCAATTTAATGGGTTTGCAGGGAGGGTGGGGAGGTTAGCACTGTTAATGGAAAAATACTGACAACTGTATCAAATGCTGCTGCTAATTCGAAACATTAGCAAAGTCTTCCGAAGTAATGTTTCACCTTAATTGCCTTAGGGAATAATTTAGCTGTAATTGGAGAGTAGCTTAAAGTTATGTGCATTTCTGAAACTCAAGAAGGAAAAGGAATGCAGCAAGGAAGAAATGCCCATCTATTCAGTCTATAGGGAAACCATTAACTTGGCAAAACACGGGTGAAAGTTCAGTGATTGAGCAAGCTGGTAGCACAGAGTCAGAGAGTAGGGGAATGGAGAAGAGGGCAGTGAACCAGCCTGGTCTTCAGAGACAGGGTTTACACTGAAATCAGTGTTGTGCTGGTGAAGAACAGCAGAAGCATTTGTCAGACAAGACAAAAAAGAGAGATGAATGGGAGTAACAAAGAGGCCCCTCTGAATGTCCAATGAATTGTGAGAGCTCACAAAAGACACGCAGGGTTGAATGAGGATACTGAGGGAAAGTGATCCTAGGTCATGTGTGCTGTTCTTGCAAGGTACAATCAGCCCACCAGGATGTCAGCTCTTGCTGCCTGGCAGATAGTGCCCTTGCTGAAGTTTTAATTTTGTTTTGTGCCCAACCTGGGAATCCCACAGGGAGCCTGTTACCCAGGGAGATCAGTGCTTCCTAGATGTGGACGATATCTGTGAAGTTTCTTACTTGGAGTACCCAAACCCATTATATTCTGCTGGAAACATCTAAAAACATCCTTTCTTGTAGCTAAGAAATGAGAAAAAAACAGTTCAGAACAGAATTTCACAACTGCTCATCAGTTGGGCTTAACCTGGTTGACAGTAGTGCAGCTACCACATTCAAGGAGAAGTTATTATTGCAAGGGAATATTTGTTGGTTTAGAAAATGTGAAGGAAGCTGAGAATGACAGAATGTAATTTTTCATGGGGCATTCAGCTATCTGGGCTTTTCTCCCAATTTTTTTTTTCCTTAAGTAACTGATGCTAGTTACTCATAATGAGCAAGACATTAATAAGCTATGAGATCCCTGGGAAAAAAGCACTGGGCTTTGCAAACATGCAGTCTTTAACCTAAAAATGTTAGGGGTAAAGGAATGAAGCTGGCCTTGAAATGCCAGAGGTATTTTATTATGTGCATTTTATTATACACAATGTCTTTTCAAAGTGGTGCTTTTTATAAGGTCAGAAAGACAATCAACAGCAATTTTACATGGAATAACTAGACTAATAACTACCTAGAAGTTATTCTAAGGATTATTCCAGATGAGAAAGTGATGAGCAGGCATAGGTTTCTTAATATCCTGAAAACAGATATTAGTGTACAGCAGTGTGCCACTGGGATTATTCATCATTCAGCCTTCTACAAGAGATAAAGATGGCTTTGAGAACATCTTATCAGAGAAACGTCATGTCATTTCTATTCTTCTCATGTTCTTTTAATGATAACGACAACTGCTTTGAAAATTATATAACTTTTTAAAATCTAAAATGAGGGGAAACAGTGCAGAATGACTCCTCCTTATTTTAGACTCTCTAGGTCCAAAAGCCATTGCCAGAGGATGTGGTGTTGCACTTCATTGGTTACAGCACCAGCAGGGACCATCCCAGCACAGGGGCCACAAACCCAGTGTCACAACCTGAAGTCTGTTCAGACATTTCTCTCAGGACTGTGCAGACTCTTTGAAATGCTGAGATGTGGAAGTCAGCACATCTTTCTAATTCAAAGACCAAACTGAATTAATTAACCAGCATATTAACTAAGATATCCTTTTTCTTTGTTCTCAAATGGCAACTAGAGGATTAGGGGGAACCTGTACTGAAAGCACTTGACTTTGTACACACACTGAAAATGGTGAAATGATGGGTAGGCTTCCTGTTCTCTCTTACCCTGCCAGCTTCCACAAAGTATTTTCTTTTTTTCTTCAAGCCCAAACCCCACAAAAAGACAAATGAGCCTGCATTGCACGAACTTGTTTCAAAGATACAGCACAAGCCAGGAAAGCATGCAGTAAAATAAGCTTAATTTCAGGTTTAGCTTTAAAGTTCTAAACCTCCTGACAACATTGCACAATCTGAAGTAATTTCCCAGTTGGAAAAAGACATCTTTAGTCAGATTCAAGCCAGAAACTCTGCAGATTTGGCAGCTGCACAGGAGCCAACAGAAAGTGTGCCTGAAAACAGTCTGAGGTATTGAAATTGTCAAATTCTTCCAACAGTCCTATACACTGGTGTGACATCAGGTAATGCCAACTTGTTGCACATCTAAGTTGCTGTCAGTCAAGGAGGTGAGAATTTGGCAGTTTTGTTTCATCATGTGCTAGTTTTTTGCCTCCTTTTGCATCTGGGAGAAGCCCCATAGCAAACAGAGATTAAGATGGCATCTTAAGTCTAATTGACTTGGAAAATTTTGCTAATACGAGACACTCAGCAGTTTGATTTCAAAAAGGAAGGGACATAGTGTTCTTTCCCTTCTCAGCCTTTTCATCAGATCTCTAACTTATTTAAATATGTTAAAACTTTTGTAACTTTGGACTACTACTTTATATGAACCATTCCTGATTCACCATGCCAGGGTTCTCTGTGGCATGCTCTCTTCCAGTGGCACAGAAATCTTCCAAGGAGTAGGAATAGGTGAATTGATCAGCCAGTCATAGCCTGTAATTTGTTCTGATTTTCTCTTCAAGGGTTTTGGTTTTGTTGTTTTTGTTTTGGGAGTTAAAAAAAAAAAAAAAAAAAAAAATCACAGCCTCAGACTTGTCTCCCTGAGACCAATATTTGTTATTCTAAAATACCAGCAGATGACACAAACCCAAATCACAACAGGATTTTCAGTCAGTCAGCAGCACAAGGACAAATCAGGTGTGGTATGTACACCACAGCCAGTAAATAACTGCAGGAAAACATCAATGAGCCTTAGGCAGGTCAGTAGCAGCTACTTTACAGAGCAAGCACTGTCCTGTGGTGTGACATCCTCCATGGCACAGTGTGGTTCAATCCTATTTACTGGGAAAGAGTTATGCTGTTCTGCACCAGCAGAGGACTGGGCAGTGCAGGCTGCCCAGAAGCTGCTAGAAATTAAAGGAGAACTGACCACATGTCTAGAAGCTGAAGTGAAAAATCTCCCATTGAAAACACAGGTATTTATATGACCAAATTCAGACAGGAACCATTACAGCCTTTGAGAGATAACTGAAAATAATGATGATTTCTGAGTAGGAGTAATCACCTGGGAGACAACTTCCTCACAGGTTTGGAAACCAGCACTGGAAGTGGCAGCAGTAACAAGAGTTTCAGGCCTCTGGTCCTTGCTGTTTGCAAGAACTAGAGGATACATCCTTTTTGCTGACCATTTGCATCCCAATGAGTGGTAGCTTCTGTCTGTCGGTCTGCAAACCTCTAGGTAGAGTGCTAGTTGTATTATTTCCCAGACATCACTGCAAGATGATCTCAAAGAGAAATAATTGTAGCTGCATGGAAGATACCATATTTCAGAATTATTTAAGGACTTTTAGTTGCAGAGGGATACTTGTGGATTTCTTATTTTCACTGTCAGCCAATTTGATGCTCAAATGGACTACTTTTTTGAGTAAAATCTCTGTATCTCTTCCACATAGGAGAGAAACAGACTCCTGAAACATCCTGAAATGATAAATGCAAGGATGTAGTACCTCCAGCTTAGTAGCTGTTGTCCCATCTGTGTAGATTTAAAGCTGTAATGAACTATTACAATAAGTGAAATACAGGCCAAGTAATGTTGGGAAAGAGCATCTGTGGGATTCTCAGGACAGTTTGGCATTCCCTGAACACAGTTTCAATGAACTGAGAAGCAGATCAACCAGTGTCAGAGGGTACTGCATATTTCTTATGGGAAGTGCAAATTCTGTGTGTTGAAAAGGGTAAGCACCATCAAGAAACAGCAGCCTGCAGTCAACAGAGATGAGAAAGGAAATCGTGACTGCTTGGGATTCCAGACATTTAAACAAATGAGAATAACATTTCTAAGCAATAGAGAGATAGAAGAATGAAAAGCATGAGGAAATGGCATACTGTGATTTAAAAATAGCCTGGCACTGCTCAGGACAGCCATGCTGAGCATGGAGGGAGCTGTGCAGCTGCAGGATCACTTCTGCCTTACATGTCTTGGGGCATGTGCCAGAGCTCTGGAGCTCTTCCTCCATCCCAAATCTGGGAACTTTAATGGAGCACTGTGATGAGGATAGAGGGCCAAGTTATGTAGTTAGAGAAAAGTCAAGACACATGTAACTTCAGGCTCTCTGGGATGGAAGGGGAAGACGGTGCAATTTCAAAGGAATCACTAGTGTGGAAAGAATATGTGGAAATTCCTAGTTCACAACTGGAGCTATGTAAAACTTGGCTCTTGTTCTTTTCAGAGATTTGCTGTTTTCTCTTTTATGTCAGCTCATGCAGGCTTGCACCCTCTGGCTTTTCTTTTGTGTTCTGGGAATTGAATAAACCCTGGAAGTAGTGAGAATCATCTGGTCTCACAACCTAACCATGCAAAATCCCCTGGCTGGAGTGGTTTTGATGTGAAATCATAAATCAGTCCAGGTTCACACAAAGGGTTTCTGAGCTGCTGCAAACTTTAGACAAATGTGAATTTGGTTTGCCAGTATTTTTATTTAAGTTTTCCTCTTAATTTCATCCCTTCTATGTTTTTTTCATTAACAAACATCTGGAAATTGCATAAACTGTATTAATGGATTATTATCTTCTCCCTCTCTCCCCTCTCCTGGAGTATAATTAACTTTTCCTTTTGCTCCTTCCTTTTCTATTCCACACCCAAATGCACTTGAAAAAAGCCTCAAGGAAGATTGTTGTTAGAAGGAGTACAGTAGCTTTAGGACTCAGAAAAGAATGTATTCACAGGTTACACGAAGTAAGGAGCTGGAGTATCCTCTCTGTGAGGTCTGATTCTGGTATGTTTGAACTATCAACTGATCTTATAATGAAAAAATAAGTATTTATATTACAGTTTTGCATTAAGACCATGAGGAATAAATATAGTCCTTTAGGCAGACCATTGACCAGTCATTAATTTTACTTGTGCTTTTCTTATTGCCACACTTCCATCAAACTCAAAGCTCAGATGCTTGTATTGCACATTCAAAGAGCCAAGAGGAATAAAGTGGTAAATCGGATCTAGTCATACTTTTAAAAAGCTTTTAACAGAGACCTTCACAGAACACTAGAGAGGCTTAGAGAGTTTGAGGTCTGTGAGCAAACACAGCATCAGCAATCCTGTTCCAGTGGGTTTAGAAGTGATGTGATAATGAATTGTGTGGGAAGAGAGTGTAGGGGGGTGAAAATGGGTGGAAAAAGACAGACACTAAGCTTCCAGTGGACCCAAACTTTCTATTGCCTTTACAAGTGCTTTAGTCAGAGAAACAAAATATTTTTGTTTACTTTCTGTGTATTTTTAAGCATCTGCTATAGATTTTATAAAAATAAGTAACACAGAAAAATTTACAGCTCTGAAAACATATTTTTAATGCAAAATTTCATTATACCAAGGTCTCCTCAGACAATCCAGTGTGTTTTATATCCATCATGTTTTTCTTTGTCTGATATATAAGGGTGATGCTGAGGTATGAAGAGGAAGAAGAGTGGATTCCTATGAAGAACAGCCCAGAGCCAAAGTACTACAAATCTCCCTTCTAAGAAACCCTTCCACATCTGTATCTGTAATTGCTATAGATTCTGTAATTTTTGAAGAGTCTCTTTTGTTATGTTTGAGCAGTTTTCTTCCTCTCTTTTCCTATTTGAAAAGACAGGAGCAGGAATGTGTCTGGCAGAGTACACAGATGCACAGATATTCTTAGCTGGAAGGGACCCACAAGGATCATTGAGTCCAACTCCATACAGAAGGATGATACTTTAACAGGAAAAGCAAATGATGCTTTGAAGCTTTGTGGCTTAACACAGATTTTTCATTTTATAAGGAGATGCTATTTTTGTATTACTGGTCAGGCTTATATTCCTGGTTGCTGGGCAGGGCAGTTCAAATTCCCTTTGATTCTGTATTACTTGATCTTTAACTACCAGTTTTGAAAGATTGTTTGGTCCTGTAATTTTTTCTCCATCTTTTCTTGCATTCATTATTATTTCTTAGCCATTGTATATTGCACTGTGAGGCACAATCTTCCTCCATATGTCCCCCCATACTGCAACAATGCAAGGACAATAATCATGATAGTATCCTTATTGCAGTAGACTATGTCAAAGGTCTTTTTCTAACCTTTCTAAGTCTGCCTTGGTGAAAAGAGTAAAGAAAAAAGCTGTTTGGGGTCAGTCAAGCCCTACAGCCAACCTTTTATCTGTGTGCAGCAATGGGACTAAATCAGGAAGAAATGGCTTGGAAATGCTGGCACAGAGAAACCCTTCTCTGTTTCATTCATCCTGCTTCCCCAGCAGCTTTCAGCTCAAATTTGTTGTGGTTTGTCCTAAGTCCTCCATGCTTTCTTCTTGCCTGCTAAAAAAAGTAAGCCACTGGTGGCCAGAGCTCTCCTCCACTGAAGTGTAACTACAACAGAAGCATTTGGGAGCCTGTTGCCTACTGCTGTTTTTAGTGCTTTTTTTAGTGGGGGTGGAAGGAAAGATTGCACTAAGTTTGGAAGTTAAACTGGGCTCTTTGTGGTGCTAAAGCATTTTGAACCTTCTCATTTACTTATTTACTGGAGAAAGACACAAGACTATACCTACTATAAAGGCATTTATAACACATGTCAGACTGCCCAGGGAGAGCCCTTCACTTTTCTCTTTGTAATTCAAAACAGCATTTGCATCCTTGCTGGAAGTGGAGCCCTCCTCAACTTTCCCTCACTCTGGGGAAAGGAAGTGCTGAAGGATGGAACAGTTAAGCATATATGAACCCAAGCATCTCCTGTGAAGGGGAATTTCACAGGAGAAAGGCATCTGTTGTGCTGAAATAGTTGCTCTCCAGAGCTGATATTTAAAGCTGCAGGCAGTCTGTCACTCTTTTGACATCTTGTTTTTACTGAAGGAGCTAACACCATCCTATAACCCAGATAACAAAGATCTATATGGAGTTTACCATATATTAAGTATTATGCAAAGCTGTTTGCAAAAGTCTTCATATGCATATTGATTTTACTAGAGTTAAAAAATCTTTTTACAGCAGGTTTGATTTGTTCCTATTGTTTGTTTGGAAGTTGGTCCTCACTAAGGCCTTAATACAGGAGGGGAAACAACTATATATATATTTTTTTTATCTTGGATTCAGACCTCAAGCTCAGTAATATTAATATTAGTTCATAATGGTAATGTTGCTTCATTGGCCCAAATATACCTGGATCAGGGGCACATAACATCAATGAAAAACATCACTTGCACATAGGTATGACAGCAAGAAGCTCTCTGAGCATGTCCTACCTGTTTTTACATGTCCAGTCCAGTCCATCACCAGTAGTACATTCGTCAAGTATTTCCCACTGACTATGGGCAATGCAAAGAGCATTCATGAATTAGAAAAATCTATTCCCTCTGCCCTGACAGACAGGGTAAAAAAGGTTGCCTCACCTTCCCAGTGCTGAGAGTTATCTATTTATATCCCCCTGTGTCCTGCATTATCAGATTTTACTGGCCCTATTAGTCATCTCTGCAGCAAAAGTTATTATAGATTCAATTAAATTATGCATTTCTTTAAGCTCAGATATAACATTTGGTTCAATGACTGATGCAATTTACCACTCAATTTCTCAGAATGGATTAATAACAAACTGCATGAAGAAACAAACCACTTTTGTTTGGGCTCATTTGTACTGATCTAATTATGTCAATATTCCTCTTTGCAGTCTCAGGAGAAAATCATATAAAGGAATTCATGCTTCTTGTTTTCAACCTCTGATAATTTAGATTATGCTAGTCAACCTTCCTTTTTCTTTCTGAACAAATCACTTACATTTTGCATCCTAATATGATGGTTCAAAACATGTATTTATTTTTTACTTCATTGCCATTACACTACCATATCTAGCATTCTTTGTATTTCAGGGTTTTTTCAGTCTAAATGACCAAGATCCTATTCACATATATTTTAAGCATGAAAGTTATTTAAAAAAAAAGTAATACTGTCAGTGAAGAATAGTAAGGTCCCATGGAAAAGTACCTGGATGAGAGTCAAGAAATCTAGATCTGGTTTATTATCTTCTTTTGACCACCCAGGAAGCTTTTAACAAGCCACCATATCTCTTTGTGCTTGTTTCTCATTCTACTCTGAAGAGAAACTGAGGCACAGTTGTGGTTTCTGGTTTCTTTCCTTTCCCCTACACAAGCCTTTTTTTTTTTTTCCCCCTGTGGTTTTATAATGCAAATGAGCAAGATGTGATAGTCCATTGTCAAAATACTTACTTTTCTCTATTGGGAAAAACAGCAGAGAGCAAATTATACTGAACATATCCCTGTACATGTGTGATTAACAGGACCAACACAAGCCTTTCTGGAAAAACATCTTTCACATCAGTAGCTCACAAGTCTCTCAATTTTTAATCAGATGGACAGTCACAAACTTCCTCTCAATAAATTCCATCTGGTCTTGCTTGGCCTGAGTCTTGCCAAGCACCTCAGAAAACTACAGCATGAACAATGAGCTGAGAAGCAGACAGAAGGTGAAGGCAAGCCCAGAGGAGCTTGGACCCCAGGGTGCCTGCCTGGCAGCTCACAAAATAAGAGTGCTCCTCACCAGCAGCACTGCAGGGAAGAATACCTGAGAGCAGCTCTACTGATAAATGTGGGGATTTAGGTTACCTCCCCACCCTTCCTTCCCAGAGTTGGGCACTGTCTTTCTGCTTTGATTCAGTTCTTTGCTCTGAACCAAATGGAGCATTTTTACAATAGAATAATTGGTTTATAGCAGCCACCAAAAGTCATTAGAAACCACTGCTTGCCACCTGTCATGGCTGGCCCTTTTCAGGAGGGCTTGTGGGTTGGGCTGGAGTTATGGAGAGCCTCCTGATCTTCACACAGGTTTGTGCCCTGCAGCTCTCCCCTCCCTGATGCTCTGCCAAAGGGAGCATGAGGTTGGGCCTTCCTGCCAAAGGGAGCATGAGGTTGGGCCTTCCTGCCCCCACATCCTCTTCTGAGCCTGCAGGTTGGGGGCTGACCTCTAGGGCACTGCTCCTTCAAGCTTTGGGAAGCCCCACTATGCTGAGCAAGCCCCTCTTGCCCAAATCCCAGCTGGTGACCTGTAAATGAGAGGTGCTACAGGAGGAAGGTGGGGAGCTGCCTACTGTCACTGATCTCCCCTGACTAGATTAATCTCCACAATCTGGGAAAACATGGTTTCAGTTTTCCTTTTGTAACAGCAATCCAACTTAGATTATAGAGCTGAATGGTCAGATTATGCTGTCAAAGGCTTATTTCTGAGAGGCTCTGCTGAACAGGCCAGGTGTTGCACCTCCTCTTGTTCTTTCCATAGCTCTTCTAGGTGATATTTTACACCCTGCTAAGACTGAAGATGCGCTGAACCAGACTTGAGCAGCAGAAAGAAGGGCTAACATGTCTCCCAGAGTGAAGGATTGCTGCTGATTGGAGCTGAGGTTTTCACACCAAAAGCAAATTTACACAGATATATCTCTGAACCACATGCAGGGCTTGGGACCAAGCAACAGAAATAGCACCGCTGAATTTTTTCTCTGTTTGGTCATTGAATTGAAATACCTTGAACTTCAGGAAAATTTGAATTTGGATTTTAAACACCTTGGGATCAGAAGCACCCTGGACTACTGGGAGATGGTTTTATGAGCCCAGCAGAGACGTGTACAGTCACAATGAGCTGTGGAACCCAGGCTTGTAGTTTCCAACGGACCCTCCTGCAACCTTTTATGTTGAAGTCTAATTAATTCAGTTGCACACAATATCTACTCTGTCCTACAGAATTTCATAGAGCATTGCACTGTTTCAAGGCTCATTTGAGCCTACAGTAATATTTTACCTGTTGGAATGGGCTTTTGCTCCAGCTAGTTTAAAGGCATGTTGGTGCAATGAGTAGGTGGGGTGTATTTAGCTGTAATGAAAATATTACCATTCTTGATCTGAGCATCTGAAGCAAGAGGAACCAGAGAGAAAACACCACCAAATGGGGCAAGGAGAGGGGCAGATGAGAGGAAAGAAGGAGTGTTTCTTTGATGAAGGTCTAATGAGTTTACAATTCTAGGGAGAATTGTCTTTGGAAAGACAATACATAAATTGGGAAAGGTCATGGACCCCTAAGCAAGATGATTCTATACATCTGCCACCCTGCTTAGTAAATAATCATGACAGAAAGGTTGCCTAGAGGACTGGACACAGGCTGATCCCCAGTGCTTCCTTTGCTGAGTCCTAGGCAGCATGCAGCTGCACTTGTTGAGTTAGAAGTTCTAGGACCCACTGAACAGAAGTGGACATTGCCCATTGCCCTGCAACACAGCCAAAAGATTTCAGATTTCCAGTTGTCCCATTTTTATGTTTTCCAAAATAAGTTGTCAGGTTGTTACACTCAAAGGTTTTATTATAACCTGTGGTATTTAGCAGGGAGTATGTCAGATTCACTGTGAATAAACTGTTTCAGAGGTCTGCTGTCCACTGTATCATTTTAAACCTTTTACTTTTCATCTCACAGCTGGAAAATGTTTCCAGTGAATGCCGAGAGCCAAGGGCTTGCTGAAAGGAGGGCACAGCTGGTTCCACTGCAAAACATGTGAAGCAGAGTGGTACACTAAAAAAGGAAAAAGCAAAAACAGTGGGTTAAACACTAACTAGTTACTGCTTATAAAATGATTTCACTTTCTAAGTGCTTTGGAGAGGAGCACCAATATGAAATGCCTTGGCAGAAAAAGAGACAACTCTCATCAAATGCTGACCATGACAAGCTCCACTTCCAGTTTGCTGTGTGCAACCACCCACTTGTAAGTGGTGCAGCTCCAAGCAATGGGGCATGCAGACAGGGCACATAATTGTACATCTGCTTCACAGGGATGTTTGTGTGCCTTGAACTTGGGATTCCCAGAACTGCTGTGCCTCTTGTGTAACAGCTGCTTCACTCTGAGAAAACAGAGAGTCCTCCCCCTCCCACATATGTTTGATTGCTAATTGCAAACATGAAGGACTGACATTCTGATGCCTGGTTTTTCAGCTTCCTCAAGTTCACACTTTCAGGCAGTTTGCTTCCAAGCTGAACTGCCTTCTTTTCATGAGTGTTTCCATGTGACTAGTTTAGACTATTCCACCTAGCAGCTTTCATAAATTTGGATGCTATGGACGTCTATGGTGGGCTTTTTTAGCCTTTTTTTAAGAATTATTAGGTCCACAGTCATTTTGGAGTGAGCAAGAAGCAGAAAACATACAATATGCTGGACACTTTTCTCTAAAAGGATGCAGTTGTTTGCCCACTTTTTCCCTGCCCATAATAGCAATAAATCCAGAATAAGCCAACTATGGCAAAGCATTGCCTCAGCCCAGAGCCTAGCAAGAAAAACATGTTTCCTTTTGTGGCAGCTGGGGAAGAGACCCCCAGACAAGAAGTTTTTGTTCCTGATTGTCCCAACTCTCCTGCTTTTCTAAAGCTAGGTCACATCTAGTCTCTGACCTGTTTGTCACTCCCCCCATCCCACCAAGCTGTTGTGAACATCTCCTGTCCTAGTCAGTTAAGAGTCTCTAATTAGTGACATAATAGTTAGGCAATGAATGAACCAAACCTGCATTATAATGAAGGATAAACATTGTTAGTGAGTCACTCTGCAGCAGGGATCCAGCACTGCTGGAGTGGTTTTTCCCCAGCAAGCTGCAGCTGGTTGTAACTGGGGTGTATCTTTTATATGTTCTGCCTCAGGGGCAAATTGCTTCAAACAGGACTTTGCTGCATGGCTGGTGAAAACAATCATTTGTTTGCAGTTTTCTTTTTAAAGGGATGAGTCTAAAATATCTTTTTCTAACTGAAGCAAAGTAGTACCTTCAAGGCCAATCCCTTTCTTGCAGTGGCAATTTTCAAAGGAATTGCTGGCTTTGTCCATGCAGGGCACTCACTGAAGGGGCTGTGTCTGTGCCCCAGGCTGCAGGCAGCTGTGTGCCCACACAGCGAGCAGGGAGTGGTGACAGGCATTCCCATGTCACCCACCACAGCCTGTTATGCCATTACTAGTGGAAGGCACAATGTACATTAACACTTCTCTGATTGCTGGATAAAGCTTTTCTAGGGTGAGGCTCAAACCAGTAACACTATACACAGTTGACTTGGGTTAGTGGTTTACCTCAAAAAATGGGGGAAATCACTTAGCTCTTTAACCAGAAGATTACCACAGCCATAGTGGTTTTGCAGCAGCATGGGTTTGGTGGATATTACTTAGAGATGGAGAAAAGGGAAAGTCTTGTGGCAAAAGTCAGGGATTTTCCATCATGGCCTTGGATGGGCAGGAATTGTTGCTGGGTTGTGGGTATGCCAACATCCACAACCAGAGCATCCCAGTAGCAACTGCAGAGAAACCAGCATCTTACCCACCTACATGTTTTTTCAGCAGATTTATTTATAGCCTGAAGCTGTCTGTCATCCAAACATCCTACCATCCAAGATCAGTCAGCTTTGGATCTCTGGGGATTGCACTGGACACCCCCACAGAGGGTGGAGAGGCTGCATGGCAGCAAGACACAGCAGGTAGAGAGCAAAACTCTGCTCTGTTTCCCACCTTGGGGGCTTCACTTGAGCAATAAGCAAATGCCTTCCAGTCCTGGTAAACCACCACCACCACACTGTGGATTTTGGGTGTGTGAGAGCCTGCAGGTCAAGGAGAAATGGGACTCAAAACAGATGTCTTTGTTTCAGTGAGTCTAATCACCCCAGCCTTCTCCAGTTAGCAGAGACAGCTTTCCCTGTGGAGAGATGCAAAGTGGCTAAGTTAGGTGCTCACTCTGAACCTTCCTGTAAAGGGTGCCTTTTTTCTTTGTTACACTTGAGAAAACTCTCACAGGGTTTTCTGGCTCCCATTTACATCCCTAGTATCACCTGAGTTTCAGGTTGTACATACTTCATCTATCTTCTTGCATGTTTTCCAGGAGCAGGCTGGAATTTCTTGGGATTTGAAAGGTTTTACTGTGTTTTCACTTAGCAAAAAAAAGTTGAGTGTTGCCTAAATCAAAGGGCCTCCAGACACGAAAGAAATGAATTCCAGCTAAAGCTGTGAGGAGACATGGATTGTGTTCCACATTGGCATGGAAACCCAACAATTAGAGGGTTTGTAAATAATGTGGAAGTGGATTATGGCACTTTTTATGCCTGATGATAGTGTTTTAGAGAGGCTGTGAAAAAGTGGCCTGTCCCTTTAGGAATCCATACAATTTTCATACCCATGGCTGGTCCTGGAAAAGGGATCTCTACACTGAAGATGGAGAGAAGGGCCTCATGCAGTTGGTGACACAAAGTAAGACACACTAGTGAGCCTATAAACTCCTTAGGTATCTCTCCATCTTCAGGCCATACATTTAAGCCTGGTCAGGCCTAGTTACACATTGCAAGGAAATGGCTGAATCGTCCATAGAAATCTGCAAGGGCAAACCTGAAAGAGGAAGTAAACCATTGCAGCAGCCCTGACACATACAAGAGAAAGGATCTCCAGATATCTGCTGCATGCAGAAGAAAGGTCCACCTCCTGTGTTAGAGAACAGCACCCTGGAAGAGACTCCTGGGTCTGGCAGAGTAAGGAAGACAACAGCTGCCAGATGGGGAGAGCAGCAAGAGCTCACTGGGGCTTCAGGGATCCCCAAGGACCAAGGAAGGAGGACACTGTAAGCCCACAGAGTATGCTTACAGTCCAGTTAAGCAGAGACACAGAAAGCAGATCCATGGCTTAGACACTGCTGGTTGGATGTCTGTCTGTCACTGAAAATCTCTGTAGAACAAAGAAAAACTGGGACTTTTAGTCAAAATAAAATTATCTTCAAAAGATAAAATTACCTGCATAAGCTATGTTCTCCACAGTACTAGCTCCTGTCACAGTTGGTTCTCATTCCAAACTAAAAGTGCTCTAGCATTTTACAGGAGGGGAAAAGAAAGAATTTCTAAGAAAGTGAGAAGATTCTTTAAAAGTCCCTCTGGAACAAGCATTAGCTGGCTCAACCATATGTGGTGAAAAGGATCCTGTCTTGCCCATCTCTTCTGTATCATCTGCCCTACTCTAAAAATAGCCTTCCATCACTGAAGGAACTCCACTGCTGTTCTCAATCCATGTGTTTTTCCTGCCTTGGATTTGTGCAGTGCTGTCATCCGTGTCAGATGTGCAGGCAGAGTGAAACAGCCATCTCTACTGACTGGCAGAGGGAATTAACTCAAACAAAAAAATGCTGCCTCACAGCAGTGAGCAGGACACCTTGCTCTTCTTGGACTTCCATTTTGGTCTTGAGTTAAGCTGGGTAACTTTTCTGCTTACCAAGCTTTGCAGGTGCAAAAATATTTGCTCTGACAGAGCAGAGAGCAGCCGCTATTTGCCACAGCCTCAATTCCTTGAAAATATTTTCTTGTGTCTTTGTATTCTCATGTCCTTCAGCTAAACTCCATCACAATAAGCCTTTGTAATGCAAACACCTTGGTATGACATGTTAGGATCTGTTGCACAGAGCCAATTTAGACAGAAAGCATGCTTGTAACTGTGTAATTGAACTACACTGATATGCATGTGCCAGGGAACATTAATGTCTTTAAACTCTCAATAGATTCACATTCAGGTATTTTTCCAGATGGATTGTAGCTGAAACTGTATCTTTAATGTCCTTAAGATACAGCACAGCAATCCATAAACTTATTGAGTTCCACAGAGCATTGGGTGGAAAAGCATTTGCTGTGCCAGATTTCTCCACTAAGTGTTTCTCCTGACAGTGGCATGTTGAAAAAACATGTAACTGTGACATGTGATAGTTACAGGGCTTTCAGAAAGAGTGAATAGTGTCATGAACAAAGGTTAACCTACAGTGATTGATTTACTTAAGTTTTAAGCAGTCATGCTGAACCTTTGGATAAATGTTTATTTAACATTGAAAATGTGTTGTTCATTTTCATGACACAACAACAAAGTCTCTGTGCTTGCTGGGACATAGCAAGGTTGGCTAAGTTCTCTGCCTTCAAAAACAGAGCCCTAGTACTAGGGAATAATATGAAAAACTACTTTGCCATTTAGTGGGATAACACTTCAGGTTAGTCTCCCATTTATGGGTTTGTTTGAGAGGTTGAGGAAAGAAATTGTCCCAAACAAGATGAGAGATACAAAAAAGTATTCACCAGCAAAGTGTAGTACTTCATAGGCCTGGTCTAACATCCATTAATCCCTTTTTCAGTTGAATGTCAATGTAATTAATCAAAGTGTAAATTTTGGAAGGGCGAGGTTTGAACATTATCCATCTCCCTTCTCTCTGTCTGTCCAATCTCCAGACTGGGTAACCGAGATGTTCCCCTTGATGCCATCAGCAGGAGAAGGTGATCAGCACCTCCACACACCAAGGATGCAGCAGAAACAGCTTGTCAGAAGAATCAGAGGCTGTGCTATGAAGGCACCAGGGAGCATTGAGCAGCCCCTCAGCACTGACTTGCTGAGGAATGGGAAGTTCTATGGCAGTTTTCTGGAAAACAGAAGCAGTGAATTTAATGCTGCTGCAGTTGCCATTGAGTGTTTCTGATATTTCCACGGCTTTTTAGTGCTGTGTGTTTGTTTTTTTGTTTGTTTGTTTGTTTAAGGTGAAGAAAATTCTTGTCAAGGTAGAATGACACAGGTGTCAGGGGACAGGCAATATTAATGGTGCTGACACCAACCAGGATGAATACTAAAGCTTCTACCAGCCCAGAAGAATTTTAGGAACATGACCTAAGGAAGGATCCTTATTCTTACCCAGAAGGACAATTCCTACTGGAGAATTAGGGAACAAGAAGGTTGCACACCAGGCCCCAGAATTGGCTTGTGATTTCACTGGATCTAAATGCTCCCCTCTCAAATGTTTTTGTTTTTGCCTAGGGGGACCAACCCAAACAGATGCAGTTGTTGCCTCTGGAAAAAGTCAGCCTCTTACAGCACTGATTTTAAATCAAGGGTCAGTGGGTAGGCTACTTTCAAAAGGTACATGAAAAACAATGAAGGAAAACCTTTCAACTTGACAGTACCTCAGGAGGTCTGCACTTCCCTTGGAAGTCATCTTGAGTTCTCCACAACAATAAAAAATATTGAAAAATCACAGTTCTTGAGAGATTTTCTGTGACATCCTGATTACAGGTGTTCTTGTTTCTGTTCTTCTATAGAGTCCTCTTCTGAGGAAAAAAAAAGTAAAAAGCAACCTAAATTATGATATCTGCAATAAAACCAGTAAATCCTTTTTAACTTTATATAAGTCCCATATTTCCATATA
This sequence comes from Oenanthe melanoleuca, assembly GCF_029582105.1. Lineage (NCBI taxonomy): Eukaryota > Metazoa > Chordata > Aves > Passeriformes > Muscicapidae > Oenanthe > Oenanthe melanoleuca. Next base: position 19,200,614 of record NC_079334.1, read on the forward strand.
GACCATTTTACATTCATTAGAGTCTACATAGAATTTACTTAATGGGTAAGTAGAGAAGAACACAGATAATCCCTCCAGGCCTTAGTCTGAAGTTCTTATTCAGGCAAAACTCCAGTGACGTCAATGAGTCATTTCACCATGTAAGGATTTCAGTAACTATCAGATTAAATACAACTTTGCCCAAGACTTTACTCTACAAAATTATAGTAATCTCAGACCCTGGATCTTCTGGCTACAACTAAGGTGCAGAGCACTGCCAGTTTAAATCACAATCATATGAAATCTCATCAGACCTGCATGCTATATACATGTTTTAGTGTGGCACCAAACTGGCTGCCAAAATGTTTGTGTTTTTGGCCAAGTGTCATCTTTAGTAAGAAGGTGACAATTATGGTAAATTTTGGACTAGTTCACCATTAATTTTGACTATCTTATACTCACTTATATAACAACAGCTATGAGTCCTTTATTTTTAAATTTAGTCAACTTTATAGGTAATCTGGAGCAGTCTGGACCTTTTTTTTCCTTCTAAATGTGCAGCTTGTGGGCTTGGAGTTTCAAGAGGAAAGGGAGAAAATGGATTACCCTAATGTGATCTCTTCTATGTCAGAGTACTGCATTCTCCAAACTGCAACACGATTTTACTGAAAAGCTGTCCAAATTAGGACAGGGACATTGAATCCTGTGAGAAAGGAGAGGGATTGGGTAGAGATGAGCCTGACTTTTATGAGTGTGTGATCTCTATAGTGGAGGGAACATTGTCAGTGATTCATAAGCTGTTCTTCAGGTCAAAAGCAGAAAGGAAAAAGAATATGTTTCAGTGGTCAGTCAGACAGATCATCAGTCTTTCCATAATCCAAGATGTACAGAGGAATCTGGCTGAAAGGTCAGGTAGAGAGAGACTCTGTTTTTGTTTCCCTTCTGATTTTTAATAGATACTAATTTTCACACACATATTTAATCTTTTTACCATATCCTCATCATTGGTCCAAAGTTCCATAGGGGAAAAAAAAGCTTTTTTCAATGTGAAAAAACTCACATTAGGATGGAAGAGGAAAACAAACTGCAAAACCCAGGTGCCCTAAAAGTGAATATTTAAAGCAAATCTTGCTGGGCACAAATCTCGGTGATTGGATGGATCCTGCGGAAACTATTTTTTAGCAGTCTGGTCTCACTGGCACATAGGTCCAAAACTGTGTCATCTAGATATTTTCTGTATGAAAAATTAAATGTGCCTGATTTTTTTCTTGGGAGTTTGAATTATTGAAATGAAACCCTATCACCCAAAATTCTGGAAATCTGTAGTGAGGCAGGAAAAAAACAAAACCTTGCAAATCAAATAGAAAAATACATTCCTTCTAAATCCCAGCTAAACTCCAGTGTTTACTGGGCTAAAGTCTTGGAAACATTCCTTTGGAGAAGATAAATATCCAGGGTTTGTGACTTGTTCTCATCTATGTTGTAACAAGATGAGAGCATTGTAAGGTAATAAGCAGAGGTATGCTAATACAATGGTTAAATAATGCCTGGCATTCCCAACGGGAGTCTTTCTTCCACTGAAAGCGCAGGTTGGGCTGATGGACGAGAGAGCTGCTGTGTCTTCCACAGCCCTATTCACTACCAAGTCACAGAGAATATTTCATACCTGGAAAGCCTTCAGAATGTTGCCTGATTCGACACCCCCAGCCAAAGCTGGGCCAGTCTTGAGATAAGATGACATTTAGGTCACGTCATCGAGGATGTGAGCTTCAGTCAAAGTCGGTGAGGGAGCCCTTGATCCGAAATCCAATCCGGCTGCCGAGAGGGTCCCCTGAAAAGCATTTTAATCAGAGCAAAGGCTCACATTGACTTCCGTGGGAGCTGGGTCAGACATCAGTTCAGTGAGACTGCCTGCCACAGTCAAATTGCGGGATAATACAACTGAGCTTTTTTTGGCAGCGTTCAAGGCGCCAGATTGTGTTCTCTCCTGTATTGGTGTCTATCCAAAATAACTCCATTCACGTCACTACAGCAATTCCCTACTTGTTCCTGTGTAATTAGGAGAAGGATCTTTCCCACTAGGTTGGTGAAATCACTCAGCATCGGGGGTAGGGATAATCTGTTCATGTTCATCACTATCAGCATGAAAGGATTTAGGATCCTCTGCAGGACTGAACTTTTTCTGTGGGCTTCCATGTTGAAGTTGTAAAAAAAAAAACGGTTGCTAATAGGGACTTTTCAAAAATTAACCTCACCTGGCCCTGTATTTCTACACAGTTTGGGAATACCAAATTTTCACAGCCTGTCTCAATAACTGACACATATTGACTATGTGTGCCCTGACATCTCCTGGGAGCTATACTGCAGCGAAGATTTGAGTCTGTGCCCAACTCTGACTGATGCAGTAGGTACTGGAGACAGGGCAGAAGAGGTTTGTCCTTCCCATGTCTCCCACTACAGGTTTTATTCCTGTGATATCATGTAGTGGATGTCGTAAGCCAGAAGAAAAGTATTTAAAAGCTTTAAAATCAGAAACTTCTGAGCAAATCCAGAATCACAAGCAGAGCTAACAATATCAAAGCAAATGAAACCACTGTGACATAATTCCCTGAGGAAATTTTTCCCTGTGACATTTTCCTCTGAGGGAAAAATCTCAGAGGAACAGAGAGAAGAGAAGAGAAGAGAAGAGAAGAGAAGAGAAGAGAAGAGAAGAGAAGAGAAGAGAAGAGAAGAGAAGAGAAGAGAAGAGAAGAGAAGAGAAGAGAAGAGAAGAGAAGAGAAGAGAAGAGAAGAGAAGAGAAGAGAAGAGAAGAGAAGAGAAGAGAAGAGAAGAGAAGAGAAGAGAAGAGAAGAGAAGAGAAGAGAAGAGAAGAGAAGAGAAGCTGGAAATGTCAGAGGAAAATTTGGAGAAGTAAGAAAAAAGCAAAAATCCTTTAGAATTTGATGTCAGATTTCTCAAATACTACTACACATGCTATGGGTTTAGCATCATTGCTGTTATGGATGACAAAGTGCTGAGAATTTTTGACAGCACACAATTTCAAAGTAATACCTCTTTAAAAGAAGTCAATCACCCAAGAGAAGTTGCATGGTGATGTCGTTTAACTTCAGCCAGCAACCAGGCACCACACAGTCACTTGCTCAAAAACATAGCCCCACAACAGCCACTGTGAAGAAAATCGGCTCGACCCCTGCTGAAACCAGCATACATGGATACAAATCTTCATTTGCAGTACAAGAGAAACTTCTGTTATAATCTATAGACTAGATGTTTTTGTAGCACAGCACAACTGGGGCTGCAGCAGAGGGAGAGATGCTCGAGAACAGAACAATCACATCCTCCCTGACTGTGGCACAACTCACCCCGATCTCATCTGAGCAGTCAGAGGTAAGCAAAACAGGAGTCTCTGGGGTGTGAAGTGAACAGTGTTAATGCAGGGACAAGTGGCTTCATTCATGGTGATTCATGTTTCTCCATGCAGTAATGGGCATAATAAGGTTATTTTGGATCTGTGGTTTATCCCTTTCTTCCTGATTAGTGAACATCTCAGTGTAGGGATGCTTCTAAACATCAGCATTCAGAGGATCCTGTGAACAAAATGCACAGGAAAGTTGTGTTCCTTAATATTTCATGAGCACTGGGTAAACATCAGCTGTAAATTGATGCCAGAAGCCGACCCTTTGTAAAACTCTTCTTTTTAGGACATATACACCAAGTGGTTACATTTCACCTGGGTCACAAGACAGTAAATACCCTACTTAACACAAGTCACAGACAGTGTCTCAAGTTTTGAGGTGATGTTTTATCTTGCTATTTGTTTTGCATCAGGGCCAAGTTCATGTTCAAATCTCATTGCATTTCTTAAAATGTTCCTAGAACATCATGTGTTGGTATAATCCTATGATTGCTTGGACCACTCCTCGAAACATCAAAAACAGCTAATAATCCACAATTTAAACTAAAATTCTTTATGTGTGACAAAAAAAAGACTGGGCACCAGCAGAAGAATAAACCATTCATTGTGTGAATTATTTTCCAACCCAAGATGCAAAGCATATCACTGGCTAAGCCTTGAAGTAGGTCTGTGATGTGCGTAAGTGAGTAATAAGTGCCTTCTGATTTTTCAGGACCAAACTACTTTGGTCCTGGTTTTCAAACGTTCTGCCCAGCTGAAAAATATTCATGTTCATCTGGAGTTTCAAGGACTTGAAAAAGTCAGGTTTAGGGCTTTGACAGTAAGATGCAAAATAGTGACCGCTTATTTGAACCCTCTTATGCTTGGTTAATTTTGACATGATAGAAGAGGCCAGTGGCAGAACCTAGAGCTGAACCTGGGTGAGCAGATTTCATAATCTTATGATGCAATACTTTTCTCACATAGTGCATCTATTTTTTTACTGAAGTTTAGGGCTGCATCATAGCTTTGCTGATCAACAGGTCAGCAGCATTTTTATTTAGAAGAACACACTGCCAATTGTCTACTCTTTAATCATCAAATCAAACTGCTGAAACTTTGTCTTTCCAACTAGTATAATCGAGTAAAGAATCAAGCATACAATTTCCATTTGTCTTTGACTTCTTCCACATACTCTGGCTCAGACATTAGAGCTCTTCTGGAAGCCCCTTAGGTTTCAGGCACATGTGTGTGGTTGTCCTTGCTTGGTTGGTTTTAGTGGTTATAATGACCCTTTAATTTGGAATTTATTTCACATTACAGTAGTAGAAGGGTGCTTTAAAAACCCATGGAGGAGAGATGCTCTTTATTTAACTCTTTACAGATGTCACACTAATCATAATAGGTAAAGAATATATCACCTGGCTTTACTAAGAGCTGTAGCAAATGGCTTTGACCCACATCCTCATAAATTAGTACATGAGAAGAAACTTACACAACTATATCTTACAAATGTAATGAAAATCAAACCCCTGACATGTAACAACTCTATTTATCTTCTGTGATACCCTTTTGTGCCTCTCAATTATAGTCATGGACATAGTGATCAAATTGCAGAGAAGTTTTCAGTGAGGGTTTGGCTTATCTAGTTATTTGTAAATAAGAAGATTTGCTTTACACATTTTAGTACAATTTCATTATTTTCTAAATAGTATACTCTGCTTACACTGCAGAAATGGCCAAACAATTACCCTTAGAAATATTGTGCTGGCACATGACTTTTTTAATTGCATCATTTAAGGCTTGACTCTACACCTCTGAATTTAAAAACCATGTTATTACCATAGGACTACCACAGAAATTGTTCACAGCTCATGTCTTGGAGGCTTCTGCTTTCCTACATCAAAGAACTTACATAAAAAACATGATTATCTATAAACAGGTCTTCTGTCTAGTTTCTGGAATAAGTATGATTCAGAACTATCTGCTCTGCAGGGAGGATGAAGATAAAACTAAAGCAGCAGAGCTTTCTCTCATGTTTCTTTAGTGCCATGACACAACTTGCCTGGCATCTGCTGTCTACTCATTCCCTAGCTGCCCCAAAGTAGCAGAAACAATCTGCAGGTTTCCCTGCAGCTGGGCATTATGTGATCCTTTGTTCCACGCAGCCTGCTCCAGGCCAAGGTTATTATCAGTCCTTGCATCTGCAAGGGAGAAGGTGGCCCCAAGATTGTGGCTGGTTTGAGTCCCAGGTTCTGTGTACCCCATTTTTTGTGGTTTTGAGGAGTTTGGTGGAGAAGGATCAGCTCTGCTCTCCTCCATGCACCTACTCAGTAGAGTACGATGGTGAACCAAACCAGCACAAGAGTCTAGGAAGGACAGAAGATTGCTTTTCCCAGAGTTTCCTTATTAATCAGACAACACTGAAAAAACTCCTCTTTGCTCTATTTGCTGTAAAGCTCAAAGCATTTCATAACAGGTGAGAGTAAATCCAGTCAATATCTATTCTGTAAAGTGATGGGCTTGCGTGCCATGCTGCCAAAGGATCAGTTTACAAAATCGATTGTCCTGGCAGATCAAGAGAGAATTACCAATGCTTTCAGTGATTAGTTTCTCTTCCTGTTTAGTGTCCAGTTACTCTTAGAGCATAAAGTTTCCTCAGTAGCAATTTCTCTACCTACATATATTCCAGTACTGACCTTAATATTGGGTGTGTGTTTCACTGCAGGAGCTTGGTTCTGGTTTAAGTGTAAGACACCAAATGTTACCTTGAAAGAAAGCTCACTGGATTCAGGGAGCAAATATCAGTCTTGAATTTGGCTACATCCTGTGGTACTAAGGAAGAGGGCCACAAAAGTAATTGTTGATGTATGTACTTGCTAAATGGTATTTTCACCTCAAGCATACTTGAATCTTAGAAGAATGCGACTATTTCAGCTTTCTTGGATGACGTGCCAATGGTACGGCCTGCAGTTAATATGGATCATATCTTTCTTTTAGCTATTCCAGCCCAATTTTATTGACTCAATGTGCTATCATGTTCATTAAGAAGAAATACCACATATTCTAGATGATAGCTTTTTGAACCAGATCCTTGGCAGTGGAAAACTAGGATGAACTGCCTGAATACCCAAGTAAACCTATAAACTGCAGATCTTGCTGTGTACCTGCAATGTCTTGCTATCTGTTTTTGGTTATGCCATTGTAGCTTGAGAAAATAACATGAGAAGAAAATTGACATTACTGTTTGCTCAACCACATGACATAAAACTCACTCTATCATGTTTTAGGTGATCAAAAATGGAGAAGGCTAGGCAGATATTTACTGTCTACAGCAAGAACAAGGAAAAATAGAATTGCATTGCCTTATAGTTGTATTATATATATTATGTACACTGCATAAAAACACACATGCAAAGTGATAAATTAATTGCAGATGGAGTACAGTAAGCTCAGCCTCTTGAGAGTTAGACAGTAATATACAACAACAACACTACAGTCCTCAGGCCATGAATCCACCACCCACATCCAACACAGCACAGGGCTTCTTAAATAATTATGCCAAGTTGTAATGCAAACAGTGTACAGAAGGAGGAACAAAGAAAATAATTGACGTGTCTACCCTAAGGCTCTTCCAAAGATTAGAGAGAAAAGCCCCAGGACTGGCATGTTATTTTCTTTGTTCTTTATCTTTTTCCTGGTTGTTTGCATCAATTTTGGCACTGGATGATTTGGAGCACCCTTAGTTTTGATGGATGCAGGTGGTGGTGTGTGCATGGTCCCCTAGTAAATAATACTACCAGTGTGGGTTGCTTGAAGTGGCTCAGCTATCAAGAGTTCTGTCTTAATTTGAAAATGCATCTATATGATTAAATAATGTCTTAGAGCTAGATTCATTTGTCTTCTTTGATTTTCGTGGCATCTAATTAAAACTCCAAATACATAATTATATGAACCAGAACAGTGAGTGACTTACTTTCCCTCATTACAACTTAATGCATGGTGGAGATGCAGGAAGGAAATAATTTCACACACAGGAGCATTGCAGGAGACTGTGGGTTTACCAACAGCAGTTGAGTACCACAGGACTCAAAGCCCCCAGATGTGCAGCTTGGAAATACCTGCATCTGTTCTGGTCACAGAGGAGCAGGGATGTCACCATCATGGTCACAACAGCTGTTGCCTACAGAAAAAGGGGTAGCCTACAGGACAGGTCTATAAGAAGTTTAAAGAGAAATGTATATAGTGGTCAGGCTGTTGCCTGAACAGTACAGAGAGAAGGAAAAACATAGCAGCAATTACCAGAAATGTGAAGGGCTTCAGAGGAAAGTTTGAAGGCACTGGCTGAGTGATGGTATGAGGAGAGGTGTGCATAAATATTTGCAAGGGCTTAACACTCAGAGGAGAGTGGAATTACTTATCTAGGAACAACAGGATGAGCACGATAAAGTGGCTCTGTAAATGTGATACAGAGCAGTGCTGCAAGGTGGAATGTACAGCTATGTTTCCTGCAAAAACAGGAACCAGAAACAAGAGCTGCTGGTGGAACATGGTGCTTGGCATGATTAGGACAAATTTTGCCACATGCTAGTGAGCAAGAGGAGTTGCAAGAGGGAGCAACAGTTGCAGCTTCAAAATTCCCCAATATACCTATCACCTCTCATTAGAAAGACCACCCAGGCAAACCGCAGCACAGGAAGCCTCAGAGACTCACTGCATTCTCTCTTGCAGGGTTTTTCCCACATTCTTGGGGGGATCGTGTTCTGCACACTCACCTGAAATGCACTCATTTTTCTTGTGAATAGCAGTAGAGAATTAAGAGCATGCTGGTATCCAGAGGCAGGGGAAAGGGTAATGTGAAGAAGTATAGGAAATGCTTTGAGTCCTATTTCCGGCAGAGTATGAAGAGTTTTAAGGTCTTTCTAGATGGAGAAGGAAGAGGAGACTAAGAAGATAGCAAAGGAAAATATGCCCATACATCCCATATTGCATGAAACAACAGGGATTTTTTTTGTCTCAATAGGTGAAGGATTAAGATGATCTTTCCTTATTCTGCACATATTTTCAAAAAAAATAGGGGTATGTCATACTGTTAATTTACTTTCTCCAGAGAGAAAGATTAAATAAAATCCCAAAGAAAAACAGTAACAACAGCAAATCAAACAAAAACCAAAACCATTCTGTAAAACAGGGATTATAGAAGCTGAATCCAGAATGCTTACACTCTCTCAGCATGTTAATTCAAAACCTTGTAAATCTGGAAGTGTTGATGGAGATACTTCTCACACCCTATATAAATCTAGAACCAAAAATGTCAGAAGAAAAACAAATATTTATCACCAGCTGATAAAGAGTGGAAAAAAAGATATAAGGGACAATGGGGCACAATGCCTCCTGGGGACTGCTTTGTGCTTTCCACAGGCATCAGCAGCAGTGTCTTAAGGCACTGTGCAAACACAGCCCTTGTGATGACATGCACAGTCCTTTCCGTGATCCAAAGGCGTGAGATCGACATGAACATTTTTACTCATTCAATATGGTGATGAAAGCTCCCGCCTACAATACTGATCCACTGATTTCTTAAGGAATTTTCTAAGGATGAGAAAAATGCAAAAGATATTTATAAATTACACAAAATCTTATGAAAGGCTTCTGGGGTTTTTTCTCTTACATTTTTTTCTTTGAAAGGTAGGACTTGTTTTTATAGGTACTTCTTCAAGGGAAACTGCTGAATACCCCATCCTCTTTCTCATTCAGGTCCTTGGAATGAGTAATCTTCAGCTCAGCTTTCCTTCCTTCCTTGTTCCTGAGCCATTCAGAAATGCTGCTGTTTCTGTCTACCTTGTTTTGTCTTACCCAGGGTGACCCTTTGTATATAAGAGCCTTCCAACCACTAAAAATAGGCTTCTTTTTTTCTCTCTTTCCCTCTCTTCATTCTAAGATCACCAGTTGGTGTCTTTCTTCATTTTTACTGCAGCATTTGAAAGGACAGGATTTAACTTATTGACTACCTCTCCTGAGTTGACAGCCTAGCTCTTAATGGTGTCGCTCAAGTATTTTCCGTGTAATCATAGAATCATTGCAGAATCATAAAATAGTTTGGGTTGGAAGGGACCTTAAAGATTATCTAGTTCCAACACCCTGCCATGGGCAGGGACACCAGATCAAGTTGCTCTGAGCCCCATTCAACCTGGCCTCGAACACTTCAGCTTCTGCTCCTTGCACCAGCCACAAAACCCAGTGGAGTCAGCATGGCAACCCACCCAAGTCCAGGAAGAGCCAGCCCAGCTCCCAGCCAATATTACACCTTTTCCACTGGCTATGTTTTACTGGATGGGGAGAGAGGAGAAGGGTTACAGAATGAAGACCTTGGTATGCCTCCCACTGCTATAAATACCATTCAGTGCAGCACAGAGCAGTCTTGACTTTATTTCAGTTTTTTTCATAAGACACAAAAGTATGAGGTCACAGCTTTTTTGTATGAAAGTCTGGCCTAAGAGGCGAACTTTGCTGTTAGCAATATCAGCATTCAGCTTCCTCCTACTTTTATCTCATTCACCACTGAATTAATCTAGTAGGGAAGTCTATAAGAAAAATAAATTCAGGCTCAATTCCTCTGCTGGTACAAACTGATATTATTCAGAGCAGTTAACATCAGTAAAGGTCAACCTTTTTCGGTAAAATTTAATGCTTGATCTCATTTTCTTTCTTTCTTTCTTTCTTTCTTTCTTTCTTTCTTTCTTTCTTTCTTTCTTTCTTTTCTATCTTTTTGCTTTTGTCTTTTTCTTTTTCTTTTTTTTTTTTTTTTTTTTTTCTTTTTTTTTTTTTCCTGCAGGCCTCCCTTCAAAACGCAGTTGCTGAGATCATATTCTTTGCCTATCAATTGCCCATGTCAGTTCCTCCTGTCCTCTTTGATTCACTCTTCAGACTCCCTTGGCTTCAGGACATGAAGGTCAGGCTTTTTGTACACAGTTTGAATGCTGTCCACAGGCTGATCTTTCTGCCTACCTGCTCTTACAAAGCCTGCACTGTCAGAGGGTGCCTGAGTTCCCACCCTTTATGAATAGAAGCAAGCAGAAGAATCCATTGCCCTCTACTCCTTGGGGACCTCCAAATGAACAATGAACCAAGTCAAACTAACCAACCAAATAAAATCTCAAACCCAACAGGTCACCAAACAAGCTGCAGGATTCCCATATGGGTTCATTGTGGTCTGTGAACCTGAAACTATTTCTAAGCATGAAATACACTGAAAAACCAAACCTATGGCAAAATTGGCTTAGGAGAGTTCAATTCAGTGCAGAGCAATCTTGATGATGTATGGCAGGAACGCCAGTGAGCTAACCATTTTCAGCAGATTTTCCCTTTTTCTTCCTGAAAACCAAAGTAAAATTCAAAAGATACAAGCTCATGCAAACCAGAACCAGGAGACAAGCTTTACTGTGCCCACAGACGCCGTGCCACAGCACAAACTCCCCATGCTTCCCCATGCCCTAGGAAGAACACCAGGCTGTGTTTGAATGGCAGAGCTGGGCAGCCCCCCTTAAGTGCCAAGGAACAGAGGGTCAGGATATCCATAGGATGCTATGGAAATTCACCTTTGTAAAGCTTCATCTGCTGCTGCTCTCTGGCCTTAAACCTGAGGCAATGGTGCTGCCAGCTGTGTGTGCCTGGCTCCTGGCTGGGCCACAGGTCTGACTTCTCATTGCATGGAAATCAGGAGACAGGGATGGAGCAGAGGAAGGAGGGGAGGAGGGAGGAACATGGCCCAGGCAGTTCTTAGCCCTACACAGGTTCTAGACAAATATCCATACCACTAGACTTTCTTCCCTTCTAGATTAAGGACGTTGAATTAGAGCAATGAATGATCTGTTAAAACCTCTTCTGAATTAGTCAGCTCAAATCTATTCTCTTTTCCATTCTGTCTGCTTCTTTCAAAGGCTCTGGCCTTGTTAATTGCCAGAGTTTTCCCCCTGCCCTCACTTGATTATAGATCATTTAACAGGCATGAAGAAAAATATCATTTGGTTGCCCTTTAGACACTAGCCGGAAAGTGACAATAAATTTAAAGCAGAGTTTTGGGATAAAGCAAAAACTATTTCTGAAGAATGACAGTATGTACTAAGCATAAATCTTGAAGCTTAGCAGCTGAATTCTGAACCCATGCAATATTACTCTGCCCTGTGTCATTAGCAAGCTGCCAAAATGACAGCAAGCTGGATTATCTCCTTCATAATGTAGTCTGTTCAGCACAAAATAAATGACTGCTGACTTTTAACAATGTGCAGCACCATTAGAATGAAACTGTGTTGTGACCAGAGGCAATCCTACATGGAATTACCTTGGAAAATGAAGCTGCAATTAATCTTTTCTAGCTACACTTTACCCTAGGTTCTTCTTATCAAAATCATCTAATTAAGCACTGCATTATTTCCAGTTTCATACAAGCCTTACTCCCTTGATGTTATTGGAGAAATAGCACTATTGACTTGGAGCAGTACCAGAGGAAAGCAAGGCATATTTCCCACATATTGCCCAGCACAACCACATCATCATGGTTTCTCCCTCTCAAAGGTTGTCTCCAATACATTCTCAAATCACCACCTTCCAGGAGAAATTCAAAATTTAATACTGCTGTTCTCAGACCAGAAGCTTATGCTGTCAACCAAACCAGTAGAAATACTTGTGCCAGAGGGGAAAGATGACAGACCTTTAAACAGCTACTGTATTTTGGTTTATAAAGTCTCTGTTGTATACTGAGTCATAAGGAAACTCTGTAGAGATCTTCCTACTCATCATGAAACTGAGCATGAAAATCCAGATGAAGTTTTTCTAGGGCTTGGCAGAACAGGACTTCTTTTCACTCATTCAAGATGAAAGATTTAAGGAATTATATTGTCAAGCCTAAGTACAACATCCTGCATGTGTTCCTACGGAATTTCATCCTACTTTCTCCAGTCGGTTTTCCTAAGGTGATAATCTTAAATTCCATTCCTCACCCTGAGGCACTGCAGATCAAAAAAAACTCCATCACACCTTCAATATCACTACTACCAAACTTCAGTGTCACTACTGAAGACACTGAGCTATGCTGGAGTCAGAGCAGCCTCAGCTGTCCCTATAGTGCCACCAAACTGCCCTTCAAAGCCTCATTTCTCTTGCTAGTGAGAGATGGCACCAGAAATGGTGCAGGTCCTCAGCAGCCCAGAAGGGGAGGGGGGGTCCCAGGTATGGGTGTTGGCTGAGCCTTGGAAAGCATCTCCGTGGGAACCTGCATGGATCACCTGGGTCTGTAACAGACTGGGGCAGAAGGATGGGCAGCAGTCTAGCTCAGTCACTCTACATTGTGTTGTGTCCATCTATGGGAAGCCTCCCAAATGTTGACACCTGGTGTTTTCTCCACAGGAACCGGCAGAGTAAGCAAGTTCTCCAAAGGCAACCACCAACTGTGGTTGTTTTACCTTTCTGAGAGAATGAAGGCAGTGTTTTTGCACAGGAGCTGGGTGTGTCATTCCAGGCAAGCCCAGGCAGGTGGGCCACATTGCATGTTCACCTTCCTTTTTGGCCCTTCCCTGCATGTGTGTGTGGGCAGCCTGTCAGAGCGTCAGCCAGGCCATGGCTGCCTCCAGATTTGGAAGGAGCAGGCTTCTGCCGACCAAGCATGTGCTTCCTCAAAGCAGGACTCTTCAGCAGGGCAGGAGTTTTGCTAATTTTCTGTGTGATGTACACATCTCCACATGAGCACTCTGCTTGCTTGGCTGCATCCAAACCATCAGCACCTTGGAGGAGTCACAAGGGAGAGGCTGCCCACCAGTGCCAGCTGCCTCATCGGTCCTGACTATGCGTGACTCCCAAATAAGAATTCATCATGCAGCAAAGCTGACATGAACTGAGAAGGGATACAGATGCCCAGAGTCAGCCACAGGCATTCTTCCTAACCCTATCCCAGTTTTAGAAGAAACACCTGACTACAGAAGAAAAGACTCCAGATCCCAGCTCTTTATCTCTTTGACTGGAATCTGAAATAAAACCCCCAAAGAGACTCTTAGATGATCTAGATAACCATCTCCTATATGCTTATTTAAATTATAAATCCTGGAGGATTAGAGGTGTGTGTGAACAGAGCTTGGGGCAATAGGGCTTTGCCTGTGGTGGGGGCACTAATAAAACAAAGAAGTCCAGATTTCAAAAGCAGTTAGGTGTTTTATTAGGAGTTAGTAGTAGATCCCTGTGAGTAGGTGGATTTGCAGCATCTTTCTGGGTGGCAATAAAAATAGGGGTTTTTTACAAAAGGACTGTCCTCTGTCCCTACTAAAGGTATTTCTGCTTTGCTAAAATTCCACAATGATACACCAGGAGACATCACAATGCAACGCACTGAATTCAGAGGCGAGTATTGAGTGTTCATCCTCATGATACAAAATTGTTACATTGCTACATTTCCTCATGCTTAGGATAGGTTCTGCATTTTGCTATACTCAGTGGGAAATTGCAGGTAAAATGGGGGTGATTTCACCAAAAAGTATGCTGTGACTCCCCTGGTTTTTCCTGGGTACAGTTCCAGCCATATGCATGTCCCCAAGTTTTCAGCAGGGGAACGGTTCTGTTACAGACTGAGCTGCTGAGCCAGCACTTGAATTCACGGAAATTCTTTTCACCTGTGTCATTTATTTAGTAAAGCTTCATTCACATCAGTGACTAAGAAGATATTTTTACTTTTGCACATTTGTCCTTGATCTATTGAATTTTTTTTTTTTTCCAACTACCAGTCACCAAAAGGGCACGTGTCTTTATGCATGCGTGCAGGACAGTTTTGCCTAAATAATTGCCATGTTGCCTAGATGTCATTAATTAAAAAATAAAATAAATAAAAAGGATTCATTGCTGCAGCTCAGAAGTCTGAAGGGCTTAATGACAGATGTGAAACCCAACAAGACTGCAGTCTAGGCTCATGAAAACATATACAATCAATTTTCCATTTCTTTTTCTCTGTTCACCTCCCACAAAGAAATGCATGTTATTCACTGAGGTAGAACCTATTTTCCTTTTTATGTCAGGTGCTGGTTTGATGACAGAGAGTTGGGATAATTCCTATAGACTGCAATACCCCAGAAAAGCTGAAAGGTTGAGCCACTGGAGTATAAGCTATGGATTTGAGGTGTTCTAACTAAAATGCCAAGTGCCTCATCTCTACTGTGAAATAAATAGCATGGAAAGGTCTGGATTGCATGCATACAAAAACACAAACACACACTCAAACAAAATAGTTGGTGACAGTAGCAGAGCATTCCTTGGTCAGTGCAGGGCTTCACCACTTTAACATGACCACAACTGAAGGATCTTTGCAGGAAAAAGTGCCCCCTAGAAGCTTGCTCTTCAGGGTTTCAATGGATATTATTTCTGTCTTGGTACCAGGACACTGGAGAATTGCATAATGGGGCATACTGAAGAGTTTCTGAAGAGGAAGTGAGTCAAAGTTTGTTATTTTCAGCACAGCCAGGATTATGTTTTCTGCCACTTGTTGGGGCGGGGTGGGGGGGTTGATTTACCCAGCTATAGGAATCACAGCCAGGATGAAGAGCAAACATCTCAATTGCGACATCCTGGCAAGAAGCTTGTTCTAACAAGTAACTATTTTGAGAAGAGGAAGAAAAAACAACAAAAGTTGGCAAAAAGAGCTGCAAAGGGCTACATTGCTTGCAGATGCTCCCTCCTGCTCCCCAGACCTTGCAGACCTGGCTGTTCTGTCCAGGCTCCTGCTGCTTCTGCTCTGCCAAAACAACTTCTCTGTCTCTGAACACCCACAGTCTTTCTTAACTCTGTCTCTCTGTTCTTCCCGATCCATGGTTCCCATCCAGCTGCCGGCACTCCCGTGCACTGTTCCTGCACAGTGTAGTTGCAGGCAGATCCAGTTTTCCCTGCCTTGTTTGTTCCCTAATCCCTCAGCGCCCAGGTGCACTGAGGGGTATTGCACCATGTACCTCAGGCAACACTGCCTGCCTGTCACTACCCACAAGATCTGAAATATTCATGGAGGGCTTAACTTGCCACTGCCAGGCATCTCCTTGGGTCATTTACATCTGGGCAAAGGAAACGAAGGGGCTGTGAGATAGGACCAAAAGTGAGTAGCTGTAAATTGACAAGGGCCATTTGTCACACTGCCTCCAGATATTTCCTGTGTCACTGCTATTTTTACTTCTTTGCAAATAGACTGGAGACTTCAGTTTGCCAGTTTGCTCCTGCTCACATCAGGCTTGACTCAAGGCTCTGACAAGGAGAATGACATGAGCAAACTTGCATCTGCACAGGTTGGAAACTGTATCCTAGGTTCTCCACAGTTTCGAAATTATTGCAAAATGTATGTTGGTGCTGGAATACTAATCAGCATAAGGAACTAATGTGATATTAACAGTCTCTTGTAGACAGACTAAAAAGAGACTATTTGAATATTTCAGAAAGACTGGATTCTAGGTTCAGCGTTGGCTTTTTTCTTTTTTTTTTTTTTTTTTTTTTTTCATTTATTCATTTAATGCTATCTAACATCAAAGGAAATACTTTCAAGCATTATCCCAAACAAATCTCTGCAGCTGAGGTACAGCAGACGTCAGGCAGTGCAAAGTGCAGTAGCCTTGAAAGTGTTTGAGCCATGTGGACCTTTGACATTAGCATGAGGTTTGCTAAATCACTGACTTAGATGCATGGCAAAATGCTTCACACTGGAACAACCCTCAGTTGCTTTCCACTGGCAATTGATGGCAAAATAATTTGTGTTTGTGATATTTATATTAAAGACTTAAAATATGAACAGGCAGGATTTGATTAGGAATAGTGAGAGTGTACTTGTGGAAGCAAAATTTAACCTTTCTCTCAAAATCCTATAGTAAGTTTTAAATTTAAACTGAGAGCTTCACTAATTAGCATTTGCTCTGAGATCCCTATACGGCAGAGTATAAGTGTGAAGACAGAGAAAATCAGGATTATTGTTCCTTCATATAATGGGCTTCAGATTAAGCAAGCCAGGCATACATTGAATTGCAGTGACCTGGAGTCCTTATCTACCTCCAACAGTACAGCACAGCTCTGACTAATAAAGGTTTCTCAAACTCAGGCATTGAGTACTTGGTGAGACAATGATAAAGAGGGCGCCAGGACATGCCTCAGATATAGCAGGATCACTGAGTCACAATAAGGGACAGCAGAGTTTTAGTGACTTGGGTTTATAGTCCTGTGGTTACATTACCTGCTCAAGTGATATTCTTCCTTTCCTCAAATGACAAGTGACATCTTGTCAACTACTGACCATAGGAAGAAAAACATCCCAAAGTGGGAACCCAAAAGAAAAAGAATATTTTCACTCAGTGCTTTGGGAACTTGGCTGGAAAAATGTTCAGTGAACACCCCCAGGACTGAAAGATATCAGATGAAAATCAGCTAGTTCTGTCTCTTACAGATAAAAGGGATTCTTCTTCCTCACCAAGGGGATTTAACAGGTCTTTAGAGATTTGCAGTCAATAGAAAACTGCTTTACAAAATTGGCAGTTTTCTGGCAAAATACTTTATTCCAGTTAATCATTCTGTGCATTCTCTGGAAAACTGGTGTGATACCATGTCTGGTTATAGCTCTGGTTTTCTCTCTCTTGAGAAATACTGACACTGGCTATCACAACCACAGCACCAAGCAGCATCCCTGAGGGATTCCTTCAGCTGTTCAGCCCAGGAGTTGGCCCTCTGTATCTTCCCTCTAGGACTCCAGCAGCTGCATGACTGGTGGTTTTATCAATTTCCTTCCAGGTAATGGGTTATCTACCCAGGTGGAAGGTCTGAGAAGTTAAGCCTCAAGCCGATACATCAGTACAATCTGCCTGCACCCATTTTATTGTGCCTTTAGCCAGCTTCGTACTCAGCGTTTTCTCCAGTCACCCCTTTGAACTTCCTGTTGATGCTTGAGGTGTCTGAATGTCAGGCATGTTTTCCAGCCACAGTGTCATTCTTCTTCCTGCACCTATTTTTAAATTTTATAGCTCCTTTTGATGGTGGGCACAGTATCATTCATTGCAGTAATGCAATGGAAGAAGAATGCACAAGCAGATGAAGCATCTTTTGGATAAAGCTATAGTAACTAAACCAGACTGTAGTTCCTTTGCAACATTTGTTTCAGGTCTTGGCCTCTCCCAAAGTATTCTCAAGGAAACCATAACAGGGTAAGATGTTGCCCTGGCTATTTGTGTGACAGTTCCCAAAGTCCTGGTCACTAAGGGTCCTATATTTGGGCTTATGCTTGGCCCTTCAGACAGGACAGTCATAGCATCCAGGGGATGCTCAGGGAGTAATTGTATACTCCTGGTGCAAGGAGCATACATATAATTATGTATTCCCAAAGTGTGCAATGCTTGGTAATTGCACACAGTAGACCCAAAAATATCATTTAACACGTGTGCTGGTTTTTAAGGCAAAAATACTGGTGAATTTACTTTGTGATTATATGGTCCTTACCACATGCACTTTCTTCCAGTATTTGATGCTTACTATGTCATTAAATGGTCAGCAATTGCTTTGGAGGCAAAGACTGCTTGGAAAATTGCTCTGCAAAATGGAGCATTATTTTAAATTCATTAACATTTTTCACCACAGCATTTTTCTTAAGGAAAAATATATAAATCTTGCAATTTGACTTCAGCCTACATTCTTCTGGAGATCTGTTGTGTTCCTGTTATTATGAAAGCATAATGATGTTGCTTTCGGACTTTTTTAATCAATGTTTCTCTCTATCCATTTTCCTCTTTAAGTCTTTCCCTCCTAAGCCAGAAATAAAAATTGGAAGCTGACTGTATTTTTAAGCCAACAATATCCCTGTTTCTCCTGAAGCCAATGGATGTGGCATAGTTCCCACTGACTTCCCGTAGTCCAAGTTCTCTTTTAGGGATTCTTGCCATGTGGATGGAATAACTCCACCAAGGTCAACAGGTTTGCACAGAAAATGCCTGGGTACAATTGCAGCACGACCCATCCTACTGGTAGGAAGATCTCTTCTAATTTCTTCCAAACCAGGCATATCTACAGATCCCTGCACACATCCCAGAGTGAAACTTGCAGTCCACAAGTTCTCTCTATGTTTGCTAGTATGGTATGTTATTTTGTTAGATTGCTGGGCTGCAGCACAGAAACAAAAATCAGCCCAACTCAGCCTGGTTGCAAATTAAGGAAAATGTAGCCTGAAAGAAACAGAGAGGCAATTCTAGTCAGAATATTCTATATCAAGAATTATAGGGCTCTAACTAGAGTAATTTTTATGACTCCTAATGTAAGGACTAAATTCCTATTTAGCTCTTTTGCTTTTGCTTGAGTTTTCTATTTCTTCCAAGAAGCACTGAAAATATTTAAGTGGTGATTCATAACAATATGACACCAGTTAAGTTCTGAGACTGGAATTCATTCATTTTCAGAGGACCAACAGAATGGCTGTACATTACTGCATTGTCAAAATAAAGCTCAAAGGAGACTGTGGTAAAGCATGCACCCCATTCTGGCTGCCTACACAGGGGAGAGTTTCATCCTAGTTTGCAAATCTTTGCCAGCATGGCATTCTTCAGGTCAAACTGTACCCAAAAGCAGTGTGAGCATGGAGACATGACTCTCTTTAGCTCCTGTGGTCATGGTATCCATCCCTGCAAACAGGATCTGTTAATTTGTGATGGCTCCTACCACATCTTGTTTTCAGTCCTGGTGAAAGCAATGAGTGGTTTATGGAAGCCAAGACCAGAGAGCTAAGGACAGCTTGGGTGGAAAAGGAAGATATGAACACAGCACCTTGGCCACAGAATTACTTGCTGGCTGGTAGGTGCAAACAAGTGATTTTAATAGCTACAATGCTGGACCACATGGTACAGTTCAAATGCTAAATGTCAGACTAAAAATGTTTTGAGGACTGGATTCTTTAATAATAATAATAATAAAGTATTTCTCCTCTGAAAGCCACATGCTTTCTTTAGCCATTTTCCTTTTGAGGAAAACCACCCTTTTTCAGATGTTTCTCAGCTGACAGATTGCTACATCGCCTGCCTTAGAAAACAGATGCATCCTTCTTGTGCATGCCTGTGTCAGAAGAGTGAGTTGAAAATAGCTGGCCCTATGAGAATGACCTCCAGATCATATGGCAATGCAAAGATACTTCAGGGGTTCAAAGCAACTATTCCCCTCAGGCATCTTTGTATGGGTCCAAGTAATATCATAATCATTTTTTCCTTGAACCACTATTTTAATTGCCTGGGACAAGCACAACCCAGTATGGCCACAGAATGACTGCCCTCAAATGTTTGTTACCAGCTGGGATAAAACCTAGGCTTTGGGGCACCTGTATTTTATAATACTACTAAAAATACTATGTGAGCCTTTAGGTTTCATCCTTTCCCAGATTCTCTCTGCTCTCCCACAGAGAACAAAGTCTACCCCTGTTTAAACAGCAAGAAGCTCCAAAAAGCATCTCTGCAGCCTCATCTAGCAGCAAAGCCAGCAGATCTGCTCTGAAAATAGAAGCAGCAAAAGAGAAATAGATGGTGACTCACATCTTAGCAGTGCTCTTGTTTATAGTGGCATAAAACAAGAGTAACTCCCTTGACATTGGTGAAGTTAACACCCTTTCAAGTAGCCACATTTCTTGGGTAATTTTAGATCAATCTACATTCATTCATCATTCCTCAGCTTTGATATTGGATTGGCTCAACTGGTTTAAAATTCAGTGAGGCTCCAATGCATCTGATCATTAAGAATAATGAGAAAAGCTGAGCTGATTTGTACAAGTGCAAATAGTGACACTGCTTGGGGGTGACACAGACCCTACATCATGCAGACTATACTTTCCCAGAGAGAAGCTCCCCTGCAGTCACTAGATGGGTATTAGTTTAAAACAAGTGGAAAAGAGTGGGAAGAAGCTTGGCTGAGGGATGAACGAGAGTGTTTGTTGGTTTCTTGAATTTCCTTGGCATTACACAACACAATTTTTGCAGACATGGCTAGATTCCTTCCTGGATGAACTTGCTGAGCACAAGGGTGGGTTGAGGATTTTGCTTGCCTGTTTGTTTTCTTCCAAAAAGCAGGAGGTTTCTCATTAAGAGCTTACAGGAAATTCAGTTATATAAAGGTGTTTCTGTTTTAGTGAATATATTTACTAGGGGGAAAATGTTTCTCATCTGTCTGTGTGGTGTACTTTCAGTTCCTGAAAAGAGATAAGAAAGGTGCCTGACCTCCTGTGGGAAGTCCCAAAGGAGGACAGTATCACATATGCGCAATAACCCAAAAAAAGTTTGGCAACAGACCTAGCGCAATCAGAAGTACAAGAAAAGCTCTAAACAATGCCCCACTTACTGAGCTATCTATTGTCATTGCCTATGTAAATGCTGATGGAGGTATTCTGCTGATCCAGTAGTGTGCTATTCTCTGGCCAGACCCCCCACTTAGATTTCTGGGCCACCCCACAGCAAGCAAGAGAAGTTACCAGACCTTGTTGATTGTCCACTGAGGAGTGGAAATGAAAACAGCTAAACATCTGCTATTCTTCACAGCAACATTACAGCTCAGCTAGGCAATCCACCTAGCTCACTTCCATGCAAATGAAATGTAGTGCCAGTATTTCCAGAATTATAAATCAAGGTTACAATCTGAGACGCTGTTAGAGATCCTATAAATAAAGATAAGTATATGTGGGATGGGGGCAAAGATAATAAAAAAGATCCCACATGTGTGGGGATTTGTGCTGTTGCTCAAACAAAGGGATGGGATTCAACAGGCACAGCTGTTCCCTGCCTGTTGCTGCCTCCGCCCATTTATTTTAAATAATATCCATATTTAATTGGGCAATCTCAATGATATTTTCTCAAGTGCTTTTGAAAGGTCTGTTTGGTTCATTTTCCTTGGCACCTTTATCCTCCAGCTGCTGATTTTCCTATTATTAGGGACACTATCACTCACAGGAGGTCTAAATCTTGACTGGTCCTGCATTCGGTAGATTTTAAAGCTGACGTGGCAGGATATTATCCATTGTGATATAATAGTATTTTTAAAAAGTAATTGTAGTCAGCCTTTAAAGATGTATATGGGAAGTCAATGCCCAGGATTTGTCCCCCTTGGAACAACAGTCAGCAGCAACCAAACACCATGCAAATGCTGTTCTATGCCTGCCTCCACACCTCCTTTTGGGCTCATCTCTGTAGTAATTTGCTGACAGCAGAAAATAGCAACTTATGGCTTGCCCTGCATTTGGCTACTGCACTGTGGAGCTGAAGCCTGAGAAAAAGGACATGTGTGGTATCCACACAACTGTGTGCAGAGTGAGGTGAGGAGACAGGAGCTGGAACAGAGCAGTGGCTTTTAACCCCCACGGAGGACCCTTGGCACAGATTGCACATGCTGGATAAAGGAGACTTACCCTGAGTCTGGGCTACACTGCATGGATCTGCTCTGACACCCTGGAGGAGCCACAGCAGGAGAAGGGGAGCCCATAGGGAATCAAACCCTCATATATCTTCATAATTTCTGGATGCTAAGCCATGCTTCTAACCCACTGTAAAGTCAGATATACAGGAAGTATGAAAGGCAAAGGAAGCCAAAAACATCTTGGAAATTAAGCTGTTTTTACAATTTAGAGTTGCTTTCATTTTTGCTAAAGCACTGTCCAGTCAAATCTGGTCTATGATCCCAACTCCAAACATCAGGGCACATTAAGTTCTGGGCTGGACACTATTCCCCAGCCAGCTCTTGGGAGTGAGGAAGGTGATGGGTGACTGCTGAGATATCCCAGAAAAGGGAAAAGCTGCTACCTGAGGCATGTGGTGCAGACACCTCAATGTCTCTGCAAGTAGTCAGTTTGAGCCAGTCAAGCTCAGCTCCTGCCAGGTTACTGGCATTTGAGGCCAGCCAACAGAGGCAGACATTCCTGCCCCAATGGCCCCCACCCTGGACTGGGGAGGTTAGAGAACACCAGCAAACAGGATGAATGAAGCATAAGATCAGTGTAGATAAGTGCTAGAGACTGTCTAGTGCTCCTTAGAGGTGGATTGCCTTTGTTGAAACCAATTAAATTTTGCTCGACAGAGTGTACAATTTCAGGACTTGTTCTGGGATGTCTGAATAAATTCAAACAATGGAAAAGAATCACATAGCAGTTGCAGACAAAGTCAGCATGAAGGCAACACTTTTTATGTCTTTAGTCTCCTTTATGGCTCTTTCCATCAATTTCAAAGTAGTTATCACCTCTTTGAAATTCAGTACTGCTGAAGGGCATGGTCGGTCTGTGACCAAGTAATAGGATAGAATTTTAAGGGGAATGAAGACATGAAGCAGTGAGACAGAACTATTCAATCTGCTTTGCTTAATGCATTTCTGCAAGCAATAGAAGTGGCTAATGCAGATCAGAGGTAGGGGAAACATTTAAAATCTGTAAGTTAAATATTTATATTAAAATTAATATGCTTGTGCGCCATAAAGTATATAGTTAAGAATTGTTTGCTGAAATGTACAGTTAGCAAAGATTAGATGTAATTGCTATGGCAGTGTTGTGTTCCAGTATTGCAATACCATTACATTCCACTTTGTTTCCCAGGGAAAACCTGGGATATAATTTATTGCTATGTAGATGAACACAGGAGAAGAAATTGTTTTCACAAGATGGGCATTTTTAATTACTTAGAACTAAACTGCAGTGTCAGTGACATTTGTTTAATTTTGAAATGCCACATACTAGGAAAGCATAAGAAAAGTTATCTGATAGATTTTGTGCATGCCTGCAAAGGAAGACTCCTTCTCTTTTTAATGGTCTAAAAAACCCCAAACCCACTCATAATCCCAAAATGGGATTGTGCATTTAATCCAATTATGCACTAGACTCTGGAAAATCCTGAGAGTTTCCTGTTATGCTGTTTGGCTTTATTCTTCATCTCGGCTGAAACCTCTGAGCTCACTTTGAGTCTCTGTGACACCATGGATCCGATTCAGCAAAACACTTAAGTATACTCTCAGCCCAAGCACTTTGAGGACTTGCATCCTTGCTTGGCAGCACTTTTAAGCACTTACAGAATTTAAAGCATATACTCAAGTCCCTTCAACTTCATTGAAGCATAAGATCTACTTAAGTATTTTGTTTAATGAAAGTATAAGTGATTAAAATATTACCAATGCAAGTGTATTTTTCTCTGGCTTGCATTGCTCACTTCTTTTTCAAGTAACCCAGCCTGTCCAATCTATTTGTTTTTACTCACTTTAAATGCAGAGCTATGTGTGGGAACTCTACAATTAATTTCTCCAATCTGTTTGTTTGATTTTCCCTGCAGATGTAGGGCTCCTAGCTTTTTTGGGAAATGCTGTGCTGAAAAGTATTTAGCACCATGCTGAAGCCAGAGCAGAGCTACAAGTCAGGTTCACAGCATGTGACAGCAGCAGATGAGCAAGCTAAGCCCTGTTTCAGCCTTCTTAGGCAAGATTTGTGCATCTTTGGCTCTAATCTTGCAAGCCACATATGAGGAAATAATCTTCATCCTCTCAAATACATCCTTGAAGTTGGTGGAAGCAGTTGATGCACAGAAAGCTTGCAAGGACTGATCCTTATTTAAGCCAAAAAAAGAGAAAACAGTGCAAACCCAATCTGAAGGAGATTGTGTGCATCTGCCACTGGAGTTGGTGGCAATTTAGTACCAATTTCAGCTTCAGCAGGCACAGTGTCAAGGGCAGGGCTGCACCCTTTGCTGTCTGGGCCATCCACAAAAACAAGGAGAAAGATTGCTTTTCCCACAATATGATATAAATGAGCTCAGGCGAGACTGTCTATAAACCCTCTTCTCTGCAGTCCCTTTCATAAGGCTGGGTAATTATATAGGAATTACCTCTCAGTCTGATTTTTCAATGGCTCCTGAAAAATACAAGGAAGGTATTTGACTCCATCAGAAAGCAAGTTTTGTACTGCAGAACTGTTGTGTTAAACCCATGAGAAGAGCCCAGGCGGCACAGCCTATGTGTCAAGTTGTCTCCCACTAGTCTTTCCCTTTAGCAGAGGAGTCCATCCTAATTTTGCTCTGACAAATTAAGAGACAGCTTAATTCCTAAAGCTACAGGATGACATGCCAGCTGCTGGGAAATTCTGCATCTGTGATGAAGCAGGAGGAATTTTGGCACTGGATTGTGCCCCACAGGAGAGCAACTCTGTTTGGCAGCTTGGCCAGAGAGAATTTTAAAGCAGGATCTTTTCTGAGGACATACTTAAGAGAAAAGTCATCTTAGAGGAGGGAAATGCAAGTGGTAAAACTGTACCAGGTTCAATAAACTATGTTGACAGAGACATTGATCTCAGCACTAAAATGAAAAGAAGATTAATCTAGTTTTGGAGATGCTAATGCACTGGGGAATCAATTAGTACAAAGGGACTGCAGAAATCCCTAAAAACTCTCACTATACAGAATTCTAGTCAGAAGGTTCTTTTCTAAAAGACCAAAACACCCAGGAAACCAGAGAGAGGTACAAAGACAGAGGTCAGCCAGAGAAAGAAATACTACTTTTTCTCTTAGCTTTGAAGGGTTTTACCCTTGAACAGAGCTGGTCAGCAATACCAAACAACATCTGTAAGAGGAAGGGTAGCTAAGCACAGGACAGACCTCAAGGACACACAGTTTTATAACCATCATCTTAAACAGGATATCTTAAATCCAATTTAATCTGGGCATCTTGAGTAATTTATCTGAAACATCCATACAAAGTGTTTTTTTGGCCTATGCTCTTTTTGTATTTAGGAGAGAAGATGATTCAGCTCACCCCTTTTTCACGTGCAGACTCAGGTGATGGTCTAGGCAGTCGCATCAGAGAAAGGATTTAAGCCTTGCAAGTCAGGACTGGGTTTCCTTGTCTTACATTCTTCACAATTAGTGATAATAACTCTTGGTACTACTCTTCCTTTGACTTTGAAGATTTTTTCCTGCCTGAGACTAGATAATCACCATTTTTAATATTTAATTTTCAGGCAGCAGTAGGGCAGGAGGTGGAAGTCCTTGGACAGCATTGCCACAGAGTGGATAAGTCGTCCTTTCCCTGCTCCCTTCAGGGAGAGCAGGAAAGTGGCAGGGCCCAAAGTCTGGCTTCTCCTCCACCTTGTTCACCCTGTCACTGACCCCCCAGGGCCACCAATCACATAAAAAACCTAGTTTTCAGAACTGCCTGATACCTGCAAGTCTCCAGCAGGAGCTGCCAGTGCTCCTCATGCTGGCAAGTCAAACACGAGGCCTGCAGCAGCGATCAGCTCCATCCATGCATGGCCAAGCTCAGGTCTGGTCGGGTTGGCACTGTGGTGTGCCAGGGAAAACCTGAGTACCCTTCCTGTCTTCACAAGGAGAAGAAAGAGGTGACTCAGGGTGCCAAGGCAAGCCCTGAAGATGCCTGTGGAGCAGCGCAGCCCCGCGTGGTGACGGGACACCCTGCAATGGCTCTGGCCAGCCCAGCCCAGCTCAGTCCTTCTGGGCCCGCCTCAGCAAAGCCCCTCAGAGGTGCCACGAAACCCGCAGTGTCACCCTCCTTCCACCCACCTGCTGCCAGGTAAGGCCCTGGGCTGAGCTTCTGCACCTCAGGCACTGCCTGGGCTGGCCATGGGCTCCCGGGCAAGCCGGGACAGCCAGGGCTGTGCAGGACCCTCGCCATGCCGCGGGTGCCCCTCGCAGGCCCCAGCGGGTCCCTCATGGCACAGCAGCGCCACGCCAGAGCACCTTATTTAACCCTGCTGAGGGAAGCACCAGCTCTTTCCCCTCTCAGCATTTGTTTTCAGTGGCTAATCCAGGAAACACACGTCCTTTCTATTTACTTAGCAAAGAATGAATAACAAGCACGTTTCTCCCCGTCGCCAGCCCTCTCCTCGCTCCCCTCCCCACCTTGCTATTAAAATGGCAACCTCTGTGCTGCAGACATGGCCAGGCTGCTGGAGCACTTAAGCAGCGCCCTGTGAGCTGCAGCCATTTACTACGTGCGATTGTTTCTGCGAGACCTAATAATTCTACCATTGTTATTACAACACTGTGCACTAATACAAATGAGCTTGTAAATAGGAGTCCAACTAAAATAAAACCATTATAATCACAGCCCAGGCTGTAAATCACAGACTAGTGTATTCTGCTGTGGTTTGACCCAGAGCCAGGCAATAGTCAAATAATCAAACTGCAGATGTTGGGATAGCAAATCTGCTTAAATTTAAACAGTGGCAAAGATCCAAACAACAAGGGGGGAGAAAAGAGTCCTTTTCACAATGTAGGAATTCCTCCCCCCACCTCTCTTCTTGTTAACTGGGTCTGTAAAGTAACCAGACATGTTACCCGGTAATAGCGCGGCTCCTTGTGCAGCCAGCCCAGCTCGCAGGAGCCGTGCCCTGCAAAGCATCCTCAGTGACTGATAACTGGCACCATCTGCCAGGCTTGCAGTCCCATGGCCTGTCGGGTGAGCCATGGCCAATGGTGGGATCAAACCTTCCAAACCTTCCCAAGGGAGAGACCCAGGGGTATCCAATAATATTCTGTACCATGAGCTGCATTAGAGTCACCCCAGAAACCAACAATGCAGAGTCATGGATTGACTCAGTCTAATTTCAGGAGCTTCTTGATATGAGTAAATCCTCTCCCTTCTCTGTCTCACTCTCAGATATCCGTATTTCCCCACAATAAAGCCCAGGACACAGCTGCAACCTGGTCTCTTGCTCAGGGGAGCTCATGGTGGGCCGAAGGTTTGTGTCCCTACCTCAAAGCATCCTTGGCCAGGGCACACAGAGAGACCTGCCTAGAAGTGGCATGCTGGGGGTCATTTCACTGAGCAAACCATCATGCACGGGGCAGCAGGGACTCTGATGCAAGTGTGGGGCAGCTGGGAAGAGGCTCCACATGAGGCTGCCAGGCTCTGCCAGCTGTTCCTATGGCTGTGGGAGGTGCAGTGTGGCTGCCTTTCCTCCAAGCCAGAAAGCAGGATCTGTGTCGGTAGTGCTCACAGGTGGTGTGTTTTTTGTCTGGAGAATACAAAGAGCCTTGGCTCTTGCCCCATGACATTTGAAATGATGCTATAAGCTTCTTTAAGAAAAGTCCACGGTCATTTGTTTCTCTGACAGCCCAAGGCAAACAAGTTGGATGGGTCCTGTTGCTCACCACATTGTCACATGTGGTCGCAGGAGGACTGTTAAATGTGAGAACCTCCTTGATGTAACTTTAACTTACTAGGAAAGAATTTTTTATGCTTTTTATTTTTTTAATGTAATATTTTAGCCACTGCCAGCAAGTCATAAGAACAATCAATCACACAAACAGATGCCGTGTAAATACAGCTTTCAAGCAAGTAGCTCAAAAAATCATTGAGGGAATGAAGTAGTGATCTCTCGAGGGGAAAATTAGCAAAATGAGCTCGCCAGTCTTGGATGAAGGCTGGACAGGATACAAACCAGCCATCCTCGTGAATCTTTCTTCTCTGTGGCACTGACACAGCAGCTGTGAATATTAATATTATTTCCCTAAAACCTTGTGACTAAATTCCACTAGCAGAACAATTTGCCCTTCCTGCTCAGGAAATATTTGCTGTTAAAATTACTTGAAGGCAACATGAACCAAGCTGGAGGGACCCCAGAAGGAGATTTTGGTTATAAAAAGCTCTTTCACTTATTTGGAACATTTTCCTTAGAAATTGAGAAACCAAGTTGGATGAAAGTTCTCTTTCCTCTGTTTTCCCTCTATTATTGGTTCTTTTTAAGGGATAGTCTATCTCCTGAAGGTGGCAAACCTTTTTTGGCCTCAGTCTCCTCCTGGAGGGAATACAATGTTAGAAACAGAAAAATGTGCCACTCCAAGTACATACTGCAAAATTAACACCTTGGCGTGCACTCCTTGAAAAGTCATTCTGCTGCATCCAAATTTTCACAGATTTTCCTGCTCCATTTGTCAAGGGCACCATTTTTTAAAAGTGCTATTTTTTTAGCCTTTGATTTACAGTAAGCCCATTGCTCAGAGGAAGCCTGCAGAAAGAGACCGGTTTCCTTTGATGCATTCCTAAGTGTCTTGGTGAGAGGAATTGTTCTGGTGTGTGAATCACCTCTGCTTCCTCTGCCTGTCAGAAAAACAGTGCTACCTTGTTCTGCTGATATATGCCACGCTGCATGGGATGTGGTTGATCTCCTCTGCTGCTGCTGCTGCTGCTCTGCAGAGATCTGTTTCACAATGTGAGCAGTAACCAGATTAAAATCAATGCTGGAGGTTGTTGTGAACATTAAGCATTAAATAAACTCCAGCATTGTACCATAATTCCTCATGAATGATTAGATCGTCCTGCTGGGAGTGCTACCATTATACATAAGGCAAATGTCACTGGGTGCCTCATAAATTTAGTATACAAGCACTAAACATATTAGGTCTGATTCACTGCTGCCTAGCTTCAGTTTATCCTAGTATGAGGCAGAGGAGTTACACCAGCACAAATGTGCAGAGAAACACTAGTTCCCTTCTCATTTTAAGGGATCAGCTGTTTCCACTGACTTTCATGAGACTGATGCTAAGTAGATTCACAGTTGCTCCACTCCAGCTATATTAAGTCTCAGTTGTGGTAGATCATGCAGGAGAGCCAGTCCTGGGGAAAAATATAGGCTGGTATTTCTGGCATAGAAATGCAACTCCTAATAGTGAAGGCAGGTCTAGATTGCAAAGAAATAATGTGCTTGAGAGCTGGGTTGACAAAATCAAATTAGCTGATTTAGGAGGAAAAAACAGACTCAAGGCAGGTTGGCTTTTGACACAGGATAGCTGCTCAAGTGCAAGTCCACCATGCAGCTTATGTTGAGCAGGAGCTACATACATGATCCAAACCCCAGATTGTCTCCAATTCCCTTGCACTTCCATGAGAGCACTCCTGTCATCTGTACTGAAACTTTCCTGGGGACAAGGAAGGTTGGCACAGCACCGTTTCGGTGTGTTCCACTGCTCCCATTCCAAATACAGTGACTTTCTCTTGATGTTTCAATTTTTCCATAGAAAGTGTAATTTCCCTCCAAGAGAATTTTCCTCCATCTACTGTTTGTCAGGGAAGAAATAAAAGTCTCGTGCCTCAAAAACATTGTTGGAAAAATCTTTAAAATTATATGCTGTTGACAACAGCAGCAATAATGGAGAGAATGTGGCCTGTGAAGCTCCCTGGTCCCTGACTTTCTCACTGAAGGATTATTCCCTGCAATCCCCCTCAGTCCATGTTGTCCAAGGTATTTTTTTTAATGAGGTGTTGACTAATTCCCTCGGGAAATTTTTCTGCAGTCTGACAGGTCTCATTGTTAGCATTCTACCCAGAGTAAATTTTGCTTTACCAGACTTTGTCTCAAACTATTTCCCTTTTTCCTTGGTGTATTATGCATCTTTCAAATATTTGTAGGCAGTTATCATATCCCCTTTTTTAGCTGTCTGTCAGCCAAGTTAAACATAATTAGCTTTTTTAATCTTCCTCCATAAATCCAGCTTGCTTTCTTGAAATCCAGTCCCCTTCTCCTACTTACGTGTCTTTTTGGTATGATGAAGCTACATATTTTGTGGTTCCTTTTCACACGCTATCACTGATACCAGCAGGAAGAGATATCAGAAAATCAGACAGTAGATCAGGGATGGTTTCTAGTCTAGGTCAATTTTTTTGCTTTTTGTAACACAGACTTAACTTCACTGTCAAATAACTGAGTGTTTCCTTTGAATTTTTATATCAGTTAATATTCACAAAATTCAAACCCTGCAGAGTACTTTCAAAGCTAATTGCTATAAAAGATTAATTAGGAATTTTGTGCACATTCTATGGGTAGACTTGGAACAGTAGAACACTGCTGGAAAATTAATTTACCTGTCATGACAATGTTCTAACTGATGTGGAAAAAACTACTTTTTAAAATTTTATTTCCAGAAACAATTAGAAAATATTATCCAGGAATGCTTTGGGGGTTTTTTGTTTGTTTGGCACTAGTGAAACAAGTGTTCCAATGTCCCAGCACACATTCCCTGAGCATTTGCTACAGGATGCCAAAACCCCGTTTTTCAAATCTATATAAACAACAGGGAGGCATTTCCCATAATTTGCATCCCACAGGACTGGATGGAAGCTCAACCAGAGCATTGTTTTGCACTTACTGATTCTGGACACAGGCAGTATCTATTTACTCATTCACTCATTATTTTTATATATTATATATATATATATATATATATATATATTTGTGTGTGTGTGTGTGTGTGTGGATGGGTGTGTGTGTGTGTGTATGTAACCTTTGGGAAGAAAGAGACAGGGGATTAAATGCACACAGAAAACATTAATTGAGTGTTCACATTTTTCAACCACTTTTCTCCTTGAGATGAAAATACTTCAGGGACTTAAAAGCACTTTAATTTCAGCTAGGCTCCAGAGGTACACTATCAAAATGCTGAAGAAATTCCTCCATATGGAGATTTTAAAGATGAACTGCCTTGGTCTGCTCACTTCTCAGGGTGACTCTCAAAACCTCAGCTTCATGTATTAGTAATAAATGGCTGAAACAATTTCCCAAGGAATGTGATTGATTCTTCATCCACTGGAATGCTTGTACCCAGGCTGGATATTTTTTAAAAGATAAGCTGTAATTTAAACAGACACGAGTAATATCTGGTAAATCTGTACAACTTCTGTTTAGCAAAATGAGCAGATTAGAAGATAATCCTTTGTCTGCCCTTAAGCATATGCTAACACCTCCTTCCTTCATTGTATGCACGAAGATTTGTAGATTTGCACTTCTCTCCCTCAAATACCATAGCTATGAAAAAGTGTAAAGAGGCATCCTAGTTGTCAGAATGCCTTCAGGGAAATTAGCAACTGAAGCAGGAAAATCCCTGCTGGAAGAAAATCCCCTGAAGCAGGGACAGAAGCATGCTCAAGTGTAGGCCTCCTTCAATATTAATATCCTTCCTGAGGGCAGATGTCTTTGTTCTTCAGGCCTCTTACGGACAAATTCTTAAGTCTTCACTAAATAGGACTGCAGAATGACTGATCTGTGTGGCTGATTGAAGTTTTTGATATTTTCAATTTTCAATTACAAATTGAAGGTAAGCTTTTGTTTCTTTCAGTGTCTTGCAGTGTTTTCACAAATTTTCCTATGAAAATGTGTCTGTACCAAAATCACTGAGACAGTGATTGTGTTATGTAGGTCTCCAGTTTCTCTGGTTTAGCTCACAGTAAATTCATAAAGAATTCAAGTGTGGAAGACTGAGAGAAAGATCCAAGTCCAAGCAAAAGAAAATTAAAAGAGAGGGAGCTGCTTTTGTTATAACAATAGCTCAGAATTTCCTGAACTGCAGATTTTGCTCACTGACAGAGGCCAAAATCCTTGTTGATTTTAATTTCTTTAGCTGATGATGGTTTTTTTGCAAGATCTCCCCATAGTCATTTATGAAAGTGGAGCAAAAGGCCTGAAAGCCACCATGAGACATTTGACATCAGTGATCAGAGCTGTGCTCAGTGAAGGACTGTGGGACAAATGCACATAAATATTGCACAGCTGTGTAGGTATTGTACTCCCACAAGGAGTTCACAACCTGCAGTGTGCCCCACACAGACAGCAGAGACCAAACAACATAGGAGATGCAGCCTGCAGTCTGGTTTTGTAGTTCTTATTTTTACAATAAAAATAACATTACTGGTTTTTACACACAGGAAAAAAGCTGGATGAGCAGCCAAGAGCAGACGCTTTACCGAGCAAAGTCCACTTGGATGAGCAGGTGGGGCAGAGCCTGAGAACTCCACAGGTTAGCACAGATCTGAGGCACCCAAAGTGACCCTCCCTTCTTGCTCAGCAAACAAGAGATTTTGTTCAGCCTAATGGGGATTCCCAGAAAGGAAACCAACTGCTCCAACCTCCCCAGCCTCTCCTTCCTTCCTGAGCTTGGTTATCTACTCTTAAAGCAAATTGCCTGCCCCAGCAGAAGGTGTGAATTAGCCTTGGGTAAGGGGAGCCAATGAGAAAGAACTCAGGGATGTCCAGTTAAGAATCAGTCTCTGATGTTGTCTCTGCAAATCCACAAGTCAAATGAGCTTGAACAAACTGGAGGAAAACACATGGTCCAGACACCCTGGGCATTGAGTAGCAACGAGCAGCAGCAAGCCATGCTCCAAGGGGCAAAAAACAGAACAGTGGTGGAAGTGATGTACAAAAACACCCTTCAGGGGATCCCTGAAGTCATTCAGCTCAAGGTGTGCATGGTGCAGAGGGTATTTGTGAGGGACAGCACAACAGGGATCCTGGAGGTTTCTGGGTGTGATGGCACTTTTGGAGCAAGGTGTGCCCAGCCTGTGCCAGTGCTAGGAAATGCCTACATGGCCCATGGGGTGTCAAGGAAACTCAGCAGGGCAAGAGGTGAGGAAAGTCTCCTTAAGCTCTCCATTTGCTTTGAGATCTGACTTTGCATCTTCTTTCCTTTCAAGACTGTTCTGGCACTCAAAAAGAAATCAAGCAGGTTAAAGGCCAGCTCTATTATTTTTGTTGGGTTTTTAAAGAAGTTTAAACCACAGCCTAAGGAGCCTACCTATGCCATCTGGGAAATAAAGCACATAAAGCCAGTGATTTTAGATGTCCACTACAGCAGAGAAGATTTTATGGGCTATAAAATGAAATATGACAGTGACCCTGAATGTACTGGAACAACTTCTTCAGTTTTTCTTTTCATCACTAAGCTTTCTGATTTAATTCCTTCTGAATCCATAATTACATAAAAGAAGACCAGGGTTATCATTATTATCTTGCCAAAATGTTCATTCCTTATGCAATAACTCCTACAATGATTCTTCCAGAAATGGGGAAATACTCTTCTGGTTATAGGATAGGCATATGAGGGGCTATCTGCAGAAAAAGAAAAATAACATCTCTAGGGGTTTTGCCAGAAACTTGAACAAGAGTAAAGCTGGGCTTCTGCTGACTGTTTCTGAAAATTCCAGCATTGATTTGTTAATGACCATTTGCATGATGGACTACTGCAAGCCATTTATCTGCAGAAACAAATACTCAAAATAGAAGAAGAAAACAGGACATAGCCAGGCAAGCTGTGGTTTGTGCCAAAGCTCATATTTGCAGAAAGACAGATACATAATATTGCTCAGTTTTTTTCAGGAAAACCACTACTAAAGCATTTTTGCCAACCTCTTTGACTTCATGTCAAAAAATGATACTGAAAACTGACCCTTGGGGATTTTCCTGGGTAGCATTTCAGTCAGATAGAAAGCCATGGCCCTGAGTCAGCAAGCAACAGGCAGGCCTACCTTTAAACATGTGAAAGTTATTTATAGGAGTAACTTAGTGAATCAGGGTTCATATGAGAGAGATAAGGGGGAAGATTTAATTAAAAAGACTAAACTACAGGAAATACTGGCAGAGTTATAATTGAAATGTCTCATTTCAAATGGATCCTCTCCCTATCCTCCCTTTAAAATGAATTCATTAGTTGTAGCAAAACTCTTCTTAATAAAAGTGGTGGTGGTTTGCTGGAAGATGGACTTAACACGGTTGTTTACCAGCCTGGTGGTAGATTTACTTTATGGTGAAGTATGAAATCCAAGCAAAGCCTCCAGATATCAATAGAGAGCAGATTAATGGAGTTTGTTCCTCTGCTAACAACTAGCTGAACTCATAACTTCCTGAATGCACCCCTCAAAGCAGCAACCACCAAGACCTGCAAGGCAGACTGAGCATCTAAATTTGCTGTGCCCTCGTAGGAACCACTCATTCTCTAAAAATCAAACCTCCCCAGGGTTCCTCAAGTGGAACACTCAGGGACCATGATAGCTAAAGTTTTTATAAAACCTCTAGCCTGCACCTACAATTAGTCAAACACAAAAATAGAGATTTCTAACAAAACCTTGCCTGTTCTGATGAAAGACAGTATTTGTAATCACTGGTAAGACGACCACATTTGGTTATTTTTTCTCGTTATTCTTTACCCGTCAAAGCAAGCTGAAATGACCTTCCAACAACAGTTTATTTCTTCTTGGCTTAATCTAAACAAAGGCTTTCTATTCACATGCATGTGAAGGAGAGTATGGATGCTTTAGTGGTGAAAACCCAAATCTCTCCTTTGAGCTTTGAAGGCTTTCTGCTGTCCTCTCAAAAACCAGTCCACCAAGTGTTTGTGTGTGGTGAGGAGTGTATTGCAGGGCATGGGACTAAATTAATCTAGAGCCTTCTGATGCTTCCAACACCTCCATTTAGTGGGCAGTTAGTCAGTATGGTCTCACAGTATTTCTGGGAATTTGGCACTAGACATGGAATGGAGTGTGGACAAGTTTTGACTGGTCAAATGTCGCTTTTGTTCCATTCCTCAAACTGACTTGAGCTTAGTTTCTATAACTAGAGGACCTTGTTTCAGCTTTTGACTGAGGCTTCTTCAGAAGAAAAGGTTTAAAGGGAGAAGGCAGATAAACTAATGCAGGAATTCCTGTCTCAGCAGTACCAGCTCTGCCAGAAGAAAAGCAAGATAACTTTGTGGTGGAACAGTACAGTTTTAATTAAGGTTTAGTGAGTCCATTGACAAAAAAGGTTTTTCTGCTGTTTGAAGCAATCAGGTCTGCTCTCAATATGTGTGTTTTCTGAAGTATTTTTAGAGATGCCCTCTGTGGCAAGGGCGCTTTTGCAGGTGTTGGGGAGTGTGCTGATGTCAGAGGGGAAAACATGCAAATCTTTCTTTGTTTGCATGGCAGAACTTTAACAAAAGCTGTGCCTGGCAGCCCCATTAGAGCACATTAAGGGCTCTGATCCCTCTCTCACGCTAAAGTTGTCTTTGTCCCAGGGCTCCCGGGCGGGGCTCTAAGGGCTCTCCCTCAACATGCCAGCCAGCAGGGTCCTATTGTCTGGGCAACTGCGCTCCTGCTGCAAATAGTGACAAGGGACAAATCTGCATCTCTGGTGAGCAAACCCAACTGCTTGTACTTGCCCTGGAAAAGAGAATGACGGAAGCTCCAGTAAATCTGCTCCAATTTCAGCATGAAACAGTAGGAGGAAATGAATTTATTCACTCATAGCCAGTGCAAGAGAAGATTGTCTCTCTATTCTCTCACCAAGATGAAATGCTCCCCCTACTCTGCCACATTTTCTGTAATCATCAATAGTTTTGTTTGTTCCAGAGTTACCTACCTTAGTCATTGCTAGATCAGGATAACAATTTGGAACTTTTCAGAAAACAACATCCTGGCTCTAGTAAAAAAGGCAACTGCAGTTATTTCTTCATAGGCTAGGTGATGTTGTTCACGTGCTACTTATCTGGGCTTTTTTTGTCTTCTCTAGTAAAGCCAAAACAGGACAATTTCCATGCCTACCCAGACTAGTCTGGTGGGATACCCTGGGATAAGATCACGTTAGAAACTTGACCAAAGCATCATTTCCCTCAGGAAAGGACAGATTTATTGAACTGTAATGCTCAAATTCTGGGGCTGTTGAAAGCTTTGCAAGTGTCTTGTTTTTCTAAGGGAATGAAGATTCCTGTCTTCTATGCAGTACTCACAGTCATACACTCCTGAGAAATTAAAAACATTTTGGTTTCCTAAAAAATCACCACTAATGATAAAATTCCTATTCCTATTAAGCTGAAAAATTGTTCAATTTCCCCAAAATTTTACAATGCCCTGGTGTGCCAGTGTTTTGAAAGGCCCCAGACAGCTAAGGAAAGACTCAAGATTTCAGAGTATCTATTTTGAGATGTCCAGACTGAGGTCCAGTAAGCCTTATCCGTGTAAGCTCAGGCTGCGGTCACAGAGAGCAGATGGTGGCCATTGGTTTCAAAAATTCAGGTGTGGGCAGCTGAAATTGGCTTCTCAGAAACAGGTATTTCTAACATTACTTTTAAAAATACAGAATTCCTCATATGGAGAGATCAAATGGTGAACACATGGGGCTGGATGCCATTCCCACTCAATCCAGTCACAGTTTCACAATGATAGGAATTTGCTTTCTGAGGCTGGATGCTTGTCCAGGTTGGGTCACCATCAGTTTGCACCATCCGGGGATGTTACCCATAGCCTTTTTCCAGTCTGACACAATTTTGTCCTGAGAATGCAGGGGTCTTAACTACCTTGGGGCTTCTAAGGGCTGGAGCTAACCGAACATTTCTTGTGGCACTGGATTGTACGGGAATTTAGCAAAGATCTCTTCTCAGGCAGCAGATCCCTTGTCTCAAGAAATCTTCTGATTAAATCATCAAGCTGTGGGACGTGCAGCTAAAGAGAACAACAGAGTTTGAAGAAACATTTAAAGAAATATTTTTGACAATTCCCAGTGCAGCTGGGATGATGACACACGCTCTGGTCCTAGCAATCTTGCCTGGCAGGCGAGGACTAGGGCTTAATATGTAAATACAAATATATATTTACATATTTTCTAACATCTGTTATGAATTTGTTTTCCCTTTGGTTCTATTTAAAGTATGTCTTGTCCTATTATCTCTGAGGCTGAAATTTGGAAGGGTTTCTTAATAAACTCTATGTACTGCAGAGCCATAAGAAAAATTCTCCCTCCTCCACAGCTTTTCAGACAGTCCTTTACAGTTATTCCTTCCTCGTATTTCTAAATGCATAAACATCTCCCCAGCCTATGAAAGGACCAGTTTTCTTAGGGGATTCCTGCTGGGAAGGGTATAATCTCACCACCAGCTTCCAGGGATTTATATTGGGTCAGTCCAACCCGTTTGTCCTGGCAGCCCAGCTTTGTAATTGCCCCACTGCTTGGTGCCTCTTTCAGAGAGCTCCTTGCTGTTAGCTCAGGGTCCCATCCATGGTTCTGCATCCTGGAAGAAAAGCTGCCTGCTGCAAAGGACCAGTGCTGGAGCCACCACTGCAGAGATGGATCCCAAGGGCCTTTGAGGCCGAGCAATGCCACAGCCTGGGTTAGAGCTGCCAAAGGACCTTGGGAGCAAAGGTCAGCCCCCTGTCCTGACAGGAGATTTATGCAGTCTATGGAGCAAAGCTAAATAGGGCAGCAAGCAGGATTTGGACTATGTGAGAGAGAGATTCACGCTTTATTTGTGTTAAGTAAATAGGATAAAGTGAAAGGGGAAAGGGCAAAAAAGAAAATGTCAAGGCAGGTTGATGCCAACATTCCCACGTGGTCTCTGATAGCAAAGTCTTCAGTGCAGGGTGCTCATTGTGAGACAGGTCAGGCATGGATTTTTAAAGGTGCTCAGTGCTAAAAAAAACTGTGTTCACACTGGCAGTCAGGATGCTTTGCTGAATGAAGAAGTTGGGTGATGTCCTGACCCAGAAGAGCACCTATAGGCAGCACCCACAGCTGATTTCCTTATTTTGATAGCAGTCACCTACCTAACTCCCTCGTGGCCCTAAGCCTGGTGCAATACTCAGCACAAACTTGAGTTGGGATGAGGAGTCTTCTGGAGATTCATAAAATTGTCTTATAAAATGCTTTTCCAAGGAACAATTAAGTATCAGTGCAAATAAATATAATTTCCTTCAAAGTTCAGGGCTCTCTATGGCCACATGACATGCAAATCAAAGGGTTTTCTGCACTGATAAAATTCCAGGAAATATGGGGCAGGGAGTAAGGAATAGAGAGAGATAGCCAGAAACAAAATGCTCAGATCATCTATCCAAAAAAGTTGCTTCTCCAGCCAAATTACTCAGTCTTTTATGGGAAAGATGTCTTGGTTTGGCAAGAAGGAAAAAACAGCTCCACCAGACAATAAATAAAGGCTGCAGTTGAATTCTAAATATCAATAATGCAGTGGAAACTCAGCTTGTTCTCTGCTGTGGCAAAACTTCCAGTTGAAACCCTGAAATGAGTAACAGGTACAAGAGACCAGGAGACCAGGGGCTGATGCTAGCAAACATCGGAGTTTCTATTGGCTCAACAAAAGCATTCCTGCAGATTTGTCTCCAGAAGCAGCTCATTAAAATGAGCTGTGAATCACTGAGATAAATGTAGAATCAAACTGATAAGCTTCTTATATATACCAAATTTACATAAGTATCAGACATCTCCCTTCATTAGGCTAGCTATGACTTACCCTGTAGCTATAACTGGGGCTCTGCTGTTGCAAAGTTTTACTGCACATGCTTATGGAGTCAATTAACAAATTTATCTGCAAATTCATTTGTCTGCAGTAACTGAAAACGCTCCTCTCTTGCTTCCTTGCTCCTTTCTTGCCCAAACCATAAAAACTTTACAATTTCTGAGAACCACTGGAATGCCTACACAGTAAACATAAAAGAAGACCAGGTCTGTCTACAGATTTACTATGTGACTTCAGCTAAGGCATACTGCTCTGTACTTATCTTTTGTAATAAACAGGAAAATTAAATCTCTGAGCTCCCACCCCACCCCAGAGCTGTGCACTCTCAGAGCTGTACAAACATGTACTCCTCAGAGCTTGCCACAAATGTGCACCATGCCCAGCCATCCAGAACTTTCTAAAAGTCATTATTTTAGAAATGAAGCAGTTTGCCCTCAGCTTCACTTTCTAACTAGCGTTTTAAAAAAAAAAAAAAAAAAAAAAAGAAAAAAAAAAAAAAAAAGTTGTTTCATAATTGCTAGTACAGAAGAGACTTGCAGTATATTTTCCACCACCAGCACAATTAGGCCTTACTCACCTTGGGTGCAAGAACAGGCGTGCTGCTGACTTTGACTATACACCTCATAATTCCTGACTCAATCAGCACACAGCAGATAATCATTCCTTTTGTAATGTAACACCTGCTTACCCTTCTGCACCACTGGATTCTTCCCCTTATTCCCACTGGGTTTTAAGTGCTTGTAATCTAGCAGCTACAGCCATGGATTCTTCTTTTAAACAGCTCAAGAGAGAGAAAATGAATTGGAACAATTAAAGCCTGTTTCTTTTATCATAATATCCAAACCTTGGATCCTAATCCAAACTGCCTGTAATTTAAAAAAGCAGAATATACACCACAGGTATCTTGGCTGGCTGCATCAAGGGTGAAGCTTAATGGTGTCCTGCTCAGAGCCAATACTAAGACATTGCCAACCATTTCCTTTATTTTAACAAGTCCCCAGCACACACAGCATACCTGACACCCAGCTTCCCTTATGATGCTCACCTGTTTTCCAAGAAAAACAATCTAAAGCCTTCTGGTGGATCATGGGGATTCCAAAAAAATGAAAACTGACCCCCCTTTTTCCCCTCTCACCAGCTGATTACTCTGTCTGTTCAAAGCCATCTGACCAAAATCAACACACACTCAACAGCAGTGAATGGCCATCAGTCTTTTTTGATCAAATTACTGCTCAAACCCCCTAAATTTTACCAAGAAAAACACTGTCAATAAACTGTCCCTTTTCCAGATGGGGAAGAGAAAGGACCATGACCATCTGACTCTGAGCTACAAATGAGTTGTGCTGTGTCTGCTCAGCCAGCTCTGTCTCACCTGGCCCACAAACCTCATTTATCTTCAACAGAAAACCCCCAGCCAGCTATTCTCCACCAAGCTTTTCTAGAGCTGAAAGCTCTGCGTGCTTTGCAGTGCCAAATGCTTCACAGCAAGGGAGTCTCTGTGGCCACCCACATTATATTCAAATGCACAAATGAGCCAAGGAGGTTTGCATAAACAACTTGGTACAAAGTGCTGAGATGCTGCTGTATTTCTGCATGACAAGTTCATTACCATTTGGCATTGGCTCACGCTGATGTACAGCAAAAAAGAAAAAGGAGAGAGAGAGA
This sequence comes from Oenanthe melanoleuca, assembly GCF_029582105.1. Classification (NCBI taxonomy): domain Eukaryota; kingdom Metazoa; phylum Chordata; class Aves; order Passeriformes; family Muscicapidae; genus Oenanthe; species Oenanthe melanoleuca. The sequence goes on from NC_079334.1 coordinate 19,240,698, forward strand.
GAGAGACTCTTCACAGTTACATTAATTTCATTTTATTTAATAAAAAACAGTATCAGATTAAAAATACAAACACTTCGGGTGATTATCCAGCGTTTTTCCCTGTGTGCCTCATAGAGCTCAAACCAACCAAGGATTGGGAGAAAAAAACAAGAAACCCCAAAAAATAACACCAAACAATTTTGGCCGGAGCTGTAAAATAATGTTGCACCAATTAAATTACACCAAATATATTATTATAACTTTGAAATGGCTTTCAGACCAATAAATAAAAAAAAAAAAAAAAGAAGACAAATTCAAATAAAAAAGTTGACTTTGTATTACAAAAAAAATTAAATAAGAATCACAACACTAATAGTAACAATGTGCAGTCAAGTTTTTTTTTCTTCTCTTCTAGGAATGATAACATGCCAGTAAACATGTAACATGCCAGTAACATGCCAGTAAATCCCTACATAACATTTCCAGTTTGGCAGCAAGCAGTCACTCACTCATTCACATTTGTACACAAGGAAGCAGGCCTGGGCAAAAGCCTTGGAGACAGGAGCCTTCAGAGTACTCCTCCTTCCCTGCCACAGCCAGCTGAGCTCCCTCCCCTTCCTCCTGAAACCTCTATAAATTCACTCAAGGTTTAGTGCCAGATGTTCAGGGAAGGTGTGATGCTCCGGCCTCAACAGGATAGCACTGACTCACACCAGCTGAGGATGCAGCTCTTACACCCCAGGGCATGAAAAGCTGTGGCTGCAAGGCACATCCCCCCTTGTTTCAGAAAGGCCATGGAGACTATGTTGAGTTGTTTTAAAATGCACCACAGCAAACCTGTTAATTCAACACACTGCAAAATGGGGTGCTGGTTTGGGATGGGGTAAACGAGCACATGCAGGGCTTGTGAGAGAAGATGAGACATCTGAATATCATACAGAGAGGTACACATCTGTAGAGACATCACCTGCAGTTGCCCTTCCTGAGCAAATGACAGTGAGCCACTTTTCACTTGACCACCTGAGAGTATTCTCTCAGACATTTCATGGTATTGACACTGTTTATTTCAGAGTCAAATTTGGTCCAGTGTAAGTGAATAAGTAAAAAGTAAAGTTTCTCCACAGAGGCAGATTAACTGATTTAAGAAACTCAAGCTGCCTCATCTTTATGCTAGGTAGCCCACTTAATTTTTAGGAGGAACCAGCAAACTTAAGTACCATGACACACTGAGTAAGAGGAACCTGCAAGTGAAATAGCTCCCTGTCTCAGATGCCAACGATGTATGGACTTATCCCCGATTCCCAAAGAATCCCCAGAGGAACTCTATTCGGTTTCTGCACCATCTCTAGGATCTGGGACACAGTGAGTCAAACTCCGCTTTCAGTTCCAGTTACAGGGCAGGAGTGAGACCAGAACTTGCCCCATGTCCCTCTGCTCTGGGTATGAGTGTGGATACAAGCTTTGCAGCTGTGGATCATCTGACGCCATCAGCTGAAACCTGTGATTTAATCACACCAGTGCACCTCCAAGAAAGCCACAGGCTATGTGCTGAAGGAAATGAGACCGAAATGGGCCTGAAGATTCCAGTTTGCCCAGGCCTGTCAAACACACAGTGCCTTTCTGACATAGGCTTACATTCAGGTAATCCAGTAGACCCATGTGGTACCTTTATGGGAGTGAAGCCTTCAGTCTGGATAGCTGGCTATGTCTGAGAACACAAACACATATCTTTTTTTTTTTTTTTTTTCAACCTGGTATCATTGCACACTCAGTACCAGCTACACTAGATAGAAGCAGGCCAACAACTTTATGCTAACTTATTAAATCTACCGTTATCATTTCATCACTCAATTCTTTCTGCTCCATTACCACCAAACTAGAAACACTTTCACCTGCAGAAAGGCATCTTCCCACTAACTTTCTGACCTCTATCCATTTCCTACATTCTACAACCTTTTCCTTACCTAACATTCTGGTTGCAAACTACTGTCACCCCCAAATACTACAAGCTAGCAGCAAGGTGGCACTATTTGCTGACAGTGACTGAACTCTAGATTGGAGGGTCAGTTAACCCTTGAGACCCTTTGTCAGATCCATCTTTGTTTGGGCATTCATCTGGCATTTCAAACGAGTAACAGATTGAACATATGGGTTGAAAAGCCTTAAAAAGTCATTTTGCTGCTGATAACATCCATTCCTTCCAGTTGCCACTATAATTTCTGTGGCTCTATTTTTGCTGGTAGCTGGAAACAATTTTAGAACTTTCTACTCACTGAAGAGCAATGGCTCTGGACACTGTGGGAAGTCCAGATATGAATGCCTGCTCCATTGCTTGTCCACAAACACCTCATGAGGTTTTTCTGGGGCAAGTCGCTCAAATTATCTTAGAACATGTTCAGAACCTCTCAGGTCAGTCTGGTGGAAGGGACCATACTGACCATCTAGCCTGCTGTCCTGCATAATGCAAGCCAAAGATTCCCACTATGCTATCACTGTACTCAGACAAATAACTTCAGAGGGAGATAAAGCCTCTTGTTCTAAAAGGCATCCAAATCTGACTTGAAGAATTCAGCTCTTCTCTTAATAAAGCTTATCTAATATTAATTACAAACCTCTCAAAATGTGTCCCTCACTTCCAGTTTTAATTCTGTCTAGCTTTGACTTCGAGCCATCAAGTCTTGATGCTTTTGTCTGCTAGCTCCTGATGTGCTTTCATCACAGATAAAAAGACCAAAGGTTTTTTCTCTGGTCACGTAGGTAATATTTTGAGGACACAAAATTAGAGAAGTGTGAGATGGCTTTGGGGCAACTTTACTCAGAGTTCAGCTAAGTAGGTACAGTCAGCTACTCTGAATCAAAACCTACCATTGTCAGCAAATCAGTGACCTGGCTTACTCCATCATAAAGGTACACAGAATAACTCCCTTCCCTCCCCTTTCCATCTTCCCTCTGCTAGTTGAGCTTGTTACAGATCTCTAGGGCTTTCTTGTAGACCTGAGTCACATCATCCATGTCTGTGAGAAGAGAAAAACTGCTGTCCCCCAGACGGTTGCGGTAACGCTTTAGATACTGTGGCCGTGGGCAGTTCTGAAGTCCTTCGAAGTCTTGGATCTGGAGGAAATTTTCAGCAGAGACACAGCTTCGAATTCTCTGCCTGTTTGGCCTGTTCTCTTGCAAATCCAGCAAATCAAATGAGTCACTGGACAAAATACTGTCATCACTAATTACGCTGGAAGGGCGACTGTAACTTCGAGGTAATGCGTCCCCAGGCAAGACCATTTCTTCCATGGCCTCCAGCGTTGGTGTGTCAGGGCTAATCAAAGCAGGTTCAGTGCTGTTGGTAGAATACTTGCTGTTATGTTTCAAGATGCCCTTACGCCTGCAGGAATGGATGTAAGACCCATTTCTGGATGGCTCTGTGACCCCTGGAGAAGTGTCACTGTTTACTGTCTCATCATTATTGTCCAAGAGTTCAGAAGATTCACTTCTTTCTGGAGAGGAGTAATAGCCAGACTCCCTCTGCTGAGTCTTCTTCAAGATTCCTTTTTTTGGCATTAGTGAAGACTGCTTAGTGCTGTATTTTCCAGCTACCTCTCCCTCTACAACACTTTTAATGGCCACGCCAGTCCTACACAACTCTTGCTCCAGCTTAAAAGCGGAGGGTAACACTGGGCTGACAACTCCTTCAATGAAACCTGCACTGTGAGAGCGATGTTCACTGTTGCTCCTTTTCTTCAGGATGCCTTTGGGTCTCTTGGAGGTTGGTTTGGTTGCATTTTCAGCTCCTCCTTCCTGGATGGACTGTGCAATGTCATTTTCCTTTTTTGATTTTTTCAGAGACCTTTGTCTCTCTAGTGTGACTTCAGGACCTTTGGGCTTAGAAAGGCACTTGATTTTGGTATCAGTCTCTGGTTGGAGGCCAGTAGAACGGTGATGCCAATCAATGAACCGTGCCAGCAGTGGGGACTCAGAGTCCCTCATGGCATCACAGTCACAGACACTGCTCTTGTAGCCCCAGTTAACCCACCAGTGGTTGGCAATGTCTTCAATGGTTGCTCGGCGTTCAGGGTTCACCATCAGCATCCATCTGATAAGACCACGAGCATCTAGGGATGAAGAATGGCATATAACATCTTTAGAACATGGGCATTCTTAGGTTTCTCAGTTTAAATTGAAAGTGTGAAGACAATCAAATGAGCAAAAATAATGCTTCATACTACAGAGAAAGGGAACAAGGCTTTGACCACCAGTCAATGATGGAAAATGCCTCTGAGCACTACTTTTTATCAGAAGAATATGATTCACTCTGGAAAATGTACACTATCCAATGAATTAATGCTTGTACTGTACTAGATAGTGAATAGTTCCATATTACTGAAGGAAGTCACCAACCTATTGACTCTAATGACAAAACTTAGAGGAAAATAAAATGGAATTGGGATATTTTAAATGATCTACACATTATTGCTTTTGTATTTACTTTTTCCATAAACAATGTAGTAGTCTTCTGTGTATTGTAAAGGTTTATTTTCATACAGAGAGTGAGAAGACAGAAAACTGAAAGGAATGGCAAACAACTGATACAAGATAAATATTAATTTAAATATGATATCTGCATAGATATTTAAGGCTGGAAGAAGTCAGTATCATCAATAAGGAGGACTTAGCTGCTACTTTTCTGTCAGGTGACTGCTTAATGTACTATCCTAGAAGCCAGTGTGAACACAGTAGCATTAACTCAGATTTTGGCCTGTCTTCCTTAATAAGAGACTGCGTTGCTCTGACCACTCATCTTCTCTCTGCTTATGATAGCCCACAGAGTGGTGAGAGGACTGATCTGTACCAGTATGTTGTTTACAGCTTATCTGAACTATTCAGTTTGCAATAGCTATCAGACCTTCCACTGCCACAAATCTACTTAAAAGAACCCATTACAGCTCCCCAAAGCAACAACATCTATCTGCTACAAAACTTTAATTTCAATAGGGCTTTTGGAAAGTGCTGTATCCAGATGGGAATTTATAGCAGATGAACTCAGTAGGAGAATGAGACTTTTTTTGGTCATCATTCTAATCATCATTCTAATGTGACACTGTACCATACTGAAAGGGGCCAAACAAAATGTTCCATTCTGAATTGCTGTCAGCTCAGTACAGTCCTTTTTCATACCTGAGGTCTGTGTTGGCTCACGATATTCTCCACTGCTGATCTGCCTGATGAGATTTTTGTGATCAAAGCCATCAAAGGGCATCGTTCCATAAACCAGAGTGTAAAGCAATACACCGAGGGCCCAGCTGTCAACCTGAAATACAGACACAACATGTGTGAAGCCCAGGAAAGTTAATCCCTGCCCTTCTCCATGCCATTAGCACCACAAGAGCAGCATCGTGTCCAGCTGCACCTACTGCTGGTCAAAGTTGTATCTAATATCTCACTAACCACCCACAGGCAATGTAAAAAAAAGTGAAGCAGCTTCAAATATGGCACAGACCCAAGTGAACTCACATGTACAGTAACATGTGCATTAAGATTACCCCTCAAGAACATTATCTTCAAAGACATCCCCATACCACCACAGAAAAACTGACCCTTCTTACCTCTGGGCCTCTGTAAGGCCGTCCATTAACTATTTCAGGGGAAGCATACAGTGGGCTTCCACAAAAGGTCTGGAGAAACTTGTCTTTATGATAAAGGTTGGAGAGTCCAAAATCAGCAATCTGCAAACAGATTTGCACAAGGCATTTGTAATATTAATGATTTCATCAAGTAACAAAAAATCCTTTATCAGGAAATACTTAGCTATATTTGTCTCTGCCATAGGGCAAGGAACTTGATGCGGATTTTACTTTTCTCTCTAAAAGTCCCTCAGAAAAGAAGGGCTCCCAGGTTAAGTCCTCCTGATTGGGAACAAGGATGCTTTGGGTACATTCACAGACAGGCCACCAACAGCACAACCACCAGCTGGTAATTTTATCCCAGATGAATTGCATACGCTTGCAAAGACAATCTCACACTGCGAAGCCTGCTGTCCACTGACTGCTCTTCATCTTGTATAGTCATTAATACCAGAGGAAAGCAAGCAGAAAGTACCACCCTTCTTATCACACACATGCAAGCCAAAAACCACCACCTATAAATTCAACAGGAGGAGGGAGGCAGGAGTGCTGCAGGAAGCTAAGCATTGCTGAAGAAGGTGATTTTTGAAATCATCTGGAATGAGGGTCAAAGTGAGGCAGTCACTCACTCCTCCAGATTCAGGGACACAGGGCTAAGGAATCTGAGCTGTTAAGGCCATGAGATGTCTATCACGAGATAATAAACACAAGTCTGGTTCCTAACTGGAAACAATGGGCCCAAATCTGGCTTTCCCAACACAAACAAAACTTCCCTTGGGACTGTTGGGAATTCTGCCCATGTAGGAATTGCAGGATCAGGTCCAAATATTTTGTTTACTTCAATTCTCTGTTCTTGTTCTTACAAAACAAAGGCTGAGGACAGCAACACTAAATACTCCCACAAACTGCATTTTCTTTGTTTCTCTAGCACAAGGCAACACATCTCATTTTCCTCTTGTTTAAAACCCAAATGTTTCTGCTTTCCAGAGATACTTGTATTACTGCCCACAATCAATGTAATGCCTACATAAAAGACATAAAGCACAAAGGCAAAAGACATAAAGGCATAAAAAGGTACTGTAGATATAAAAGACAGGAGTTTTCTCTGGGTTTTCTTCACCTCATCCATGTCTTTTCTACCAGAAAGGAATTAAATGCCAGGAATTTTCACAAGAGAAAATTCAAGAAAACACAAAGTGAGTTGTAAAGAAAAGGATTTGCCAGCACCATCATTCTACTCTTGGCTTTCTAAAATGTGTATTATCAATGTCTCTAATACCTGTTGAATTACAATGTTCAGTGAACTCTTGGAAGAGGCAAAGTCTTTGTTTCTACTACCTCAACTGGTACAGCTACACTGAAAAATGACACAATTGAGACCACAACAGGAACATATATACCCTTTCTAAACAGATATAGATATATAGTTGTTAGATACTTTCACATTAGAAATACAAACTTTTTAAATATATCCTTTTTACACAATTTTTAAAGTCACAAGTCAGATACGAGATTTCATGCTTCAATCTTCCCTATTTTGATGTTCTTATTGTGCAGGTGTTTCACTGGCAATCTGTATTCATCCTGCTCAAAGAACAGCTGATTTATGTTAATTAATTTTAATTCATCTCACCATGTTCATTCATAGATTGAATTCACTCAGTCCCTCAGACAGCGTATTATCAACCCACAGCAGAAAATTCAACCCTTAAATAAATGTGGTTTGTAAAATCTTCATTGTATGGTTGGAATGTCATTGAAAACAGCTGTTGTAGGCTTGCAGTCTGCAAACATATTCTCATGGCTCAGATTGCACTTAATTGCCTTAAATTCCACTTTCTTATCAAGTCACCCTGCCTGGCTTGCAGGAAGTTGGTTTTAAGCCTTCTGAAGTGTGCCCTGTCAATCAGGGGAAAAATGGGATCATTTCAGTGTTAAAAATTCATGCTGGTCATTAATTTTTATTTTAGTTCAGGATGCAGCTAAGGCAAGGAAAATCACTGCAGTGTGATTCTTTATGAAAATACATTCCCTTAACACCATGGAATGTACAAAATGCATTTGGATGTGCACAAATATATATATATATATATATATATAGGGATACACATACCATTGTTCACTCTAAGAAACTTTCAGACTTGGGCATTCATGTTTTCATTTTGACCATTCAGGAAAAGAGTATTTATGTTACAGTCCACTCCCATGCTCACAGACTGATGTTTATCAGCTTTTCCCATTAAAACTGTCATGCCCCCCAAAACAAGATTAATAGAAGCCAACATTACTTCATGTTCTTGGCACTTAAATGGAAGTAAGGCATCAAGTCAAAAGAACTTCCTAAATTGGGAGGAGCAGAAAAGTGGACTTTTATTCCCCTTGCTTCAGGAGTGTATGTTTCATATTTACTGTTAGCTATGATAAACCAGATGTAAGTTATTGTTGAAGTGTAGAATATAAATTCCATGAAGTTCACACTCATGGAAATTGTCTGTTTTATCCCACTTAAGAATCTATCTCCCTGTACTACAGATAGAGAAATAATTAGGTCTCTTAAAGCAAATGAAATGTATGTGCAGTTGGTGAGACTTCCAGCAAAGTAAATCCCAATTCCATACACTTAGTCTGTATATATGAAACCCTTGTGGGTTTTTTAGTGGTTAGTCTGATTGGTGTCCCCTCACCAGTCCAGGAGAATGTGCAGTTAGCAGGATTATGTTACTGTTATACTTGCATTGTTCTACTCTTCTATCACTTTGGGGTTGATGATACTGTTTACATCAACCTCTGCTAGACATCTCTTTTAGCTGCAATTCCCAGCCCAGGAACCATTCTCATCCCTACCGTGAACACGGATGTTCAGTCTCACAAGTGTTTAATGCTCATTTGAATTAATTTATATCTGCTGCATTCAGTGGCTTTCAGTAAAAGTCTGCAGGAAACAATACTGCATACAACAAGCCCATGAAAAACCTAACAATACACCACAGATTGGATCACCTTTTCCTCCTCCACCTCTGGCCTGAGGAGATGCAGAGCTCTTCAAAATGTGTAATTTTTTTGTTGCTTCCAGACACTGGTGTTTCCTTGTTGCTGTATTCTAACACATGACTCTGCTTCCAGAGATTTTTACTCACCATCACAACTCTTTAAACAAAAAAACAAACAAACAAACAAACCCTTCTTATGTCTCCATGTCTCCATATCTTTTATGACCTTCATTTAATTATCATAAGCTTAAGAATAGTTTCCAAGTTAGTGTAGTAAAAAGTAAAAAGGCCTGGGGCCCTTTTAGTTGGATAATGATTTGTAATGGATTACTTGTCCTCTTTATTTCCTGGTTTAAAAGTATTGTTTAAGCTGCTATGCAGGGATCCATTTTTACAACATCTTATTTTTTCTTCACATTATTATGACATGTTTTTGTAAATCATAATGCATAGATCACTGGCTTCATCAGAAACATGTATTTAATTGCAGACTGCACCCAAGAACAGACATTCCTATAATTTTCTCATTGTTAAAATCAAACTGCTAGTTTTGTGTTTATAATCCACTGAATGAAATGTAAATACTAGGAAAGTACTGATAAGACTATAAATCCATTTCTAGAAAATGCCTTCCCCTGAGTAATTGAAGCCTTCAGTCAATACCAAGCCCCAAACCGCATTTTTTTCTGCCTGAACTAACCACATGTAAATACTCTCAGAATAAGGACCTGATAAATTTACTCCTAATAAATAATTTACTGTTCCATATGTGTTTCCTTGCCAACGGTTACTGTTTAGTGACACAAAGAAAAAGAAAGTAGGGGAAGTAAAATTCTGTGCAAGTAACACAGAAACCACAGCAACATATTCAAAGCTTCAGCATCAGGAAATAGTGGCTGCATGCTTAACATCAAGTATTCAAAGCTGACCTTACTCACAAGGTTTAAAAAAAGAGAGCACAGAGAAAAAGGAAAACCATACCAAAAGTCACCTCTTGAAGCAATCCAAATTCAAACACTATGGACTGTAAGATGTATGAAATATCAGTACTGTCCAGAGTTCAGTCTGCTTTTCAGTTTCATGAGACCCTCTGCAGAACTAGTGACTAGGGGACAGCAAAGAAGCCACTTGCCCATGCCAAGGCAGCCTTGCCTGCTCAGAGGCCTTAACACTGAAGAGATGTAGCTGAGGAAAGGCTGGAAATATGAAAAATATCTACAGCAGTTTAAACACAACGCAAGTCACGAAAGGGAAACCCTCAAGAAAAAGATGTCCAAATAACTGGAAGGAATCTGAGAAGGCAGAGCTACCTGAATTTCTCCCACAGCAGTGCCACTCACTATGGAGGCTGAAATGCATTAGGGGTCCTGAAGCCCCT